>NC_047671.1:12807500-13107500 GCF_011762505.2 Arvicanthis niloticus
GCCCTCCACGTCCACCTCCTGCTCTTCTTCCTCGTCCTCCTCGTCTTCAGAGCTGTCCTCGCTGGGATAGCTGCAGCTGGTGCCCTCAGGGGACAGAAGGCCTCGGTGGTGCGGCTGCGGGGCCAGAGGGGGCGGCGGTGGCGGGGGTGGAGGGGCTTGGTGGTGGCGCTCCGACCCCGGCTCTTCGGGCTGTGGTTGCAGCAGCAGCAGCGGCGACGGCGGCTGCGGAGGGTGGTGGTGGTGGTGGTGCGGATGGTGATGGTGGTGATGGTGGTGCGCTGGGGCCGAGTGGGGAGCGCCCGCCGACGCCCCGTGCAGCTTGGCCAGGCTCTCTGCGTCGTCCTTGCCGCCCACCGGCCGGAAGGCGCTCGAATGGTGGTAGCTGCTGCCGCCCGCCTTGCGCCCTTCTAGGAGGTGCGGGTGATGGGGGGCTGGCACCCGGGTACCCACAGAGCCAGCTCCGGAGGACGCAGCCCCGGTCCCGGACGTCACTCCCGGCTCTGCGGGTGGCGTGGACCCGGCGCTGCAGTCCCCGCCGCTGCCGCCCGGGGGCGACTCGAAGAGCGTGTCGCGTGCTCCGGTGCCCCCAGTAGCGGGAGGACCCGAGCCAGGGCCATTGGCCACCACTGGGGGAGGCTGGCCCGGCGGGGGCGCTGCCTCGGCGCTGCCACCTGCACCGCCCGGCTCGGCCAGGTCCAGAAAGGCCTGGCGCAGCAGGGCCGGGCTGTCACCCAGCGCGCAGCCGAGCGCAGACGGTGGCTGCGGCGGGGGCTGTAGGTAGGTGGGCACGGGCAGCCCGCCGGGGGTCCGTGGTGGCCAGAACATGCAGAAGGGAGGGTAGAAAGCATCCTTGCGACCCGCGGGCCAGAAGAGACCCGACAGCCCGGCCTTGGGAGCCGCAGCTGCGCTCCCCGCGCCCGCTCCCCCCAGGGCCTCGGCCGCTGTCCCCGTGTCCTCCTTCTTGTGGCACAAGCCAAAGGCTGCGGCCGCGGCTGGGAAGGTGTAAGGATGTGGGAAGAGGCCCCCGCAGCCCGGGAACTTCTGTAGCACGCCCCCGAACGAGCCCTTGCTGGGCACTGGGATGACTGGGTAGCTGCGAGGACCTTTGGTGCCAGCTGCTGCGCCAGCCCCCGCACTGGCACCCACGCCCACACCGGCCACGCAGCCACCCCCAGGGCCACCTGCGCCCGGCCCAGCGCCGCCTGTGGCTGCGGCCACCGAGAGGCTGGCTGCGGCGGCCGAGAGGCTAGCTGCAGCCACCACGGCTGCCTCCTGGAGGGAGTCGTCATCGTCATCGAAGCGCGGTCGCTTGTGATGGGCGTGAGGTGCGCCCGCCAGCTCAGCCAAGGGCGGCGGCGGCGGCGGCGGGGGTGGAGCCCCCAGCAGGTGCGGGCCCAGCAGGCCTCCGCCCCCGGCCACTGCGGCTGCGGCCGCCACCGCAGCAGCCTTGACGGAACTGAGTGGGTGACAGGCCGGGTGCGCACTGGGCTGAGGTAGCGCGCGCTTGCGGCTGCCACCGTTGAACATGGCCTTGACGTCCTCCCAGGCGAAGACTAGCTCGTCCTGAGGGCTCTTGTCTGTGAGCTTGAGATGGCGGCGCCAGGAATTGAAGTTGGCGGCGTCTGGCTGCGTGTACTTGGCGTCCGGGGTGCGGTGGGAGTGAAAAATGAACTTATTGGGTGAGAAGTACATGTTGCAGTAGCTGCACTTGATGCATTTGGCCCGAGAGCTGTTGTATCGCGCCGGGATGAAGCTGCCGCGGCAGCCCCAGGCACACTCGTGCGACACGTCGAAGGCGAAGTTGTCTGGCAACTTGGGCGGCCGGTTTTCACCCAGGAACGACTTACAAAGGCGCTCGGCCTCACGCTTGGTGATCATGCCACAACGCCGCGAAGAGATGGGCATGGCCCCGGCCCGCCGCAGGATCTCCAGTTGGACAGGTGTGCACTGCACGCACGTGATGCCCAGCGCCACTCGGCGGTTGTGGATCTCGTTGTAGCTAAAGTTCTTGAGAAGTGTGTTGGAGATCTGAGCCAGGCACAGGCGCTCCTGCCCGTCGATCACCAAGGACACGATGGGAATGCCATAGAGGATCACCTGGCCCACCTGGTTGGGCTTGAGGTTGGCATGGCCCGGCCGCGGTTGACTCAATGCGTCGGGCTGGAAGGCGCTCGATGGCGATGCAAGTAGGATGTCATTGGGCCCTGGCAGTGGGCTGGAAGCCATCTCCACCGAAGAACAGCAGGCTTAGCGCTCCGCGTTTGCCTTGGAGACTAAAAAGGAAAGGAGAAAGTTGACTTGAACCTTTCAGGTCTTAAGGCAGAGGGGTAGGATGCGAACTAATTGAAAATTACAATAGCTTGCTTGCCTTGCTTAAGACCTGATTATTAGTGGGCAACTGAGCAAGTTATAGACGCACAAAGGTCACCTTTTAAAATTTCCTTCAAGATCGCCCGTGAGAAAGTTCAGCGACTTGGAGTTAACAATTTGTCTTGTATCCTTACTCATCCTAAGCAAATTCTGTCTACTTATCTGTCTATTTATCTGTTTCAGCAAATTCCTAAGAAGCTCAAGACATTCCGGATTTATGGAATAAAATGACTGTTGGAACAAGATATGCGCTCAATAGGAATAGGAAAGCAATGACTATTGGGATTAATGGTTAAACAAGTCACAAAGAACTTGAACTTGACCATTAAAACCCAAATTGAGGGGGGGGGGGGAGAGAGGAGAGAATGAATTCAGGTGTACTTGAAAAAATTCAATTTTGTTTAAAAAAAATTAACCCAAATATTTTGAAAGAGAATTTTGTGGTGTCTGTGGTTTCCTTGATGGGGGAAATTCACTACTGGTTGAAGTATTGCTCATTAAAGCAAAACGAAGTATCTTCTTTCCCGTCCTTGCTTTTAGCTGTTATTTCATTTACTATAATTAGAAAATTTGAGGGTTGGGATGAGGAAAATCTATATGCATGATTACCTCAAAATAAAGTATGTCGTTTTCAAAATTTCAAAGGCTCATTTCATGAGCTAAGTAAGGACTTCTAGTTCTAGTTATGGGGATCAGGAAGAAACGAGAAACACAAGCATTTTTAGAAAGTACTTTCTTGTCATTTTTGATACAAGATACATATGTCAGTACAGGCAAATATATTAAACCAAAAAGCGCACAAAGAAATACTTCTTGGGAGTCACACCTGGCAGAGGTTAAACATATTCAGTTTCCCACAAGTCAACTTTCACGACATTACCACCCTCAACTGTGTCAGTCTTGTTATATATGTCGGGAGTGAGCCTAGCGGTAAACATAATTTCCAGATTAATAGGCGCACTGAAATTGGACGTATGGGTTCTTACTTAAAAAAAAAAAAATTCCTGATTTCACCTGGTGCCAGTTGGATACCCCAATGCGGAAAAATAATATTCACTAAGTTGAACATATAGAAAAGGCAGAGGAAAGAAACCTGTGTGACAATACACGCTAAGTCAAACAAGTTAAGTGGCTCATTCCCCAGGAAAACAGGCAACGGTTTTCAGGTTTTCGCGTAGCTACTTGGCCAAGCGTAGGCCAAAACTGTCCTTTGCCCTGGAAAGTCACCAGTGGCCATCGCCTGGCCCTCAAACTGGATTTTGTTACATTGACCACAGAGAATACACTAACCAATCCATTTAACTGAATGTTCCTTCTTTGGGTCCCCATGACATCGAGATGACCTCCTCTGACCTGCTGCCATGGGGATTTTCAGCTCGCCTTACGCTCTGCAACCTCCAAGAAGGCCGAGCAAACCTGGACTCCATCGAAGGAGCTAGGCGTGTCATGTCAATAACTTCATGGACCAGAGGCCATATTTTCGGGGGGAGGGGGAGGGTAGGGCATTAAATGGCACTCAAGGTGTGGTGATACCTGAACTTGACACAACCAACTCTAGCTTTGGTGATGACCCTTCCAGACTCCTTTTTCTCTTAGAGAAGACCGAATTATCTCAGCGAGACCCTGGGAAAATTCGAACTCTCGCTTCTTAGAAACACGCGCCACGGTTGCTGAATTGGTTCCGCGTTTAGGAACCGCAGCCTTCACAGCGGAGGACGACCCGGAAGACCCGGCAGAAATGCCTGCTCTTGAGTGTCACCACGTCTACCCCAAACCCTTCCAGAAACTCCTTCAGCAAGACAGAAATAAGATTTCGGTTGGGGTATATTTTAAGGGGTGAAAGAAGAGACAATTAAAAGTTAGTTGAACTGAAAAAGGAACCTGGCAAACTTCTCCATCTGCCTCATGACCCTCCTTCTCCTGACTCTGATACCGTCATTT
Organism: Arvicanthis niloticus; assembly: GCF_011762505.2. Taxonomy (NCBI): domain Eukaryota; kingdom Metazoa; phylum Chordata; class Mammalia; order Rodentia; family Muridae; genus Arvicanthis; species Arvicanthis niloticus. Next base: position 12,811,812 of record NC_047671.1, read on the forward strand.
CCAAGGCCCGCCGCCCCTCCACCTATCGCAGAAATTCCTCAGCTGGGTTTCTCTAACCATCAGCTGGGTGCCGATTCAGAACCGGCGGGTTTGAGCAGTACCTGGTAACCCCTTGATGTCTTTAGGCGAGTGGCTGCCGGCCCATCTTCCGAGGGCGCTCGGAGGCGAAGCATCCAAGCGGGTCCTCGAATCCAGCGGGCGGGACTCAGGCGAGCTGAGCAAAGATCCCGGCACTGGCTCGAGCTAATGGCGCTCGAACCCCGGCGGGGTGTGTGTGGCAGAATGAGGGCCTGAATTGGGGCAGGGTGTCCCCACCACCGCAGAAAGTGTGGGTGCGCGGAAACCCGCGGCAAGCGAGCCCCAAGTGGAGCGCAGTCTGACAGCGCCTTTCTCTGTCTCTGAACTCGTGTCCGATGGAGGGGACGCCACCCAGCGGGCAGGGTGACGTCACCGTCTCCCTGACACTCCACATTAAAGGGCTGGCGTGTTACAGGGAGGGAGGGGGAGAGCGAAAGCGAGAAGGAGTTACATAGAGATCCTTTTTCCAGCAGGCACAAACGCCACCACCTAACCAACTGCAACTGAGCAGCTCCTCAGCCTGGGAACAAACCGCAGCAATGAGGCTGGATCCCCTGATCTGGTTTAGGAGTCCAAAGCTGAATCGCTTGCGAGAATCCGAGGGAGATTCTAGAACACCAGCAAACTTAGTGTCTGCCTGCCTGTATTAGCCCCTTCTTATTTCTCAAAGTCACCCTCCTTCCTGAACGGTTCCTCCGGAGCAGGAAGCACACTAGCAGGCCCTGTGTCTCTGAAGATGAACAGATTGGTTTCAGCACTCCTTTGAAACACTGCAGAGGGAGAGAAAGAAGAGAAGTTTCTCCGTGGGGCTCCCAATGGAGAAACTGGGAAAGAAGCGGGAAGAGGTTATTGACCCCAAGATTTGCACTACTTTTCAGGGCAAAGTAGCCACCCACGGAACCTTGTCCAGTTGGTCGTCGACAGTGGGTAAAACTGGGTGAAGACACCGGTGGGTACCAGTGTGCATTCATCCACCAGTGACAGCTAGGACATCCTTCTAACTCATTTTAATAAGATCTATGCAGGTCATGTCCTCATAAGGAAAAAGTAGGGTGGTCAATTACGGAGTCCCATGGACAAATTGCCAATTCCCCGGTAGAAATAAATTTCCACAGATTCCTGTAAGAGCATGCAGACCCTTCCCCCTAAAGGAGCCAACTAGGATGAGAAAGATCTTTCTTCATAGTTCCCTAAACTGAGGCACACTCTGGGATATTAATGAAGTATGCAATGTTATCTCCTAATTGACTGGCTCTTAAGAGACAAAGAAGCCACTGGCCAGTTTATCAGAAAGTAAGAAGCCATTTGTTTGGAGGATATTCTAAGGAGTGTACTTGCTGTGACAGGAGCAGCAAGTTATGTTCTTCCAAGTACTATCCCAGATGAAGCCCAGTGACTGCCAGGTGAGACAGGCTGAGGGATGAGCACAGCCTCATTCCTGGCTGTTCCTGGATGGAACAGCCTCCATTAAGCCCAAAGCCCAACCAGATCCCATTCCAACAACGACAAGTACAACAATGTAAAACCTTAACAGCTCTCCATAGGTTAGCAGAGCCAAGGAGACCCAAGAAAGTCAGAGCCTTTGCTCTGGACTTGTGGGTTTTAGATAACTAACATCCTGAAAACAGTTTCAGGGCCATGAAAATGGTGACATTTGTTGTAGCTAGAAGTTTCAAGTGGCAGTGAAATAATTTTTCACTTATCTGAAAGCAAAAACTAGACCCTGTCTTAAGGAGCTGAAAACAGCTCAGTGCTTCCTATCTATGCTCCTAGACACCCTGTGCAAGAAGGGAAACTTGGATTTGGGGGCTATCTCTTTTGTCTGCCTAAACAACACCAGTGCCATTTTCCAACCGTACCACCAGGAAGACAGTCATGGGTAGTCAGTCTGTCTGCCCAACTGCCCATCCCTAAGCCTGTTTCCAATGTTCCAGGGCCCAGCTTGCATCCTACTTCTCCTCTGCCTTCTGTTGGGAGTGAAAGGCTCCTACAAAATAGGTACAGACTTGCTCTGTCTGTCCCCAGAGCCCAGGATGTTGGAAGGAAAGCTCCAGACCCACAGAAAGCCCTACCCAGGGCAGGCTGAGGGGGACAGAACTTGACTATCTCTCAGTGAGGTACCACTGGGAAATGCTTGGGGCAGGGCTGTGGTAAAGAAGTGTCCCAGCTTTTACCATCCAGCCCATTAACTTACTAAAGAGGCTGAGTCCTACTCTTTAAAAAGTATCTTCATAATATCTTTCTTTGAAAAGAAATTCCTCTGACTGGGTCTATGCTTTCTGTCCTTCTGTCCCTTCAGCAACTCCACACCCCGATGGCACCGGCAGTCACGGACTCCTCATCTGCCATGGTGCTTCGGAGCTTTACTGAATATAAGCCTGACGCTATAATTGTTTTTTAAGTTTCACTAGAAAGAGAAATGTGTAGTGTAAGGCTAAATATTTTATTCAAATGATTAGTATTTCATTTTCTCAGTGAGTCTGGATGTCCTGCTTGGGGTGGGGGTGGGGGAGCAGGCCAGTTGTAGATACAGAGTAGTTCCCCCCCCCCCCCAATCCGAAGTGGATTCTGTTCTCAGAGAATCTTGTCTTAGCTCGGTGCATGGCAATCCATCTGTGTTTTGTGAGCAACTGTACTAGTCGCTGCTTCAAACCCTTTGTTTGCTTTGAACAAGTTCCATACTGCTGCTCCTGGGGCTATGCCAGTCCTTGCCTTGGCATCTGGGGCCCTGACAGGCCCTGGGAGGAGTCGGCCCAGGCAGAAGGAGGCTGTTTGGGACGAGTTAATCAATGCTTTCCTATTCGAGCGGACATGCATTTTACACGTCGGGACTCTCCTCGGCCTGCTAATTGATTCAAATAGTTTTATTGGTTAAACTGGTGTCACCCGTTTGCATGATCTATCACAGCACAAAGGAGAGCATTTCCACTCTCATCTACATTCCGGGCGGCTGCGGTTCACCCAGGCTAAGGACAGGTAAAGGAGCCCAGACGCCCGGACCCAAAGGAAAACCACAAACCGAGCTGGCCCCCTCGGAGCTTGAGAGGCGGGAGGCGAGAGGCGAGGCCTTCATGCATGAGTACCCGGCCAGCACTGCAGTGCTGATGGAATCTTATAGCTAAGAATATTATTAACTGTTTGAAGGGAACCTAAACCAAGCCAGGGCCGAGTCCAGCGTTTTCCATTTTGGAAGGGGTTTGATTCGGAGCCCGCAGTGACTAGGGCTGAGAAGGACGCCTTGGTGGCAGAGAAGGGAGAAGCTGTCCGCGGTGCTGACGCAATGCGATGCTCCAAGGCATAACCGATCCTGGACGAACTCTCCCAGCCCGTCGCCATGGGAGTATTAGATTAAGCTTTGGGCAGAGGCAGGACACCTTAAATTTAAGAGGCCGGCAAGAGGTGCTGCAGAAATCACGACTCTAGCGTGTCACAACTGCCCAGTTTAGAAGATAAAGACCTTGATATAATAACTCGATTACAACCAGAGACACCACATATCCTAACCTCCCTTCCGAACTCTAATCTTGGTGCTGAGGAACCCGTGGTAGTTGCATAACAGAGGTTCACCCCGCTATCCCTCGCTCTAACTCCTGTTTCCCTTTCTTTTCTATTGACTCTCAGGCAGAAATATCTCTTCTCCTGTCCTTGACTTAGACGCTCCTGGCATGACATTTCTGTATCAGATAAGGGAAAGACATGATTTCCCAGTCACTCCCAGAAGTGCAAAAGGAGATTCAGGAGGAAACTTAAAGCCTGGTGAACAGATGAAGTCACCAAATAAAGGGGATTCACATGAAGTTGGTACAAATTTCTCTGCAACCACTTCTCAGCTGTGGAAACTTGCTCAGATACCTACATTTCACAAGCCTCACTTGCAAAATGGGGAGGTTGCTAGGTAGTGCACTGGGTTGAAGTGAGAATTAACGCTATATATGTATACACTCTCTATATGTAGACGCTATATATGTATACACGCGCACACACATATGGTGTGCTTTGCACATTTAACGCATGGCACTGCCCTTCCCTGGAGAATGAGGACAAGGACTCAGTCTGTCAGAAGATGGTCTAGACAGCATCAATGGCTCCATAATAAATGGCATCACCTATGCCTTAGCTTTGTGAGCAGAGGTGAAGCCAACTTACTCATAGGAATATCAGTTTTTCTCTCTAAAATTATATTTTGCCCTTAATTTTTTAAAAGATTTATTTTGCTTCTCTCTCTCTCTCTCTCTCTCTCTCTCTCTCTCTCTCTCTCTCTCTCTCTCTCTCTCTCTCTCTGTGTGTGTGTGTGTGTGTACACGCAGGCACATGAGTGCAGATGGCTGAGGAGGCCAGAGGTGATGTTTCCCCTGCAGTGGGAGTTAACAAGCTTGATGAGCCAACCAATGTGGGTCCTGGGAATTGAGCTCCAGCCATCTACAAGTAGATGTGTTCTTTGAGCCACACCAAGCCATCTTTCCAGCCCCAGTATAGTTTGCTTTATTTATTTATTTACTTATTTATTTATTTATAGATAGGGGTCTTGAACTTTCTGATTCTCATGTGACATCATACCAAGTTTTAGCATTTGTTTTATATGCAGGTAGCCAGAATCCGAACAAGTGTTTGTTCATCCTACTTTAAAGAAATTAATAATAAACATCACTGAGGATAATGGCCATAAGGATACTAATTGCTGACTACTCTCAGCTCTCAATTACCATTCTTTCCACAACTTGGCCAGCAAGCTCAGCTCAAAATCCTTGATTTTCATGCCATTGACTCATTCAGAGTCATGTAAAATAAAACAAGGACCAGAAGGCAACTGAAGGTTCATTCATGATGGGAATTACAAAGAAATGATAGAGGCCCTTGAACTTTTGGAGGCAGGGACAATCTTTGAATCCCTCTCTAAACATTGTCCATTAAAAGGTCACTTTCTCCAGCTGTCCATGACAAAATAGTGAGAACACAGCCTTTCTTGGAGAAGGGGAGAGAAATTGCACCCCCAAACAATGTACCTTTAAATTCCTTGTTGGAATTAATGATTCCTTCTTAAGTTTCAAGCACATACCTGTATAAGAAATAAAAACTCTGGGGGGGGGGGAGGATTCAAGTCTTATTTTGTCTTTATCAAAGGAAGCCATTATTGCAAGAAAACTTGAACTTGGGTAAATGACAGAGAAGGCTCTTCATCAGTTTGCAGAGACCAGGAACAATTAAGACATTTACTGCCGGGATTTTTTTTTCTTTTTTAAACAGAGAATGAACACTTATTTTCTCACAGGTCCCACATGCCTATGAATACAGAAAGACATTATTTACAGGAGCTGGTAAAGCCGGATTAGAGCATGAAGTTAGCGTATGTGATGTTCACTCAACAAATGTTAGTTGATCAGGATGAAATTCAAAGGTAACGAAAACACCGAGGAAGGATTTGTGGATGGACGCTCTCCCTAAATACATCTGCAAATGTGCATCAGAGATGAAGAGTGACACAGGGAGCAAGCCTGTGCACTAGGCTCTCCTCCCTTCCCTCTCCCCTTTCTCCCTCTCAGGGAGCATGCATACACATATGACCCACCCCCTTCACTCCCCTTCTCTGCACACTGAGAAGGAGGGGGGTCCTTTGAAATGGAGGTGGTCCCAGCTGGAAAACCCCGGAGCTCATTTAGATCACATCACTTCAGGCTTTTGTCTCTGCTCCTGAATAACCTAGGCTGCTGCGACAAAAGGATAGGCATGTGCATGGAGCTTTCATTGGCCAAGATGCTGCTCTCACAATGAATAACAAGATAAGACGCCTGCCTTTTTTTTTTTTTCTTTTCTCTTTTTTGATTGCCATTCCTAAAGAAGGGAAAGAAGAAAAGGGGAGAGATGGGAGAGAGAGAGAGAGAGAGAGAGAGAGAGAGAGAGATATGCAAGAAGCAGAGATTGTGAAAGAGGAAACCAAGGCAAGTATTTGGGTGGATTCCCACGAGAGTCTTTAATTGTATGAAGATCTCAACTACTACAAAGTATATGAAATGAGGTTCTGGCTTACTTTATTTTATAAGTGGCTCTTTTATTTCACGGAACTAGTTTAAGAAGTGACTGACACAGAGGATGTAGAACAGGACCTTTTAAAGCTTGGGAAGGGGAGGGGAGAGGTGGGGGAGGGGTACACGTTGTCTGTCTATGTGTCACTGGAGGAAAAAAAATGACATAGATGCACATTCAACATCTCCCTGGCTGACGCTGCTAGATAGAGCATTAGATTTTATTTTCTGGGAGAAATGAAGGAATTTCTTGTTTGTTTTATTTTTCTGTTCTTTTCCCCAATGCTGCCCACATAAAAAAAATCTGCTTTGCCCTCAAGCTTGGCCCTATTGGCTGCTACACTAATAAACTACCATGTGCTCCCTGGGGTAAGCAGCACACCGATCTTCTGCATGCAAAGTTTAACTTTGTGTTAGCAAAAGGTGACAAGACATATTAGTCAGAGAAATCTCGTAATAAGCTACTCTAACTTTGAAGCCTTTAAGCATCACGGCTGAAAGGATTTTTGTTATTGTTGTTGTTGTTAAGAGAAATATCTTGAAATGCACAAAAATGAAACATCCTCTATCTGAATATTTGCTAGACACCATATTTTCAGGAATACCCTCAGACCAAAGGCAATAGCATCTCAACTTTTTTTTTCCAAAAACATATTATGATATCACTGACAAACTCTTAATGTAGGCAAATAATTAAATTTTCCATCTTTTAGAACTGTGTAACCTTGGGTGTCTTAGAAACAAATTGCACAAACAAACCATGGAGATGAGCACTGGGGGTTTCAGAGGAGATATAATGAACCAACTTTAATTACTAACTTGAAATTAAAAATGTAATATACAGATTTAAATTTATTTTCACCTAAATTGTGTATAAAATTATATGGCTTTTGCAGGCTAAGAAATGCTCTGTAACCAGCCATGCTGCTAAAAAGTCTGAAGTAGTTTCCAAAAGCGAGTTCCCAGACTCACACAGTAATAATGACACATTTATCATTACTGATGACCACCTACTGGGTAATTATTGCTTTGTTACTACTACTACAATCAAGAGATTTCTTTATTTACTGTTAACATTCACTTAAAACTGAATGTTAATGACTGTTCTGAATTCACCAAAGAGAGTTTTCTGTTATATTTCAGAAGTACTTATGTTCTGGTTCAGAAATGGAAAACCATATCATAGCAGGCTAGAAAGAGAATACTTTATTCTCATCTTCTCTTGAGGACATAAATGGCATTCTGAGGATTTCTGGAACAAAACTCTCCAGCTCAGAATTCCCAAAAGGTCAACATAACGCAACCACTTGACTTGTGCTAATTATCTAAGTATTTTATTACAGGAGATCCATTCATTATTGATATTTGTTTACAGTAACTTTCTATTTGGGGGAGTTGTGTTTTATGAGAGGCAAACCATCCACTGCTCTAGGGCTAGCCTCTCCCATCTTGTTTCTTCTTACCCCTCCATCTAGTTTCACATTTCTCCTAGGTTTTGTCCCTGCTGGTGCACATACAACCCCAGAAGACTCCCAACTCCATCTCCCTTACCCCTTCAGAACTCCCAGTTCTTCAAAGTAAGCTCTGGATTTGCAGAGTTGACTGGAGTTGGTATGGATGGGAAAATATAACTGACTGCAGGTTTTCATATACAGTCTAAACTGCTCAAGGCTGGGGCAATCATTTCCATCCTCACTCAGAGATCAGGAAATGAGCATAACAAAAAAGGCCATGGCGGAAACTCAGTGGTAGGGTGAACTCTGAGGGAGGCTCCTGGAGTCCCTGGCAGGTCTGAATCTCACAGCCAGTAGTGGTAGTGTATAATAACTTGTTCCAAATGCTGGTGTCAAGATCCACTAGTAAGAGACATGCTTTTGCTGGTGGGGTGGCCTCGGAGAGTCCCATTGAAATACTGCATTGGCTGCACTGTCTAGAGACCCTGGAGAATTTCATCTTAGAAACTTGTGTGGCTAGCTGCCCAGTGCTTCCCAGAGAAGCCAAAGGCCCACCCTAAACATAGGAGTTTCTTCTTGGGGTTTCATCCAGGATTGAGACCCCAGTTTGGATGTAAGATGCTAAAAGTCAGTAAGCTGGGACTAGAGGGAGTCTTGCAGTGGAGAACGCTTATGTGGTAGAGTAGGAAACATGTGGGTAGCTGGAAATAGCCTGTTCCTTCAAGCTGTGGTGGATGAAGACAGAAAAGAACCGGCTAGAAGCTGTTTTTCCAGGGGTTTGGATCACTTGAGAAGGATGAAAAGGGGAAGTCTTGAATGTGGTAGACGGAACTTTGAGGAAGCACCTATACAAGTTAGCTGCGACTAATCTGTTCTGGCCAAAGTCCTGAACTGACAGAGCTCAAATCTCGGATTTATACCCCACACAATCGAGTCTTTATTCTGTAGCTTAGAGTTTCCACACTTTTGAGGTTTTAGCACAGAGGATAGGGGGACTCAGGTCCCCAGGGCTCTGTGAATTATCCTGGTGAGGGAAATGGAGTGACGGGGAGAGTACTGATATTAGGTCCAAAGTGGGTGCTTCAGGTTTGGTCAACTCACTCTCCCCCGCCCCCACTCAGCTAGGCTCCTTGCCTCTGGCTTTTACCCCGTGCCAGGGTGAAACAGCACCCTGTGATCTACGGAGGAATGCCGTTCCCAGCAAGCCTTCTTTAATGGTCCTTTAACAAACTCTTCGATCTCTTTAGCCGCTCTGGCTCTCTCTCACCGCTTCCCTCTTCCCTTCTCTACTGCCTTCATCAATTATTTATGACAAGCATTAATTATTCAGGAAAAGAGAAAACTCCAGCTTTGGGAACTTTACGAAGGGGAGCTGAGGGGTTCCTTTCCTGTACCCACGGTAGTTTTGAGTGTTGGGACTCCTTTTGGCGTGACTCCGCTTTGAAGCACAAGAGAACGGGAACTCAGTAGTTGGAAAGGAGATGAGGTGTGTGTGTTTGTGTGTGTGAGAGAGAGGGGTATGCTCTTCATCTTGGTCCGCTCTGGCCGCTGAATGCTTTGTGTAACCTCCAGGGACCAGAAGTTACGGAGCTCCTCCGCAGGAGTCGCTGTCCGGACTTGATGGTGCTGAAACCGCCAGCCTGAGTCCCTAGGCTGCGGCTTATGGGGTGGATGGTGTACCAGAGGGTGGGTGGTGGTTTTATTGGGGGCGGGGGAAGATTAGGATTCGGATCCTGGCAGGGGGCTCCTTTCTAAAAAGACTTGTTTGGCTTCTCTCCCTTCAACCGCCCCCAACCCCCGTCTCGTGACACCAGGAACGCTGTAACCAAAGATTAATTGCCTTAATCAAATCGACCCACCCTCTGCAATTAATCTTTTACCAACAAATTAGAAACAATTTACCTCAACCTCCTGGGTCAGAAGGAGAGAAGAGGTAGGGTGGTTCAAGGAACGGACAGGATGGGAGACTTTGACAAAACCTGCAAAAGGTGTGAGGCAGGCGCTTGGGAACCCGTGTGTGTTTAAGGCCAGAGGGGAGGGAGGAGGTCGGGGTCAGCGGTGGGATTCCACTGGGGCCGGAAATTCCTGGAGTGCCTTTCAGCTCAGGATTCTCAAAAGGGGTGGAGGCCGAGGGCAGAGGATGAGGCCACTTACCTGTCCGCACCGCCAGCAAGGTCCTCAGCGCTCGGTCCTCCCGCCTGCCTGGCGCTCCGCCGCAGCTTCGGCTCTGTCTCCAGCGGCGCCCGCCGCCTCTCTCGTGCGGGATCCGCCGCCGCCCGCAGCCCGCGTTCCTCTGCGAGCCTGCTTGCGGGCTGATACTCCTCCAGTGTCCGGTCCCCGTCCGGTCCCGCCCCTCCCCTGCTCTCCGTTCCTCGTAGCCCCTTAGCTCTTTCTCCTCAAGTTTGTAAGTTTGGGGTGAGGGTCGATCTTCTCGCACCCAGCTTCACAGTTTAGCTTGCTCAGATCCGCACCCCCACTTCCCAGCTCAGACCTGGGTCTCTGACGCCGCCTGTTGGTCAGGCAGAGCAGGACATAGCCACAGCGCAGAGACAGTCCTTCACCCCTCACCCTCTCGGTGCCCGGTAGTTCAACAGCACCCAAAGAAGGCGAAGTTGAGGACCGGGTAGCTGCAGTGAGGCCTAGGGCAAAAGGTTAGCACACTGGGTGTACATAGCCTGGGCTGAACTTCTGATTCTCACTGGAAAGGTTGTCTCACGGCCTGCAGGTCTCATGTGCCACCCGTAGACAGACAGTTTACGAACAGCTATATCCTTCTCCAGTTCTTTAGAACAACCACCCGAGAGGAGGCTGGACCTAGAGGCCGGTGTCTTTTGGGAGCGTTGATCGTGAACATCAATTGAGTATCTTTGGAACCAAGGGGAGAAAGATGGGAAGGTTAAAGTCCTGAGAGGGAGTCCTTCCCATTAAGGGGGATGCGGATGCTAATCCTTCTCACTAGGGAGTTTCAAACCTGGGGGAGGGGGGTGCACTGGCAAGTGTGGGCTAGGGGATTCCAGGTAGAGCTCAGGGCTCTGAGGAGGAGGGATTCTAGCAAGGTGGACAGAACGCAGGAGGTCTAGGTGGCCTAACATTGGGAGATTTTCTGCTCTGGCCTAGTCCCTAAGTGACTACCCTAGTGCTGGTCTCACTCACGGAGCAAACCTTCCCTTTGCATTTCTTGGGAAGTCTTGGCCTGGACCTAGACCCATCAAGGCCTCAGTGTGGAGGTATGATAGTCTCCCCATCTTCACCCCGTCTTATTAATTCAACGAGCTGACTGTTTCTCACTACCCCTTCCTTCTCTAATAAACGATTCCCATAGATTATTCGATGCAGAGAAGGAAGGCGGCTGCTTAAAAAACAAAAAGCCATAGCCCTAATGAGTTCAATTACAATGTGGTAAACACATTGCCTCTACGCTTTAATTAAGCCTGCTGCCCAATTTTAACTCATTAGTAATTCATTAAGAGAACAGCCCCGTGCTGGCGGGTGGAAGGCACCGTAGACGGAATGTGCTGGGCGGAGTCCACACAAGGCTGGCCGATGGAGGGGGGCGGGGGGGCTGCGTTGGGACTCAGCGAACCAGGTATGCGACCCACTGGCTTCAGTATCCTTTAAGACCAGAATCCCCTCCCCAGACGACCAGACTTAGCAACTCTGAGCGCTCAAGATGACCTGTCCTATGCTTAGTCCCTTGGGTTTGTAACAGTTTGCAAACCTGTTGGGTAGGTAAAGGTGGTGTGGGGCGGAGCCTCGGAAGGGAGAAAATGTCCTCAGATGAAACCGGTTGGCCTAGTGAGGTATGTTCACGCTCCTTTCAGTTAGTATTAGACGTAAAGAAAAAAAAAAAAAAAAAAAACTAGGTTTGGCTTTAGCTCTCAGTGCTACTACGGTCTGCACGCTTGCAGAGAAATTAGACCATGCTATTGAGCCAGGGATGAGGATGGTGGCGGGAGAAGACTGTTGGCTGCGGAGAGGAGATCTGGAGGTAGGAGCCAGGAATCTCCTTTATCCCTTTCTCTTTCCTGAGTGGTTAAGACTGGGGCTCTGCATCTGTAACTATGTCGGTTGAGACCAGCGCTTGAGACCATCCTACTGTGGGCAGGAAGGGTAAGAGCGTGGTAGAGCGAATCGTGACCTGAAGACCTGTCAGTAAACTGTTAAGATAGTCCCTCTTCCTAATGGAGACAGCTTAAGACAGTCCCTTCCCCTCCCCTGGCCTTGGCAGGTTCTAGAAAGAAAGTGTGAGCAAGCGTGCTCTAGGCACTTCACAGTTTGGATAGGACTGAACTCTTGGGACTCAGAGGTTCCAGCGTGGAGTTTCCAAAGCAAAGGGCATTCAGAGAAAGGGTTACAGAGGGGAGCTTTGGTTAAGAAAAGGGACTCGGAACAGCTTCCTGCCCCAATTCTGGGGCTTTCTTTGGTTCGAAGAATCCCTGGGCACCCCGGCTGCTCATCGCGCCCCCTAGGTGCGGCGAGAACTTGTCCAGGCGGAGAGGGTCGGCTCCGCCTTCCGAGGGCGGGTGGGGACTCCCCGCGGTCAGTGCGGAGCCTGAGGCCCGGGCTGTTTGCACTCCTTCTACCCTTGAGCTCTCGTCAGTCACCGATTGCGCCTGCTCAAGCCCGGTCGTCGCTCCCTTCCCGAGTCCGAGCTACAGCTGCTTCTGGAAGCGAGTGCACGGACGGGATTTCCTCTTTGCCAGGGTAAAGTCCCGCGGCCAGGTGGCCCAGGAGGAGGGCTGGGCTCCCGGAGGACACTCCGGTGCTTGGCTAGGATGTGCCAGAGGGGTGTCTTGAATTTTGGCCTATTGAGGAGGAAATGCTGCGGGTTCAGACCCCAAGGACTGGGGTCCAGCATGGTTTTGCACTCTTTAAATTCTCTGGAATGGGGGGAGAATTTGCTACCCCTGTGCCCACTCCTTCCACCGGATCCGAGTCTCGGCCCTGGCGTGGTAGATCCCTCCCCGGACTGTGGGCGGCGGGAGGGGTCTCCTGTCAGGTGGAGCACAGAGTGCACACAGACCCTGGTCCCTAATGAGAGGCAGCCCTGGGTTTGGAGAGTGTCGCTTCTGGTTGCTTTTCCGGAGCCCTGCGCTGGCCTGATCAGTTTCCCTCCCCCGGTTTTGGCCTTGACACAGCAGCAGCAGTGCCTTCCCGCGCGCGGAGGATTGGCCTCCCAGAGCTCGCTAGGAGAAAAAGGTCCCTTTCTAGTGCCGCGGGGTGCAATCAAAGCAGAAAAATGTGACCCGCTCCGCAGGCAATCTGGGCGCCTAAAATGTGAGGGACAGCAATGGGACCAGCAATGCGAACAAGTGGGTAGCTTTGCAGGAAACCCGCCTCTTTCTAAGAGTTTCCGGATTTGGAATCCATTTAGACGTCTGTGGGGGAACTCAGAGGCAAGAGGGCATTCATTCATCCATGCTAGGAAAAAAGTTACCGGGAACAGCACTTCAGAGAAGTCCCTCGGGCCTGATGTTAACTACAATTGAAATAGTCTTCCTTATTTTTTCTTCTTCTTTAATTCAAGGACTGAGGTGGTAGGATATATTCTGTCCCTGTTGACGGAGTAATTGAGGACTTTGCGTGTATGTAAGTTTTGGAGGGAGGATCACTTCTCTAAGCTGTCAGATGAAACCTTTAAACTACCCCTTCCCTCTGCAAAAGGAGGTGGTCCTTTTGCAAAGTACTTCTGTTCAAATTCCACTCTAATCCCAGCCTTTTTTTTGGGGGGGGGGGAAGGGGCGGGGAGGGATGCTGAGAACAGGACCAGAAGTCAGTTTAGAGCTTAGAGATGCCAGGGTTTTCCCACGGTGGGCCTAAGTCAAAAGTCAACCTGTGGGTTTCATACCATTTGTTTTCCTTTTCTTTCTTTTGTGACACCCCCCCCCCCCAGGACCGGCAGCTGTGGCGACAGACCTTTAGAAACAAGCCATTAAAATACTAAAAATGTTGTTTGCTGTTTTGAAGGGTGTCTCTGGGGACAAGGATGTCATCCCATAGTTTAGTACTGTAAACGATGTGGAGCCGGAGAACACAGAAGAGAATCACATCTTTGGTAAGGCCCAGAAAGTAAAGATCCCAATTTATTAGTCTCAAATAAGCAGGCAAGTAACAGTTTAAAAGCCTGTCCTAACAGGGCTGGCCAAGCATAGACAATGGCTATGACAGGCAAGCAGGGAAAAGTGGGAGGTTCTGGAGATGGTGTCTTGAAACTCACTAAATAAGAACAGGAAGAGCCTGTTGACTCAATCCTGAGGCTTTTTTTTTTTTTTTTTTTTTTTTTTTTTTTTTTTTGAAAAAAGGAAAAACATGTTCACAATTAAAATACTTGTATGTTAGCTATCAACAGGACCTTGTATTTAAGTATTACCTGACTCTTTTGAATTAGGGATCATTGTCTACATTTTACAGAGAAAACCGTAGCTCAGAGCGGGTACCTTTTTCTCAACACCACACAGCTTGGTAAGTAGCAAAACTCGGTTTCAAGTTGATATCTGTTTAGATTTCAAAACATACTCTGAACCAATAAACTATTCTGTGGACCACTTTAAATTCATCATGCCATTTTATTCTTCTTATTAAGTAGAGGTGGCCCACATTGGCTGCATTTGCACTATGATTCTCCGTTCAGACAGTTCTTTTGGAAACTGATATTTGGGGGACTGTATTTGGAGAGATACTACTGATTTGGCTTGGTTGTGGAATGTCACCCAAAGGATCCTGTGTTGCCTGTTTGGTCCCTAATGTAACAGTATTAAGAGGTAGTGGAGTCTTTAAGAGGCGGCGCCTAATGGGAGGTGGTTAGGTTACTTGACCTTAGAAATGATTAAAGTGATTTTCTGGGGACTCCAATTAGTTTTCTATGAACAAGTTGCTATGAATGAGTAGGCCTCAAGGCTGGGGTTGTAGCTCAGTGGTAAGGCCCTGGCTTTGATTCCTGGCAACACACACACACACACACACACACACACACACACACACACACACACACTGGAAAGAAAGGAGGAAATCAAGCCAAGATGCTACAGCTGACTCCTCAATCTTTCTCTTGCTTCCTCTCTTGTGATACACTCTAGTATTAGGCTCTCACTGGAGACCTTACAGATGAAGTTGCTGAGTCTTCAATACTCTGCCTAAAGAAACCATTGTTCTTTTTTAACTTGTCTGTGTGTCTGTGTGTCTGTGGGTCTGTGTGTCTGTCTTGTCTGTCTATTTATTTGTTTGAGACAAGTCTCCCTAGGAATTCTTGGCTGACCTCAAAGCCAGAGATCTACCTGCCTCTGCCTCCTAAGTGTTGAGATTGAAAGTGTGTGTCACTGCATCCAGTCACTCTTTGCTTCTTTGACAGGATCTCAAGTAGCCCAGGCTGGCCACAGAGCCACTATGATGGTGAGTTTGACTTTAAATTTTGTTTTCTAAGTACTGGGTTGCAAGAGTACACTACCACATCTGGTGACAAAGCCTTCCTTCCTTCCTTCCTTCCTTCCTTCCTTCCTTCCTTCCTTTCTTCTTCCCTTCCTTCCTTCTTTTTTTTCCCTTTTTAAATGTATGGTCTAATTTCAGGGAATTTTATTATGTCAACAGGAATGGACTAATACTCTCCAACAGAAGATGACAATGCTCCCAAAGCCTTTGGATTAGGCACAGATCCCGCTCTTTCCCAATGCTAAGGTCTTGGTGGGAGTCGATGATGTCTTTATTTAATTCATGTAGCTGGAACCCAGAAACTTGGAATGGGGTGAGGTACTTTGACTTCTATAGGGGGTTGTGACTCTCTTCCAGCTCTCAGAAGCCATTAACTTGGTGGCAGTCAGGGTCCTGAAGTTTCTTAAAGTCATGTGTTATCTAGCCATCCTAGAGAGCAAAGTCAGGCACTCCAAAGACCAAGGCTAGCCAGTTTCTGGGACTCAGGCACAAGCTCCAAAGGAAATACTGATCAGATAGCAATGACCACAGGCATGGACTTGAAGTCTGTGAAGGACTTGGTTTGAAAAGAATGGGTCCTGTATTCAAAGCACACAAACATCTGTAGCCAATGGGCACATGCGACCTAAGAGAAGTTCTCAGTGTGGGGCTGACCCTGCTCATCCTACCAGATAACTAATAGACATCGGCTTTTCTTTGGGATGTACATGGAGCCAGAACTGTGTCCAGAGCTGTGTGCTGGTAAACAGATGCTGGCCCCAGTTGGATGACAACAAATCTAATGCTTGATGGCTTTCTTTTTGTTTGTTTCAGTCACACTAAACTCTGAATATTTTGACACAAGCCTTTCCTAAGAGCAAGAACAATTCATCTTTTTTTGTTTTATTTGTAGCCAGTGCACAGGATCCAGGCAACTCATCCTCCTGACCCTGAAACACGGGAGAATAATCAGGAACATTTTAGACCCATCTATGGCTTGGCCCTTTGGCATTTTAAGCTATCTTCACCATGAAAGATCATATTATAAGTAGTTGTAATAGCAGTTATTAACTAAATGGTATACTTTTCTGCTCTGCTTTTTTGGATGGTATCTATTCTGAATTTCTCTGGCTGGTCAGCAGCAGAAATGTATTTAATAACTGGAGAAGGCCAGGCTTGTTAATACCCTATCATTATGATACATATGGAATAAGCTTATTTCAAAGTTCAGCTGTTCCATGGATTGGAAGGAAAAGTTGTCTTGTCTCTTTCTTTTTTTCGTTATCCAGAAAAAAAAAAAAAAAAAAAAAAAAAAAAAAAAAAAAAAAAAAAAAAAAAAAGCCCAGTCATTTCACAGAATTTTTTTCTTTTAAAGCTTGTTACAAGTAGGAAGCAAGAAGTAGAAAAAAGAATCTGTAGCTAAGGGATGGAGAGATGGCTGTGCAGGTAAGAGCACATACTTCTAGAGGACCCATGTCTGATTCCTGGTGCCCAGGTTAGGTGGACACAACTGAATGTAACTCCAGCTCAAAGGGATCCATATCATCTTATGGCTTCTGAGGGCATTGTGTTCATGTGTATAAACCCACTCACAGAAAGACAGACAGACAGACAGACACATACACACTCACACACACACGCACATGCACACACACACACACACACTTAAACACAATAAAATAGTTATCATCCAGTAGGCATTCTAGAGTCCCAGAAACTTTGGTATGGCCTTTGGATATCTCTTTAAGCTCCAATTACAACACTGTGAATTAGTTCAGCAAACTTCCCCTTGAGATTGTATTTTATCTGGCTTGAAAATATAAAAAGTGTGAAAATGCCAGTCACCTGGACTAGGAAGAGAATGGGATGATCTAGCAGGAGAAGCAGAAAGGGAGGGGTCTAGAGGAGAAACCTCATGCTTTACAAGGGTGCCAAGGGTGCCAAGGGTGCCCTGGCTGGCCAGGTGCTAGGCGAAGTGCAAAGCTGACACAGGCTGGAGGCCAGCAAGGCCCCTTGCAGGGCCTCTACTCCTTAATACAAAGATTAACACCAGCACAAAACACAGTCGCGCTGACTTGAGGAGCCTGTAATCAAACAGTGCAGGGACACAGAGAGCACAAGCCTCTGTTCCCATGGTGGTGGGCTTTGTGTTACTGTTTTCTTTTTGTGTTTTTCTTTTCAGCCAACAAAAAACCACTTATCAAGAAAACACTTGGGCACAGCAGGGCGGTTGAGTCAGGAGGATCTGGAGTGAGAGGCCAATGTGGGCTATATAGTGAGACCCTGTGAAATATGACCACTTTTATTAACATAATCAGAAGGAGGAGGAGCAGGAGGAGGAGCAGAAGGTGATGAAGAGGCAAAAAAAAAAAAAAAAAAAAAGAATTAAGAAGAGGGCATGTAAGCAAAGTGAGGGTCTCTCAATCATTGTATCTATCAGCAGGAACTGCTGGCCTGTTAGCTCTGCTGGCACCATAGCTCTGCTGGCATCATAGCTCTGCTGACACCATAGCTCTGCTGGCATTCTAGCTCTGCTGACATCATAGCTCAGCAGCCTCTTTCTGCTGCTAACCCCACCCTGTCCTTCTGTAGAGGCTTTCTAAAGAACCCAGCACTCGAATATAGATGTGGTGCCTTAAAAAACACAGAGCCTTCAACTCTATATCCTAGTGTCTTTGGTACAGGAAGGTGCTCTTCAGGTTACCAAACAAGAAACATAAACACCAATCCAGCCACAAATCCTTTGATCTATAATGCTGTTCTTCTGGGAAAATATGTGAAGGCAATGGTGGCACAAAGGTTATGGGAGTAACCAATTATCATCTGATTTGACTGAAGTCCTACACCATGAGATACAACCCATACCCAACTGCTTGGGTGAGAAGAATCTGGAATTAGGTAGCCCAGAGACTTAGGGTGAAACTAAATAGTACTGGTCTTAAGAAAAAAGTGGTTGATAGCTCATATTTTAAAAAGTTCATTATTTGAACACCTATATTTAATTTGTGGTTGTTCTAGTCCTTTAAAATTGCCCAAGTTAACACATGCTAAGTGTGTTATCATTCTCCTAAGTACACAGCAAATTGTAATGCTTTAACACTGATTGCCCCCTGTCCAACTTGTTGGTTGTGTTTACTTGTGTTTTAGCCTTTCGTTTTAGTCACACAAGTTTGATACTATTATCTAGTTAATTAAAAAATTTAAGACAGGACCTCAGTAAATCACTGGGGCTGCCCTTGGTCTCATGATCTCCTGTTCATCTTCCTGAGTGTTGGGATTACAGATGTGTCCATGTGCGTTTTACATGGTGAGTGCTTACTTACATCGGCTCATACATCTACCCGTGTATTTATAACCATAAGCATCGGTTCTTTCTCCCTGTTACTTAGGTATTTATTTTTCAGTGCTTTAGTTATTCCTTGTTGTTTTTAGGAATTTATTTTGTCTGTTTCAGAAACTTTTTTAGGGGTTCCCTTAGCGAGGATCTGATGGTGGGGTCTTCTCCTTTTTCCTTTTACATCTTTAATGTGCTCAGAATTGTTTTATTTCCACTTAGTTTTTGGCAGGTGGATTTTTCTGGTTCTAGAATCCTTAGCTGGGTATCGTTTCCGTGTATCTGCACAGTAGCCTCTTGTTCTGAGTTCGCTGTTGAGCTCAGTCATTAGCTATCATTTGGCCGCTCCTTCACGTGAATGCTCTTTTCTTACTGCCAATCATACGTTTTTCTTTTGGTGTTTTTTATTTGTACTAAAATTTTGTGCTTATTGTAGACTTTCCAATTTTGAGCGTTGATATTTTTCAACAGTTCTAGGAAGCCATTAGCAATGATCCCTTCTTCCATATTCTCTGGTAGACGTCTACCTCATGCCTTGAAAACTCTTTTCCTGTTATGACTTCTGGCTAGCTTGTCTAGATTTGCTTTCTAATCTAATAAATCTTTCTTTAACTGCATTTAAACTACTACTTTAGCAATTCATTAAACTTTCAATTATTTATATATACATATAAACATGTATATACACATATACACATATATACATATACATATGTATATACATATACACATAATCTGGGATATTCTTCTAAATATGTGCAGTTGTATTTAGTGCCTTATGTTTGCAGAACTTTCTAAGCATCTCTTTTGTGTTATATGTATGATGAACATACTTAGGATTCAGTTACTGAATGTCAACTGATGACATTATCTGAGATCTCTCCTGGATGGTGATTGGTTGTCAGTCTGACAGTTCTTCTGTGGAGTATTTTGTGATTTTTGACTGGAAGTTGGACATTGTATTTGAAATTTTATCTGTGGGAATTCTTTGCAAAGTCATAGTCCTCTAGGGGGGACTTGCATTACTCCTCTTTTTCTTAGCATCTATTAACTGCATAAAGTAATAGGTTTTGCTCTGATGCTTTCATTCACATGTAGTGTGCTTGCTATTTGTCCCAGTTTGACCGTATTTACCTCAACTATGATTCTTTCTCCTCTTCTCCCTATTAGGACTTGCATTTTTGTTGCTAGTCACCTGACCATACTATTCATCAAAATAATTTAAAAAACAGCCTTATTGAAGTACCATGCACATGCCATAAGTCCAACCCACTGAAAGTGTATAAGTCAATCCTCAGTGTTGGCCAACCACCATCATGGTCTGTCTTCTGACTTTTCTGTAACTTTCAAGGGTCCCCTTGTCTATTTGTGGTTATCAAGTGTTCTCACCCCTCGGTTCTAAGAATTCAAGATATCTTGGATATCTCATACAAATAAAGTCACATAATATATAGTTTAAATTTTTAATACTTTTACTTTTTGCCCCAGGGTAGGAGAGGGAGTGGTGCTACTCTAACTGCTCCTAAGATGAGATTTCTGGGGTTGGACACAAATCGACCCCACTCCTACTTCACACCAGCTACTACCAGTTCTAGGCTTTCCTGGCCCCATAGCCCAAGGCTGTGGAGATGATGAATTCTCAGACTCTCTGCCAACAGCTGGTCCAGGTTCTCTTTCTTAGTGTGCAGTTCAGACACTAGCCATTAGCCACTGAAGGCGCAACTGTGAGTCTCCTCAGATCCTGAGTGGGGTCTGAGCTCTTTGAGGAAGTGCATAATCGTGCTGTCTTGGGTGCTAGGATATTAAAGATGGCAACTGTCTTCATCTCAGACTGTCCTTGGGTTTTCCTTGATCAAGTATGAATGTCTTGTTCATAGCCATATCCAGGGAAGAGTTTTCCCAGTCTCTGAAAAATTCTAGAATGTGATGTTTAAGTGATGTCTGTCTGGACAGGTGTGCCCTGCTTCTTCATAAGTCTCTCTCTTGTCCTCTTGCCTGCAACTGCGGGTGTGGGATCCTCTCTTAAAAGCAAAAAATCCACTAAGATTGTTGATTTCACTATATCTTTTTAAATTTTTAAAATTTTTTATGTACATTGTTGTTCTGCCTGCATGTCTGTGTGAGAGAGCCAGATCCCTCTGGAACTGGAGTTGCAGACAGTCGTGAGCTGCAATGTGGATGCTGGGGATTGAACCTGGGTCCTCTGGAAGAGCAGCCAGTACTCTTAACGGCTGAGCCATCTCTCCAGCCCTTACCATATTGTTTGCATATGCATATGTATATATTTGCACATATATAAACACACACACATACATTGTGTGTGTGTGTGTGATCATGGGTTAAAGAAAACATCCAAGTCAATACCCACACCCTTCCTTTATCCCAAGGAAGGAGCCCCCAGAGGATGGTTTGCATGCAGATGGGTCTCTAACAGAGAAGTTGTGCATATGTAATTGGATGAACCTTGATTCTTTTCCTGAATCCCTGGGAAAGAGCAGGGCCCAGAAACATGACAGAGTGTCCTTTAGGCTACAGAGATTTGAAACTGCTGCTCTGAGCATCCAGAGGAGTTTTCTGCAGCAGTCCCCAAGGCCACCCTACCTAGGGTGCGCTGAATTGACACTTTTTCCTGTTTTATATAAGTAAGACATGTACAAGTGCACAGTGAACAATGGGCGCTGTCGTCAAGATTCAGGGCCTCATTTGGTCTCACTTGCTCAAACTGCACCCACACTAACTGCTCAGGACACACACACACAGACACACACACACACACACACACACACACACACACACACACACACACCCCATTGCAGGCACCTAAGCAGCTCCTTGCAGGTGCTGAGGGCTTCAGGCCCCGGGGAGTAGGTCTGCCTAATAGAAGAAGTAGGTGTGGAGATATCTGGCTCCCCATCCTTGCACAGCTGGCTCTGGTGTGCTGCCCCCCTCCCTGCATGCTGGAGTTTAACTGTCCATAGAACTTACTGTTTGCCATCTTGGCTTCCCTACCCTTCCGTCCCTGCCTGATTCCCCGATTCCCTGAGTTTCTTCCTCTCTTCCTGGAACACTATCTACTCGCAAGCTCTGTTTCAGGGAGAATCCAAAGTGAAACACACAGGGCTGCATTTGCTTAACTGAGCATTCTTTAAAACAACAACAACAATTTTAAATTTAAGTGTATGGGTATTTTGCATGCATGTATGTATCTGACTTTGGAAGCCAGAAGAGGACAATGAATCCCCTGAGACTGGAGTTACAGGCAATTGTGGACTGCCATGTGAATACTGGGACTTGAACCTGGGTCCTCAGGAAGAACTCAGCCAGTGCTCTTAAACAGGGAGCCATCTCTCTGGACCATTAATTGAACATTCTTTGTGACATCTGACATCTGATTCCTATTGATCTGGCCAAGATTTAAGGCATATTGATGCTGAGAGTACAGAAGCCACCACCCAGTGGTACATTTCCCAGAAGGCAATGGGTGGTGGTGGTGGTTGGGCCACATAGCCAAGTGGTTAGAGATAGGCATTCAGTCAAGCTGGTGTTCCTCAGCTCCCATGATTCACTTTCTTGGGCACACATCAACTTCTATTTGAGCAAAGGATCCTAATTTCAGGGTTATAGCCTGAAAAAAAAAACCCGACTTCATCTTTCCTCTGCTAAACAAGACTTCAATTAAACCAACACCCCCACTTCCAGCTTTTTTAGTGCTGGAGAATCAAAGCCAGGATCTCATACAGGCTAAGCCAGCTGTCTTCCATTGGACGATACCTTCCTGGCCCCTCTTCCCATATTCTTTAGCGATAGTTCCTTGGCCAGAAAGATGATGGCATGTTTATATAATTTTTTTATTTACCTGACTAACTAGTCAGTACTACTGAGCTGGACTCCAGATAATGTGTTCAAGAAGCCATCCCGTGATATCATATCCCTATCCTAAAAGGAAAGGGTGTGGTCTCTCTGGGAGAAGCTGAAAGAGGTACATGTCTGAGTACAGCTTAGAGTCAGGGTGATCAGATGGGGCCTCAGGGGAGGGCACGGCCCATAGATCAGGGACTTGGAAGGCACATGAAGAGACCACACACCATTTGGAAAGCAATGAAAAGCTGGTTGACACTTCAAGCAGGGAGTGACACACTTACTTCTTTGTGTCTGCTTCTTTCCTTCAGGGGTTGGGTGGGAGGAGGAGGCACCTTCTCCCTGCCTTGCCACAGATCTGAGAACAATGGCACCTGCTGACTATGGACTGTGATCTCTGAGACTGTGAGCCAAACAAACCTTTCCTCCTTTAAGTTGATTTGTTCAGTATTTTGTCATAATGACAAAAAGCCTGGAACACACTACCCCACCCAGGTCTGCTTTTTCATGCATGTCCTCTTACTGGTGTCCAGAGGATGACTGGGCATTCTCCTGTCTCCAAGATGGCCTCATTCACCATCTTACATATGTTCAGCGACAGTTTTTCAAAGTCAGTAGTTAACAAATAAACCAAGCCTCCATGGTGTCTACTCATTAGCCGGGGTATGAAGACATATACACACATAATCAGTGAGCCATGTACATGGTTGTTTCCATGGTGACACATGCCATGAGCACGGAGGAGGTGAGGGATAAGGAGATGGTGGCTGAGGATGGGAGGGCTTTGTCTTTTGAATACGATTGACCAGGAAGCAAATGGACTTTGAACCCTGAGGAGACTCAGGCTGAGATGTTTAAAGCCAAGGAAAGTCCAGCTTTAGAGGCTTCAGTGGAAGCTGGTTTCTTGGCATCTTCAGGAAGGTAAGGACCCTGCTAGGACCCTGGCTATTTTAGTGGAGTGTGCCCCAAGGTGTGAGTCAGGAGCACATGATCTCCCATCCAAAGAATGATACATAAAATGGAAAAATTCTTCAGAGCAAAGCAAAGCACCAAAAAGTTCAGCACACAGCCACTTTTAGACTTAAAAAAACCATTTCCTTTGTGTTTAATTTCAAACATGTACAACAGTGATAATATCACGTAATGGAACCCTTGGTACTCATTTAGCCCCAGGACTTGACAACTCAAGGGGTCTGACTCCATCCACACCAGTCACCCACTTTAGAAACGTACCTATAGCTGTTTTAGGAAGGGTCTCAAAATGGAAAGTAAACCCACCACAGGTTTATTATGCCCCAAATCCTGAATAAAAATTTTTAATAAGATAGAATGCCCAGCTTATTAGTGTTAGAATTTTTCATATATGAGAATTGATCTTAAAACAAAAACCTGTATGCTGCATTTGTCTCTAAAATTTTAAATAAAACTATTTCCTTTTTCGGATGGACATGATGGGATACACTTTTAATTCCAGCACTTGGGGGCGGGGGGAAGCAATGGCAGGTGGATTTCTGTGAGCTCGAGGCCTGTCTGCTTTACATAGGAATTCCAGGACACCTAGAATTACACGGTGAGACCTTGTCTCAAAAGAAAAAAATTGTTGTTATAAAGAACAATTTTTAACTCATAGCAAAATTGAGAGGAAAGTACAGAGATTTTTCCCTGTACCCTTGTCAGCCACATCTCCTTGTAAAGTGCCCATTCTTTGCATCCAGTGACTGCCGTTATCACCTAAAGATGGCAGTTCACACTAGGATTCAGTCTTAGCATTGAACAGATTGAGGACATAGACAAAGGTGTGTCTCTGTGACAGTCTTGCATGGAATAGTTTTGCTGCCCCCAAAGTCCACTTCTTCCACATTCTTATGCCTCTCTAAAGACTGAAAGTGACTGCTATTTTTATTTTTTCCCACAGTTTTGATCACTATATAGTCAGAATCACATAATAGGTGCCCTTTCATAACTTTTTTCACTTTGAAACATGCACTTGTTTCTTCTTTTCAACCTCTTTGGTCATTCATTTTTTTTCCTGCTGAGTAATATTCCATGGTTTGGATGTACCACAGTTTACTCTTTCATCTACTGAAGGATACTTCCAAGTTTTTCCAGTTATAAATAGAGCTATTATAACATCCATATTGTTTTCAGCACATTTGGGGAGTACCAGAGAACATGGATGGATGTCCTTCCACTCCTTAGTCTATAGGTTACACACAGACACAGACACAGACACACACAGACACACAGACACACAGACACACAGACACACAGACACACACACACACACACACACACACACACACACAAGATTGAACCCATAGCCTCAGGTATGCTAGGTACACATTCTATTACTGAGATACATTCCTGATTTTTTTTTAATCTTGATTGTATTTGCTGAAAAAAAACTAGATTATTTTCTCTGAATACTTTCTTAGCCTAGGTTTTTCTACCTGAATCCATGTGTTGCTTGTTTCTTCTTTCCTCTTTATTTTCCAGAAACTTGCCATTAAAGTTGACCAGAAGTGAGGTCAAATTTATTTATTTATTATGTAGCACTATTCTGTGGGGCTGTTGTTCTTCCGTGGACTTTTCACCAAGGAGGCCTGAAGATTGATTTAAGACTTGCCCAGTGATGGATCCCTATGAGTTTGAGACCAGCTTGGTCTACATAGCAGGTTCCAGGCCAGCCTAAGTTTATTTATGTATAAAATCAGTTAGGGACTGTGGTAGTATGAATGAAAATGGTTCCCGTAGTCTTAGAGATTTGAATACTTGGTCTCCAGGGAGTGGCACTATTTGAAAGAATTAGGAGGGGTGGCCTTGATATAGAAAGTGTGTCACTAGAAGTGAGCTTTGAGGTTTCAAAAAGTCCATTCCAAGCCCAGAGTCTCTCTTCCTGCTGCCTTGGATCCAGATGTAGGGCTCTTGGCTCCTCCAGCGCCATGTCTGCTTATGTGCCACTGTGCTCTCTTGCCTTGATGACTATGGATGGACAAAAACCTCTGAAACTGTAAGCAAGCCGCACTTCAGTACTTCCCTTCACAAGAGTTTCAGTGGTTATGATATTCCTTCACAGCAATAGAACACTGACTAAGGCAGAGGTAATAAAGACGGCTCCGTGAGTTAGGGGACTTTCCACCAAGTCCAATGATCCAAGTTCAGTCTCCAAAATCCTCATGGTACAACGAGAGACGTAGGTAGCTCTTGCAAGTTATTCTTTGATCTCCATATGTGAGCCAAAGTATGTGAGTCTCCCCCATAAATAATTAAATGTAAAAAATATTTAAGACCAGCTAGGAACATGTGTATGCATTTCCGTGTGTCTGTGTATCTACAGGCTGAGAAAACAATACGTGGTCCAGATACGCCAGATTTTTCTGGCTCCTCAAGGAAGTGGAGCCTGTTAATGAGGAATAAAACATTCGGATACCAGCCGTAAAGGCTGTGTGATAATGATATCACTTACACGAGGAGCTGTGGTTGTAAAGACGGAGATCTGCTTCCGTTTCTGGCTGACTCGGTTGTGGTGAGCGCTTTCACTTCCCAGCCTGTTCCTTCTTTAATTTTTCAGTCCGTGTGTAGCAATCCCATTAGTTGTATTTAATACATGGTATATTTGTTCTTAGACTTTTATGACTCATGCTAATTAACTGTACAGTCTTTTATTAGTGTTTGAAATTCTAATTACTGCATTCCCAGGAAGTTTAATATTGTTTAGACTGCACTGCCTCTTTATTGACTCTCACGTTTGCCTCTAGAAACTGAAGTTATGAGTCTCAGCGAGTCTGTGTTCATTAAGGAAGAACACCCTGGCTTAGCCAACCCTTCTTCTTTGTGAGGGGCCAAAACAGGCTCTTGGAACTGGATTTCATGTTGAGTAGTTGCTGCCTATTTCCTGCCAATGGCTGGCATTCAAGCAGTTGGTGGCACTTCCATGAATGACCAGGAAGTGCTCTGTGATGTGTGTCCTTGAGCCTCTCCTCAAGGCTCGGTTCTTCTCTTATTCTACCCTTAGAGCATGCTCATTGCCCTGTCTTGCCTCTGTAGGCTCTCTCAATGGGAGCATCTTCCTTTCTGTCTGGCTATGCTTGTCCATCTCTTTAGGTCTTCTTGTTTGTTTGTTTGTTTGTTTGTTTGTTTGTTTGTTTTTCGAGACAGGGTTTCTCTGTGTAGCCCTGGCTGTCCTGGAACTCACTCTGTAGACCAGGCTGGCCTCGAACTCAGAAATCCGCCTGCCTCTGCCTCCTGAGTGCTGGGATTAAAGGCATGTGCCACCATGCCCGGCAGGTCTTCTTCAGATACCACTTCCTTTATAAAGCCTTCCCAGCCCCTCCCACTCCACTACGGTTTACCCCCGGTCTTGTAGGTACCTTTATCTTGGGTCTTCATTTATCACCTCTGGTGTGTCTTCATCATGCATATAACCTGAAATGTAAACTCTGGAGCATAAAGATTACCTCATGGGTGTCTTCAGAACTCTCCCCTATCCTTGCACTACTGGGGACATTCAATCACCACTTGCACATCGTTGGTCTCTTATTGTGGTAGACAAGTGTCTTAGTCAGGGTTTCTATTCCTGCACAAAACATCATGACCAAGAAGCAAGTTGGGGAGGAAAGGGTTTATTCAGCTTACACTTCCACATTGCTGTTCATCACCAAAGGAAGTCAGGACTGGAACTCAAGCAGGTCAGGAAGCAGGAGCTGATGCAGAGGCCATGGAAGGATGTTACTTACTAGCTTGCTTCCCCTGGCTTGCTCAGCTTGCTTTCTTATAGAACCCAAGACTACCAGCCCAGGGATGGCACCACCCACAATGGGCCCTCCCTCTTTGATCACCAATTGAGAAAATGTCTTACAGCTGGATCTCACAGAGGGATTGTCTCAACTGAAGCTCCTTTCTCTGTGATGACTCCAGCTTGTGTCAAGTTGACACAAAACCAGCCAGTACAATGAAGGATGCCGTATAAATTTTCTGAATGAAACTTATGACTTGCATTGATAGCCTTAAAGGTAAGATAGCAGAATCAGTGACAATCAGCCCATTTGATGTGCACTAAGGTTTCTCTTGAAGCCATGTTCTCCCTTTTATCTGACCAATGACCTGGCACACACACTGGGTACCACAACAGTATGGGGCTAAAATACTGATGGAGACACAGGGCTACAGTTGAAAGAATGGACACTCCTGAAAAGGGTGGCTGTATTATGGCATTGGCAGTACTATTCTAGAACAAGCCACAGCTGGACACCAGAAGAAATGGTGGAAATGTCCACCCCATTAAGTGTCCTCACCCTCTGTCTTCCCATTGAATTTGGTGAGTAGCTTTTTCCAAGAATGGGATTTTGCAACATTACTAGACAATGATTTCTGCAATGTTTGCTCCTTACCACTGAGAAGAGACCGTGCTTTAGGTACTGCTCAGGCCCTAGTGCTAGAATTGAGTTCTGGTCTCAATGCTGCCATGAGGAGGGGTAGCCTCGGGAAAGCTGCCTAACTTGCTATCCTGATAAGGTTTTATCATCAGCTTGATACAACCTAGAGGGAAGAGAAAACCACAATCAAAGGGTTTGCTCAGTCAGATTGGCCCATGAGCATGGCTGTGTGGCTCGACTTTGTTACTGATTACTAGCCCACTGTGAGTGATGACGTCTCTAGGCAGGTGATCTTAGGCTGTTTGAGAAAGCTAGACGAGCATCGCCAGTGATGGAGCCAGTAGACAGTGTTTCCCCAAGATTTCTGCTTCAGGCTCCTGCCTCGGCTTCCCCTCTATTGGACTATGGCTTGGAAGTGCAACCCGAAATAAACACAGGTGCTTTTGGTCAGAATGGTTTAATCACAGCAACAGAATGAAGCTAGAATTCTTGCCATACTTAGAATAAACGCCAGCAATCCCTGTGAAGTCATAAACAAAAGTCGAGGATTCATTAAGACAGTTGAGGACTTGGGGAATGCTCAAGAATGTGAGGGTGCACAGTTACTGATGGCTGCTATTCCCAGATTCTGGTCTTTTGGCACCAGGGACCCTATCAGGTAGGCAGAGGACAGAGAGAGGAGGAGCAGCTGCATCCTGCCTCCAGATCCACTTTCCAGCCTGCTTGCTTGCTGTCTTTGCTGGGCTTTGCCTTTACCAAGTGCAGTGCCAAGGGGTGAGGATTTCTGTCGGTCCCATTGGGACTCAGTGGGTGAATGAGTTAACATTTACAAAGTGCTTTGAGCTCCTTGGAGAAAAGGCCCAATCTAAGTATTCTCATTAGTGCGTGAATAATAGATGAGCCCAAAGCACTTTGTGAATAGGAAGTTCTTTAGCAACGCTAAATGATAATACTCCCACGGACCTACCTTCGAGAGAGGGGATGGGCTGGTTCTTGAAGCCCTGATGGTTCTAGTCTTTACTCTCACTAAGACTGAGTGAGATCTTGGATAAAACTATTTCCCTCTTCTGCCTCTGAGAATGGGTGACGTCATAGGCGACTCAGTCAGGTGCTTCTTCCCAGTTCTTTCTGTTTAGAGTGATGTGGACAGTGGGAATCAGAGCAGCCATCCATGGGAGGGTGGGCTGATCTCCAAAACAGGACTCCACTCTTGGCAGAGGGTGCACATGCTGCCCCTCCTCTTTGGTACTGTGAGAATGAGCTTGCCTTTTTATGGGGGATAGAGTATGGAAGGGGGTGTCCTTGAACCTTGGTGCTGTGGAGAAAAGACCTAGTGAGTCTGTATCCTAGGAAACACTTAATGGCCATAACTATTTACAAGGACTGTGGAAAATACACCTCATCTAGGGTTTTTAGTTTGGAAGTACAGTTTTGTGGTGGTAAGTGCGTTCATATTGTGCAATGGATCCCTAAAACTCTTCAACTTGACTCTGCAGCTAAAACTTCAGCTTCTTTAAGCCACGACCCAACCTTTACCTTCCCCAGCTCCTCCAGCCTGCTTCCTGAAGTTTGGCTTCTTCAGGTCCCACTTTGCAACTGGAACCATGCACTGTTTGTCCTTTTGGTGACAGGTTTATCTTGTTCAGTGTAATATCTTTGAGGCTTATTCATCCTGTATAAGAACTTTCTCTCTCTCTCTCTCTCTCTCTCTCTCTCTCTCTCTCTCTCTCTCTCTCTCTCTCTCTGTGTGTGTGTGTGTGTGTGTGTGTACACACACGCATGTGAGCCCAGGTGCCCTCAGAATTCAAAGGGAGTGTCTGATCACCTGGATCTGGAGGTACAGGTGGCTGTGAGCCACCCAACATGGGTGTCACATCTTGATCTTGGATCCTCTGTAAGAACAGTATGTGATCCTAACTTCTGAGCCATTTCTACAGCCCTTCCACCTGATTGCTTTGAGGCAGGGTCTTTCAATGAACTTGGAGCTCACTGATTCAGCTAGACTGGGTGGTCTATCCTCTCCATTCTCAGAGGCAGAAGAGGGAAATAGTTTTATCCAAGATCTCACTCAGTCTTAGTGAGAGTAAAGACTAGAACCATCAGGGCTTCAAGAACCAGCCCTTCTCGCTTGCAGGTAGGTCCCTGGGAGTATTATTTAGTATTGCTGAAGATCCTCCTGTCTCTGCCTCCCCAGTACTAGGATGACATGAACTGACAGTGACTGCTGAAAATTGAACTCAGGTCCCCATACTTGTGTGTGGCAAACACTTGGCCAACAAGTCATAGCTCCAATTCTTCCTTTGTCCCTTTCTCCCGCCTTCTCTCCCTTTCTCCCTCCCTCCTTTCTTTCCTTTTGTTTCACAGGGTTTTACTACACAGTCTTGGCTGGACTAGGACTTAATTTGTGAACCAAATTGACCCCAGAATCACAGAGATCTGCCAGACTCAGCCTCCTTAAGAATGGTATTAAAGGTGCTCCCCACCATGGCTGGACTTCTTTCCTTCTTAAAGATCAAACAATATTCCATTGCAAGTATATGTTCTTCTTTGTTTATTCATTCATCCTCTAGTGGACACTTAGGTTGTTTCCACTTCAGTTTCTTGTAAACAAAGCTGCCCTGGACATGGATGTGCAAATATGTTTGAATGTATGCTCTCCATCTTTTGGGCAGAAATTATGCTCAGAGGCATGATTAGTGTATCACACACATCAGCTCTGTTTCCAGTTTTGAAAGAAAGTTATCACATTCGACTGCTCTCTAACAAATATATCACTGGAAGAAAAATTTTAAATGCTTATTTGCAAAATAGTTATTTTACACGAAAGAATGTTTTATCTGCTTGCACATCTATGAACTATATCCACACCAGATGCCAATAGAGGCCAGATGGCATCAGATCCTCTGGAGCTAGAGTTACAGACCGTTGGGAGCTGCTGGGAATTGAACCCGAGTCCTCTGAAAGAGCAGCCAGTGCTCTTAACCATTGATCCATCTTCTCAACCCTGGAAGAGAATGACTTCAGATTCTTCAGTCTGCATGGCTCTCTCTATTAAGGGCCTTAATATCTCCTGTAGGCACTAAATTATGACCATGAAGATGATGTGCATAGTCATTTTAGCAAGAGAATTCCCCAATTTTAGAAGTTAGGTCTTGGATGGAAGATTAGAGATTTGGTACTCAGTGAAGGTTTTCTCTCACTTGGACACAGCAAGGGCTCAGAAACAGCCATATGCAACAAGCTATTTTGGCTAGGGTAACTCTAATTTGGAGCATCAGGTTAAAATTGGCCCTCTTAACTTGTGTCCATTGGCTCAGTAGGAAAACATAGAAGTCCAATATTCATCTCGTGTATTTTGAGCAACTGTCCCATGGCTTCAGAGCCTTCTCTCTAGCCCACATCTGTCCTCATTGGGCATCTCTCTGACATTTGGCTCAAAAGCAGAACTAGATGTACAGAACATTTTCAGAATCATATTCTGCTTTGCTTCACCTAGATGGGTTCTCCCAAGGTCACTCACAATATGGACGAGCATCACCTGCTATAAGCCACAGGTCTCTGCTTTTGTACTCTTCTAGATGCAGGGTTTAGGGGAGGAGATGGCTTTACTTATAGGATGTGTGTGGGGAATGGAGAGCTCCTTTCAAAGACACACGTCAACTTAGATCCAATATCAGCTGAGATGTATGTAGCTGCAAGAACAGTAGCTAGTGTTGAAACAAAAACCTAACTAAGGCACACAGCTACATGACCAAGGGGTTTTAGGTTTGGTAGGTTCCCTGGAGTCATCGAGGAACCACGCTATTTCTATGTGACCCTGGAATGCTAGCTTGGTTCTTAGGCATATTGCTTCATGATCAAAAGTACTAGCCTCAACTCCAAAGAGAGAATCTTCATTTTAAGAGAGAAGGAAACAGGTCCAGCTATCTCCAGGGAAAAGCATTCTCCAAAATACCCATTAAGTGAACTCTCCAATTACATTGCTTTCTGAACCAAGATACAACCCCCTGCTAGCTGTTGGCACTGATGTTACTATGCTGGGTGATTAATTCCAGTTGGGTCTCTGGACAGACATGATGCTATCTGAACTATGGTGGGTGCTGTACCTGTAAGAAAGCAGGGAGAGGCTGAACCTAGAAAAATGACAACATTTACTTAGTAGATACACAACTCAGAGGAAGGATTAAATTGTCCATGAATTTTGGTTATGAGCTTGAAGTTTACAGAATTATATGTAATAAATTTTAAATGCCTTTGCTGAATTTACCAAGATAGAAAGAGGGGACCCATTTCCCCACCTTCTTAACTAACCAACTCCACCCCCTTGACATTTTCTATACATGCTATAAAGACAAAGAAATAGTGCCATATTTGAATAACATTTCACAGTGCACAAATAATTGCCACACACATTACACATCCAACCTTATTGGATAAACTTAGGATTAGAGGGCAGAGTTAGTCATACTTCTCATCACACACAAGACCAGCACCAATTGCATATCACTGGCCTCACTCCTGTAATAACCAATTGAACTTTCACGATCGATCTTTTCTTATTTATTATTGTCTTCTTTCATTCTCTTTTCTCTTTATCCACTGACAACCATTCTCAGCAATTCAAAGTTTGTCTTGTAATTTGTACATGCATTTGTGAAGTGTGTTTTGTTCAGTGTGTGTGCACTTAAGGTACACACATGGCCATGTGCTAGGATTTCATTCTGGTCTGTCTTTCTGGTCCCCACCTTTTGAGAGTGATCCATGCTGGTGTGCATGTATACTCTAGTGCCTTTACAAACTGCATCGTATTCCATCTGGTGAGTTCATTATGCTTTGCTCATCTGTGTCCCTCTAGTGGAAACTTTGATTGCTTCCAGCTCTTGAGAGCAAACATATTCACTTGTGGACACTAGACTGATCATAGGTTCTGCTGGGATACCACAGGGATGCAGGCTCAAGAGCACAGTGGAGGAGTTATAAAGGAGAAACCTGTTTGGATAAGTACCACTTAAATGGCTCCAGAAAGCCTGTACTCACCTGCCAACCTAGAATGGTTCACACTTAACTAGAAAGTAGGTTTCAAGGATGTCACATAACTTGTTCAAGCTTAGACATCAGAGGTAGAGAATCAGGTCAAGAGCTCAAGGTCCAACTCCAGAGCCTTTTCCAGAGCTTCACCCTGCAAGATGTTGGGTCCAAATGCTGAACACTAACACAGATCTCCTGTGGTTCTTGCTTTTCAGGCAACACCTCTAATTTCAGAAATGGCTTCTGGTACCCACAGCAAATTTCAGGCAGAAGAGAGTGACAGTTAGTAGGAAACTCTTCTGCTGTGGTCCTGCTCAGTCTGATCTGGGATCCCCTGGGTTGCCTTACATGGCTGCTATTACACTGCTGAGGAAAGTATGGGGAAAACTCATACCCGAGACCAGAATGTCATGCCTCCTTTTTGTCTGAAAGAAGGCTGGTAGGCTCAGCACATTGTTGAGACAGGCTTTGGTGATCGTGAAGTCCTGAGAGAAGAAGCTTGGGGTCACACAGCTAGGAGCAGGATAAGGCAGGTAACTGGCACCTGATAGCTTTTCTCTCTCTCTGTGGGAATCCATACTTTTGATTCTCAAGGCCTGAAGTGTGCCCCTGAGGATGCATAGCAAGTACTTCTGTAGGCACATGTGGAGGGCACCAGTCTATAGCATTTACCTGTTTCTATAGGGCAAGCCTCCCTCCACAGCTGATCTCAGAGTGCAGAAGCCCTGTCATTCTCCATGGAGTTGGGAAAGCCAGGCACCAGCATTGTGGACAGCACACAGAGCATTTTTACCTCTTGGGTATAAGAGACAAAGTGTCCAGAGCACAGATAGTGTTCAGGAGGCTCTAAGCTGACGACTTAGTATAACTTAGGTGATGGTTAAGTTTACTGTCTTATTTTCTTTTCTGTTGTAGAGGTTTTAAAAAAAAAAAAACTTGAGAAAGGCAACCTAAGGAAGACTTAAGGGGGGTTATCTTAGTTCACAGTTCAATGCAGTGCATCATGGCTGGGAAGTCACAGATGGGTGGGAGCTTGAGGGGGGCTAGTCATTCACATCTTAATCAGGAGCAGAGAATGCATGTGAGCCAGTGCTCAGCCTGACTTCTCCATTTTATATGGTCCATGATCCCCTCACCAAGAGAATGGTCCCACTCACAATGAAGATGGGCATCTTCACACCAACTAATGTAGTCAAGGCAATCCCTTATAGACATTCCCAGAAGCTAACCTTAATATTACACAATCTCTCCTACTCGTGCCTGGAGGCTTGGCTCCTAGGTGTCCAAATTGACAATACTAACCATCACATCTACTGAACGCAAAGTCCAATAATGGCTGTGTTTACTACCAGCTGATGAAATCCCTTGGCATTGAACACTCGGGTAGTTTGACCGAGGATGAGCCAGTGCTAGCTCATCCCAGGCTGCAGAGGTCTGAAACAAGTTCATTTGCTGGCTGCCTAGCTTTTCAGTTTATATATTTGTCTCTGTGATTTGTTTGAAGACACTTTGGTGGTAACATGACATAGGAACTAGTGTAGAAAAAGGCGGTGGGTAAATGTGCTATAATGGAGACACATTTTATGTATAATGGCAGCATTAGCTCTTTAGACCCCCAAACTACAAAAACTCTAACTTTCCTAGATAAACTTTTAAAAGAATTGTACTCCTTCCTGCTTCATTACACACAAGACATTATAATTTATTACTTTTTTTTTTAAATAGAAAATTCAGATACTGTTGTAAAATCTTGTGGATTTCTGCAATGAATGACCTCAGACTACTATGCTATCGGGGTCCACAGACTTGCTTGTCCTCATTTCTTTGGAGTGTGGGGTTCCAGAAAAATCTCAAGTCTAAGGGGGAGGTGGCACATTTTTTCCCTCC
Source organism: Arvicanthis niloticus (assembly GCF_011762505.2). Taxonomy (NCBI): domain Eukaryota; kingdom Metazoa; phylum Chordata; class Mammalia; order Rodentia; family Muridae; genus Arvicanthis; species Arvicanthis niloticus. Next base: position 12,846,250 of record NC_047671.1, read on the forward strand.
TTTGCCCTCAATAGCTGTTTGAGATTCTTTGAATGGACCATGACACAGAAGAGGTTCAAGGGCTGGGACAACTGCCAGGGCAGGTGTCCTTTCTGGCTTGGATGATGTTAACATGATTTGGGCAACTTCTATGAAGTCACTGGCTCTGGGGTCACCCTTTAAAAGGCAGCAAGGAGCCCAGGAGTGAGGGCTTGTTCCCCCACCCCACTGCCCTAATTAACAAGTTGGGTCCTTTCCAGGTCCTTCCGTGGCTCTCCTGGGGCTGGGTTCCACTGGGGGCCGGCAGACAGTCTTACTTTAAGCTGCATATTGATCCTCACGTGGGTCTAGGGCTCCTCTTGGGGGAGCACTCTCTGTTTTAAGTGCATGCAGTTACTCTCTTGACTGGCTTGTAAACAGCTTTTAATGGGACTATTAGTGTAAAAGGACAGGAAACTTTCAAAAACAACCTCTTAAATATTCATGAGGATGTTAAATCTGGCGCTTAATCACCAGTGTTTGCACACAGCTAACAGGGAGGGAGGACAGCTAACAGGCTGCCTTCACTCTGGGCAATTGACAGGACATTAATAAACGCTCTTACAGTCATGATGAATGGCCAAGGGACTAGGAGGACTGTTTCTCTCTCTCCCTCTTTTTTAAACAAAAGAGCCCTTTTCCTGTGGAGATTCCAGTTCTCGGGGGTGTCCATGTGGAGGTGAGGGTGGGTTCTGGGAAGATGGAGGATGCTGTGTGTGTGTGTGTGTGTGTGCATGTGCGTGCGCGCAATCACAGGCGCATGTGCACACACGTGTGCCCATGCATGCATGATGAATAAATTAATTTTTTTCCCTTCAGAAATAGTTAACTGGACTCACTATCTGCTTCCATGCTGGTGGCTCCTCTGGAGGAAACTTCAAAAACTGTAGGAGAGAATTTCCAAAAATTCCTGACTTGAGGATTTTTAGCTCAGACTTTGGAAAGCCCTCAAGAGGTATGCATAGAAACCTTTAGGGTGGAGCTCCCTGGTGGGCCATGGCCAGATGCCTAGCCAGTCTCTAGTCCCTTAGACTGGAATTAATGTATGCAAAGATGGCCAACAGAGGCCCATAGCCCTACCTCTCCATCGTCCACCTTACTAAGTGTGGATTTTAGTTTACACAGACATGTCTTTCTAGAACTTATCTCTGTCATGTTGAATATAGACTCTTTCATCGAAGAATGAATGGGAAGATTGCTTTTTAACTTACAAATGATCTGCATCGTTCCATTTCTAGAATGGACCTTGGGGACTCACCAGGCTCGTTCTTACTGATTCCAGATCAGAAGAGCACAGTATGGAGGAGAAGTAGCTTGCTTAAGAGCGAGTGACATACCTCAGGTACCCAGAGTTCCAACTCCCTCACTCTTTTTCACAGGATCACCCATATCAGCCTGATGAGATGATTCCAGAAGAGACAGAGAACACAGCCCTCTTTTTTTTTTTTTTTTCTTTTTTGGAAGAGGGTGACTCAAATGCCTGCCCAGTCCCAAGTGCTGCTGGACTCATACTGGAAGTTCCAGCACCTCACAGTTTCAGTATGATAAGACACCCCAACCTCATTGTCTAAACCAAACTCCAGACCTCAAACCTTTTCTTTCAAACACTCATTAGGATTAAAAAAAACCAACTTTATGTATATGGGTGTTTTGCCTGCAAGTACGTGTATTACTATGTGCATGCAGTGCCTGAGGAGGCCAGAAGAGGGCGTCAGAGCCCCCTGGAACTGGAGTTACAATGTTGTTAGGGGCCATGTGAGTGCTAAGAATTGAATCCTGGTCCTCTGGGAGAGCAGCAGGTACTCTTAACAGTGGGCAGCTGAGCCTCTTCCCCAGCCACGTATTAGGATTTTTGATGAACACATTCTACTTAGAATCAAAGACCACTGCTAGCGTGTAGTTATATAGTCATAAAAACTGCTTTTGTGGAGCTGGGAAACCAGTCCTATGTTTTAGAATATCTCACTCAGCATCCTCCATAAAAACTGCTGCCTATTCCAGCCCTTCCTGTTGTATCCCACCGACTCCATCTAATACTTCAGAGACCCCAGCTACTGATACAGGGCTTAGGGCGAGGAGGTTCGTCATGAGCATAGACAACAAGGTCCCTTTCTCAATGCACTCCTCCTCCAGCTAGTGATTTGGTTCCAGGGCTTTGTTGGAAGACCCGGTGCAATAACAGAGTGAGGTTGTTTTTATTTTTCAACCTCTATCATTCCTACCGTTGCTGAAGAACCTACAGTGCCCTACTTCATCCGTATACAGCCCAGGATGGCCCTTCCTTGGACAGCCGACTTTGGTCTGGTCCCTACTCGACAAGCCAAACACAACCTTCCTTTGGAAGCCAAGGTTCAGGGAACACCATGTGTGGGGTGGGTATGGCTCTCTGCCATGGCCTCTTCCTAGGTTCAGTGGAATGAGGTTTTCTTTATTTTATTTTTAATCTTTTTTTATGGAATGTCTACCAGGAATAAAAAAAACATTAGCCTCTTGTTAAATAGCTTGTATTAATGACCTCTGTAAGAGCCAATCTATTGATTTAAAACAAAACAAAACTCCATTTGTCTCTTTCATCTGGATGACTAGCTCATAGGTGTGGTTGACAAAAGAGCCAACGTGAGACATAGTTTCCTTTTCACAATTAGAATGAATGTACTCGACAGTCTTTGCGGATGATCATTGCAGAATCTAGGACACATCCAAAGCACAGAGGAGAAATCAAGTCCACCAGAGTTCTACCGACTTCTCAACAGAAGGCTGGCAGCCAGCTGTATAGAGTGCAGGGTTGGTTCTGTGTGTCCTTCAGGTTATCAAACTACATCCAGTGTTGGGTTTCACAGAACTCAGCTTTGATTGATTTGGTTCCTCTTATCATGTAATACTGGTAATTTGTTGTTGTTGTTCTCTCTCAGTGCATTTAAGCAGAGACTTTGCTGAAAGCATGGGCCCAGGTGTTAAAATTTAGCATCTATTTAGAGGTGCTCCAATAAAGTATTGTGTATATCAGCCACTTTTCATTTTGCTTGCCTGTAAGTTGAGCATAGTACACCTGTGGTATTGTCTCATGCTGCAAGTGAAAAGATGCAGGCTCTCCCTATGTGCTCTCCCCACAGATGCCTTCCAGGCATCATAAAGTGAAATCTTGTCCCACTGAACCTGGAATTTCCTCTCAAAGCCTGTTGTTCTCTGGTGCTTTCAGGCTAGTCAGTGGCATCACAAACTCTGCAGGTCATTGGCACCAGAAGCTGAAATTTTTCCTGAAATGGAAACTTCTGGTTTCCTTGGAAAGTCACTTATGTCAAATGATGTTTTGCTGGGGCACACTGGTGAAAGAATGTTTTGCTGAAGCAGACACAGATGAAAGGATGGTTTGCTATAGGACACACATGAAAAGAGATGGTGTTCAGAAGAGTATAAATATGGCCCCACAGACAGTGGGAGTAGGAACATTGGTTTGCTTTGCTCTGCCTCTCTATTTTTTGCTAATGACATGTATGTATTGGTTCGCCTTACATTGCGTTACTGAGCTACGTTTGTGGTGACACCTGAGAGAGACTCGTTGAAGAACTTCTTGTGAGGGTTCTGCAGCTTCTTGCTGCTTCTGCAGCCTCTGTCTGGTTGGCGAGCCTTGAAGTTTCTTCAGAATTGAACTGCAGCTGCTGGCTCGTGCATTGTGTCTGCTTGCTGAGAGAACTGGACTGCGGCTGCTGATTCACGTTTGGCGTTTGCTACGGGACTGACCTACTGATATCCTGACAACAAAGATTGGACTTACCCCCACCCCCTAAAGAACTATTTCTAACCAGGTCTACTTCCTCTGTGTCCTAACAGCTTTGCTCTTCCACTACCTCTGGTGGGTGGTGGGCTAGAGGGGAGGTTGAACACTTATTAAAGGAAGTTGGAAAAAAATATATGACTACATTTTCCCATCCCCCACCTAGAAGAGATTATCGACTCTGCTGTGTCTTCTTAGCTTCAGATCCATGACTCCACTGAGCAGCCCAGCCCATTCTCGTCTCCTCACTTGGGTGAGGAGAAACCTCCCTGCTTTTCCTGCATGCTTACTATTCACTCCTCCAGTTTGAGCCTCACAGCTGACAGAGTTGTCCTTTTAAAAGGTAGGTGCATTTAAATGCTCTCCTAGTTATGGCCCGTCACTGACTGTCTGATGCCGTGAACATAGCCCACCAGGCTACCCAGGATGGTCTTGTCCCTACCTGCCTCAGTCCCATTTCTATCTTGCTTCATGCTGGCCGTAACTCTTACTAGTTTGTTTCATCGTATTTATTTATTTATTTAGGAGGGAATCTCACTGTGTAGTCCAGATTGCCTTCAAACTCATGATGCTCCTGCCTTAGGCTCCTGAGAACCGGGGTTACAGGTATGTGTGTTTCTCTATGTTCTGTATGTCCACTCAGAGCCATTTTGCAGGCAATTCTCTGTATGAAGCATTTGCTCACCTATTGTTGCCTGGACAACACCCACTCATTCACCAGAGCTCAGGGTAAAGACTAAACGCTAGGAGGCGACCTCCTTGCTGTCATTTCCATTTCCCCACAGGATGTATTTCTACTGTACGATATTTTGGTATGCATGTATTTATTTACTTGTATAATTATTTAGAATGCAAACTCGAAGGAGTTCAAGACTATGGCTGCCTTGCCCCTGTGCTCCCAGTACAGGATGGATGTAGACACAAACTAATGAAAAAACACTGAACCAGGTTACTTTTGTGTCTGCGTCCAGGTGTCATATTAGGGTTTCTATTGCTGTGATGAAATGCCATAATTAAAAGCATCTTGGGAAAGCAAGGGTTTATTTTGCTTATATGTCCAGATAAATAGTCTACCACTGAGGGAACCCAGGGCAGGAACTTAAGCGGGGCAGAAGTCTGGAGGCAGAAAGCTGATGCAGAGGCCATGGACAGGTGTTGCTTACTGGCTGAAACCTATGGCTTGCTCAGACTTCTTTTTTATAGAATTCAGGGCCACCAGCCCAGGAATAACACCAGTCATAATGGGCTGGCCAATCCTACACCAATTACCAATTTTAAAAAGCCCCACAGGCTTGTCTATAGCCTGATCTTCTGGAGATATTTTCTCAATTGATGCTTCCCTCTCTCAGATGACTCTAGCTTGTGTCAAATTGACACAAAACTAGCAGCACAATTGACCATTTGTCAATGACATGCAAACACGTCACTGCTAAACTATAACCTTTGCTTTCTCATTCATCCCCAAGATCACTCATTAATATCAACATCACAAAAATAAACATCCCAACTTTTAAAAGTTCCTTAGTCTTTAAAAACTCAAATGCTTAAAAGTCCAAAGTCTCTTTGAAACATTCAGAAATGAGAACAGGGATTCATGGTGGTTGTATCTTCTGAATCCTTGTTCTCCTTTGTAGAGAGATTTCCAGGAAGGTTAATGAATAGAATTTGAATGGTGAAGTGCAATCCCAAAGATCCTGCCCTTGGCATGGGAGGTCATGTCTGTGAAAGCAGCCTGGGAGGGGAGGCGTGCATTACCAACTCTTATGCTTTTGTATTAAGCATTAGGTCTCATCTCTACAATCAGATTAACAGAGATTAGTGGTGCCACTAAAGAGTTGAAACATCATGCTGACCCAAATTGTTGGAGCCATAATAATATGGTGCTATATGTCCAAGGAATGAGCCAGCTGGCTGTCTAGAGGGGGAGGAGGAAGAGTTATTTCATTAATTGTTCCGTATAAGAAAGCTGAGGCGCCTCCCTAGACCAAATGCCCATGTAGCACTCCCACTATGATCTACGCAGTTATCAGCCTATCAGGCCAGTCTGAGGATGCTCCTTTGCTAGGAGGACATTTATTGATCAGTGGCTGCTCATACTTGCCTCTCCTTGCTTGGCTTCTGTGGGTGGAGCTCAGTCCCTGAAGTTTCAAATGGTTTCATTAATGTCTTTTATCCGTGTGAAGGATAAAAATAAACTCCTCAAAGCTCTCAGAAACCTGCTGCCCTGGACACTGTAGTAGGGGGAGGGACGCTGCTAATTAACAACTTTAAATCATCTCCATAGTGTCAGGTCCCAAAGAAACTCAGGACAAGGCTCACTCATACCTGTGGCTCCTCCCAGAACTTCTCACCCCGCCCCATCCCCTGAACCCATCTAGCTCAGAGCCTGGGCGTTGTTTCCTTCTTTTCCCCCAGCTTCTGATTCTTGTATAAACCTTCCAGTTCAGCTACAAACTCTCTTGATCCTCAGCTTCTTTCTTGGTTCACTTGCCCTCTCTCCTTTTCTTTCTTCTCTTCCTCTCTCGTTTTCTCACCCTCATCCTCTCATGGCCTGGTTCTGTCTAGACCCTTCCATAGGCCTTTGGCTGTATTCTCCCTTGTATCTACGATAACAATCTTCTCCTCAACCATGACTTGGAGTGGTCATGGCCTTATTGCCATTCATATAAGAGCACATAGAAAGTACAAGGTCAGGCAAAATTCTTTTTTGTTCCCAAATCAAAAAAAAAAAAAAAATGGAGAAGGTATTCGTTAGCTTTATGTGTTTCTGGTCCTCATACCCAGACCATTTATTTCTTTGCCATGGAAGACACAAGAGATCTGGGTAGATTATAATATATGGTGCCTTGCTGAGTCAACATTCTCAAAGATAGATTTACAGGGTTGTGGGAACTGAATGAGACGGTGTTTGCTGTATGTTTCATGGAATCTTGCTAAAGTGAATGTTCAAGTCCCAATCCCTGGGTCCTGAGAATTAGAATTCTTTTGGAAATAAAGACTTCGTAAGTGTGAGGTTAAGATGACATCATATTGGATTAAGTTGGGTCCTTAATGATGGTCCTACATCTAGGACCATCTAATGTCCCTAAGAAAACAGACACAAATGCCCGTGGGAAGGACACTGTCATCACCTTGTGATACTAGGAGGCAGGAATGGAGCAGCTTGTTTCAGAGTTTCTAGAAGAAACCAAACACACTGACAGTGCAAGTTTGAATAATGGTCTCTAAAACTGTGAGTATAAACTTTTATAATTTTATTTATTTTTAAAAATGTTTTAAGTTTTTTTCTTTTATTTTTAAGTGCGTGCGCGTGTGTGTGCGTGTGCGTGCGTGTGCATGTGTGCTTGTGCATGCCCTGTGAGTGCAATGCCTGTATAGGTCATCAGAACCCCCTGGAGCTGGAGTTACAGGCGATCATGACCAGTCTGATACAGATCCTCTGCAAGAGCAGTACATACTCTTAACCACTGAGGAATCACCTCTCCATTTCCAACTTCTGACATTTTAAAACTTTTCAGCTTGTATTACGTTGTTTCTCTTCAGTGCTGGGTATCGAACTCAGGGACTTGAATTTTGGGCATTCTGCCATTGTATTGCACCCTCAGCCCTGCCTTATGTTTTTAAGGGAACCTTATCAGCTAGATACATCGTCTTCCATGCTCTGCAAAAGGCATAAGAAAACCAAATTCCTTGCCCTTTGGTGCACAGTAATGGATGCTTCTCCATTTTTTTTTTTTCAGTTAGCATGCCTCGTTTACATGTAGCCCTCATCAGGGAGGCCTTTAACATCCAGAGTTCTAGCAGTATTCACATAGCCAATAAATTGCTGCTCTCTGTCTCTAAGACGGCTGGCTCTCTGCATGGGCTAGAGAGGGGGCTGGCTTATTGCTTAGGAAAACTGGCTGCTCTTTCAGAAGGCCTGGGTTTGGTTATGAACACCCACACTAAGTGGCTCACTGTGTCTGTAAATTCCAGTTATAGGGCATCCTATGTCCTCTTTTGGTCTCTTGAGTACCAGGTATGCACATTATTCAGAGACACACATGTAGGCAAAACATCTATACACATTAAAAAATATATATATAAATACCAGAACCCACAAAGATGACTCCTGTTGCTGCCCTTTCATAGGGTAGAAGGTCAAATACTGTGTCCTTAGGTGATAGAAGACAGAAGGACAAAAGACCCCAAGTGTGTTCTTTAATACCTCTTATAAGAGCACTGATTTGCTTATGAGGTTGGAGCCTCCATGGCATAATTACTTTCCCAAGAAAGCCCCATCTCTTAGTCCGTCATTCTGGGACTGAAGTTCTTACTCTGAGTGTTGGGTGTGTATGCACATTCAAGCCATACCAATAACATTTATTTACCACCTCATCTTGCCTAGGAGCCATTGGATCACACAAAGGGTGAGGTCATGGCCAACTCATGCCTTCCAGTGTTAGGCTCTGAGTCTAATGAGGAAAACGATAATTTCTAACACTTCTCTGGCATGGATAGTAATTATTCTCTCTAGGGTTGGCCTCAGCAGAAACACATCCAAGAATCCCAGTTAAAACAGCAGGCATCTTGGAAAACTACATTTGTGGCATGGGTATCTAAATGGGACATGTGCCCTATCAAATAAACGCCAGATTTAATTCCAGTTCTCTTCCATTTTCTTCTGGATTTGGTACTACAGCCTGATCATGTGTTCAAAGGCGGAGATCTGCTCTGTCTGGGACACTGCTGCATTTCTCAGGAGCCTCCTTGGAGGGAGTCAAAAAATGTGTGAAGGAGCCTTGCAGTCTTGTCCGCACTCATCTCTCTGTTGACTGGGACTGTCTTCAGAGGCCCTGGTTAGTGTCTGTGACTCACTGTCATCCTCTGCTGAGGGCAGACTGGATGAAGAGGTCCAACACCAACAAGGCAGAAAGGGAATGGCTTCCGATCACTCAAGATGACCATTCTCAGCTTCAGCAAACAATTCCAATTTAAACAGCACTGTGGAAACTGTCTGCTTAGACACTGGGACTACATGATGTTTTTTCTTTAACTTTTCTTTTAAAAATATTTGCTTCCTTTTGCATATATGCATGTGAGATTGTGTGTATGTGTGTAGGTCAGAGGACAGTCTTGAGTGTTGATCTTCAGCTTCTGGGAATCATGACCCAGGGTTTTTTTGGGCTTGTATGAAAAATGTTTACTCACCGGGCCATCTTCCCAGCTATTCCTCGTTTTTGAAATAGGATCTCATGTTTCCTAGGCTTCCTCTAATTCCTATTTTTCCGCCTCCCAAGTGCTAAGATTCCAGGTATGAGCCGCAGTGCTCAACTCTCTATCCAGTTTAAAGCAAAAATAAACTTGGCATATTTGAACAGAAGATAATTTATTAGAAATTCATACAAGTGTTAGGAAGGTTGAGGAAACAGAAATTAAGACAGACTGGGGAGGGGACAAAGCTAAGTCAATTCTTCACAGAATGAGTTCAGATGAGAGTAGACCAGCTTGTCTTGAACAGACCCCTCGAGCCCTTGCAGTCCTAGTCGTTGAGGGTACCTGCCTCTGTTCAACAGGTGCCCGGCCGCCTCAGCCCTTAGCAGAGAAATGAAGCTTACATCTTCCCAGTGCTCATGACATGTGACATCGGTGTGTTCTCTGGAGAACTGTCTACTTGAGACCTTTGCTCATTTTGAAATGAGGTCTTTTTTTCTTTTTTGATATTTATTTTGCTGTTATAAGAGTTCTCTTTTTCTGTTGTATATGTGTTGGGGGCCTCATACCATCTGGTGTATGCTGCCTGGTTGGTGGTCCAGTGTCTGAGAGATCACGGGGGTCCAGGTTAGTTGACACTGCTGGTCTTCCTATGGGACTGCCCTCCTCCTCAGCTTCTTCTAGATTTTCCCAAATTCAACCAAAGGGGCCACTAGCTTCTGTCCATTGGTTGGGTGTAAATATCTGCATCTGACTCTTTCAGCTGCTTGTTGAGCCTCTCGGAGGGCAACCATGCTAGACTCCTGTCTTTAAGTACATCATAGCATCAGTAATAGTGTCAGGCCTTGAGCTGGTTCTCAATTTGGGCCTTTCACTGGACCTCCTTTTCCTCAGGCTCTTCTCCATTTTTGTCCCTGCAGTTCTTTCTGCGGGGTCTGGACTCAGTCAGAAGAGATGTACCTAACCCTCAAGAGACTTGGGGCCCCAGAGAATGGGGAGGTCTAGTGGGGTGGGGGCTGTGGAGATCCTCTTGGAGACAGGGGGTGGGGGGAGGAGGTATGGGATGTGGAACAGTCAGAGGGTGGACTGGGAGGGGGATAAAGTCTGGACTGTAAAAAAAGATTAAAGAATTAAAGAAAAGTTCTTATTTTCATTTGTTTTATAATTTCTCATCCCTTTATTATAGATGTTATTTCTGTCTAATCTCTACCTCTGTCTAATCAGTCAGTAATTCAGCCTCCCACACATCTCTTGAAAGTGTCCCAAATGCTATGCTCCTTACCAGGCAACGCTCATCTCTCCTTTATCCATTCGGCGTCTAGCTCTTACTGCCGGATTCTCCTCCTTGAATTCATTCTTCATCTCCAAGTAGAATGTCAAAAGTTGGTCTAATCACTCTGCTGTCACTGTCCTGTCCAAAACCATTCAGTTGATCTCCAGTCCCTAAATTCATTTTAAATTCCCTCCCATGGTGTCAAACGCCCTCTATAACTCACTTCCTACTTATGTATCCTTTCCCTCCAACCTCATTTCTTGCATTCTCCCTTTTTAAACTATAGAACAAAACCACGTGTCCATTTGTCTATCCACTTCTCTATGTGGCTTTGTAGAGAAAACTATTGCGTTGCTTTGTAAGAAACTGCTACTGGATCTCTCTTGTCCATCCAGGGTTTTGCATGGCAGAAGTTCATCTACCTGGAATATTCTTATCTTCACTCGCTCTCAGCCATCACCATCACCATCTAGATGATATCCCATGCTGGTGGTGGGGTCCTCAGGGGCTCTGAGTACAGCATTCACCTCGGATTGTCACTGCCCCCCTACAGCCCCAGTCCCCTTCCCCACGAGTATGAGTGTTCTTTGTTTTTCTCTCCTCTCACAGATTTCTTTCTTCTTTTGTAGAACTTCACTATTTTGCTAAAGCTTTTTCTTTTTTTTTTTGTTCTCAATATAATTGAATGCTGGGGTCATGGAACCTGTTGCATGTATTAAGAATAAATCTTCCATGGATATTTGTGAGCCTGTTGTGTGTACTGTGAATAAAGCCTCCATATTTGTGAATGAGTCCTTTTTACAAGCATGTTTTCATTTCCCCTGAGAATCTTTCTAGGCGCAGCATTTCTGGAGTCTACGTTTCATTTAAAAATTTATTTTCTGTTTACCATACATCTTGATTATAGTTCCTCCCCTCCCATCTGGATCCACTCCCTTTCTGTCTCCCATTAGAAAAGAACAGGCTTCTGAGAGGTAACAACCAAACATTACACAATGAAACATAGTAAGACAAAGCGAAGTCTATCATGTTGAAGTTGGACATGACAACCCAACAAGAGGAAAAGAGTCTCAAGTGCAGGCACAAGAGTCACCGACCCACTCATTCTCAAAGTCCTGAGTCCCATAAAAATGCTAAGCTAAAAGCTATAACGTATGCAGAGGACTTGGTGCAGACCCATGTAGGCCCCGTGCTTGCTGCTCCACTCTCTGTGAGCTCAGATGTGCCTGGCTTAGTTAATTCAGGGGCCTTGTTCTCCTGGTGTTCTCCATCCCCTCTGGTTCTTACAGTCTTTCTGCCTCCTCTTCTGGGGGGATTTCCTGAGCTTTGAGGGGGGATTTGACGGAGATCTCCCATTTAGACTTTCTCTCTAAATAATATCTGGTTGTGGGTCTCTGCATCTGTTCCCATCTGCTGCTGGAGGAAGCCTCTCTGGTGATGACTGGATAAGACACTGATCTATGACTATATCAGAATATCATTAGGAGTCATTTTATTAATACTTATTTTTTAGTCGAGTAGTGTTTGGCTTTACCCTAGGTGTCTAGGCTATCTAGTCTCTGATTCTTGGTTCTCCGAGAAGTGTCTGGTATGAGTTCTTTCTCATTGAGTGGACCTCAAGCGAAATCAGACAGTGGTTGGTTATTCTCACAAGTTTTGTGCCACCATTGCCCAAGTACATTTTGCAGGCAGGATAGATTATAGGTCAAAGGTTTTGTGGCTGGCCTGGTGTCCATGCTTCTCTTTGGTACCCTGCAGAGTATCTTCCTACACCAAAGGGACTAGAACATAGGGATGAAGACTGAATGTAGGCACCCACTTGACTTCTCCAGGTTCAGTGAGTTCTGTGGCTGTTGTCCTTGGCAATGGGGCCTTGCTGTCAGTTTTCAGAGAGCAATGCTTTGTTTTAGCAATAGCCTGCACTGTTTGGGAATTTCCATGGGACCCCATTGGCCAGCAACTCAATTGAATGCTACACAGTCTTGCCATTAGAACCGTGCCTATCAACAAGAGATGGCCTGAGGAGATTCCATATCCCCCACTACTAGAGTCTTCACTAGGATCACCTTCCTACATTCCAAGAAGTTTCCACTGCACTGGGTTTTCACACCACTCCCTAAATGCTCCCCAAACTGCCCTCACTTTCTACCTCAACCCCATCTCTCACCAACTTGATCCACCCCACCCTGCCTTCATCCCCACTCACCCCAATCCATTCATAAAGTCTACTTCTCCCTAGATCCCTCTTCTTTACCTGACTTCTCAGAGTCTATGGATTGTAGCTTGGTTATCAGTTACTAAACAGCCAATATCTACTTATAAGTGAATAATACCATACTTATTGTTCTGGGTCTTAATTATCTCACTCAGGATGATTTGTTTTCCTAGTTCCATCCATTTGCTTGAAAATTTTATGATGCTGTTTTTGTTTGTTTGTTTGTTTTTAATAGTAGGGTAATACTTCATTGTGTAAATGCACCATCTTTTCTCTATCATTTTTCTGTTGAGGGACATCTAGTTTTTTTCCCAACATCTGGCTCTAATAAGGTTTGACTCGTCAACTTAAAAAAATTATTGTTTTTTATGTCCTATGTAAGAAACTGTTACCTGACCATAAATTAACAGAGATTCTTTCGTGCAGTTTTAGGCATACTTTAATTATTTTAGGTTTTAATATTAATTTTATGATCTATCTAAAATTATTTCTGTGTATAGTGTGAGATCAAGTTTCAACTTTATCACTAGTCCTCAGTCAGTCAGTCCTTCTGCTCCAACACTGTGTTGTGCTATGTGACAGGCACTTGTTATTGCTATCATTTATTCTTTCCCCTTCGTGCTGCCCCATTGCATCTCCATTTGGACTGTGAGTTTGTGTGAGCAGAGGCCACCCACTCTGTATCCAGAAGCAAAATGCATAGAGCTAATGGGTGAGGCTGAATCCAGAATCCATCACACTTCAGCAGCTATGTGAGCCTGGATAAACTGTAATGTCTCTTAATCTCTTTGTGTACTGTATGCCTGGCATGGGGCTAGGTGGTAAAGTCATAAAGATGTGACTCGGCCAGGACTTGGGAGATTCTATATATGTGTACAAGGGGATTCCAAAATGTGCAGTGACTCCACGTTGTTCTAAATGCTGTGACAGATTCTTGAATAGCTGGTACTGAAATCCGTGAGGGGAGAGTGAAGAAAGCTTGCCTTGAATTTTAGTGAATGTGTAAGGAAAGGCAGGAGAGCTGGGGTTTCTCCTGGGGAGGGGCCATAGAGGCAAATGTGTTCTAAAGCCCTTTGCTTACCTGAGATGAGGTTCAACTGGGAGTCATGCCCCTGTGTCTGCTTACTCTGGCAGTTCAAATGCTGCTCTATTTAGCACACTACTCAGGGATTTGGCAAAGTTAGGCAAAGTCAACTTTAAGCAGTTTATCACTGGAATGACGGAGGAGGGAGGGAACCTTCAGAGAAGATGGTTGATAACACAGGCAGATTTTAGTCTCTGGTGTCTCTGGGAAGTACCCCTTTAGGACAGAGGGCATTTCCTGCTGGGCATCGGTTTTGTGTTTAGCAAACTCTTTCTTCACAGTGAGAAATGTTTCTAGCCAATGCTGTTGGATGCATGGAGGTAGGGGTCCTTCTCTCAAACAGTGGGCCCAATTCTAATGAGAACAGTATGCCCAGCTTTGCTCCAGGGCATGTCAGTTAAATGACCCTTCCTCCTCCTCCTCCTTTGTCTTCTAAGGAGTTCTGAAAATCCAGGGGGCCTCATGTAGAAAATATGAGTACCTATGTGCCCCAAGGTCCTTGAGGGTCGGCTCCCCTCCACTGCCCCCACTCAGGCCCTGAGAGAGTCAGTATTTTCTGCTCTCAGGCCACCCCAAGGAGCTCTCTCTCAGGATCAGCCCCCTGACCTGCTGTTGGAGGGGGACTCCGACACTTCCACCCTTAGGTGATATGACTGTGTCTCGATGTGCTTAACAAATTGCCTGTTCACTCAATTACATTTTATTTAATCATCTGTAATCATATAAATTATGCCTGGTGGTAGCAGTAAATGTTGGTGTCAGTTCCTAATTACAGGTTGATTAATTGGCTGGGGTGATCTGTATTACTATTTATATAAGAATATAGGGGGATGATGATAAATTAGGATGGGTAATCTGAGCCCGGGAACATGGCCCCCGTCCAACTGCACTCTACGTTTGGGGGCGGGGGGACTGTGGGGAAGCCACTGCCCTCTTCCCTGCCCTCTTACCAGATGCGCCTAGGATGGTTTTTGGTGTTCTGACTGACTGATTTTGGCAACACCCGAGTCAAGAAATATTAATTATTATTTAGTGTGTGTGCATGTGTGAAGTTTTTGCCATGTAGTGTTTCTCCTTTCGGTTGTGGCGGAGAAGAATAATGGCAAGCTCGTTAAGTTCAGTTGGGCTCATTACAACCTGCTGGGTCCAGAAACGTTCAGGGTTGGATCTGGCGTGAGGAGCAGAACTGTGAAGAAAGGAGAAGTGGGCAGGGACTTGATGTGTGTCTATAAGACAATCTCTTAGTCACTTTTGTTGTTTCCTTTAAAACATCTCTATTAATCTTTTGATATTGTATACATTGTGTGTTGATCATATTTAACCCAGGCCTGTCCATGCCTCTTTTCTACCCACCGAGCTTTACGTTCTCTCTTAAAAAACAAAACAAAACAAACAAACAAAAAAAAAATACCCTCATTGAGTCTAATACGTAATACGTAATATGCCATATACTCTTGTGTATGGGGGACTTCCGCTAGAACATGGTCTATCTACCAGGGGTCACGCTCCTAAAGAAAACTGACTGTCCTTTCAGTTCAGAAGTTCATTTCCTCAGCTAGGGGTGACTCCCTCTCCCCTCAGTGCTCAGGTCTCTGTCAGGCCTCAGCTTGCCTTATGCAAACGGTCACAACTGTTGTGAGTTCCCGTGTGAGCTAGTTTTCATTAACTTCATGTAAACATAGACATACCGAGGAAGAGAGTGTTTAACTGAGGTACTGTATTGATGAACATGTTTGTGCGGTATTGCTTATGAACCTGATACAGAAGGCTCAGCCCACCGTAGCTGGTGCCATCTCTGGAAAGATGGGACAGGACTGTATAAAGTAGCGGAACAAGCCAACAAACAGCATTTTTCCATGGTCTCTGCTTCTGTTTTTACCTTCAGGTTCCTTTTTGAATTTCCACCCTGACTTCCCTCAGTGAAGAACTATGACATGAAAATTTAAGCCAGATAAACATGCTGTTAGCTGTGGAGTTGCTTTGCATTTAGTACAGCAATGAAAGCCAAACTAGAACAGTTTTTATGTGCAGAAAAGATTGTTTCTTCTCCTCCTCCTCCTCCTCCTCCTCCTCTTCCTCCTTCTTCTTCATCATCATCTGCTGAATCTTATACTGTCTCTTCCCTTTCTTATGCACTGGTCTCTAGGTCTTGGGGGGAGGGGCTGTAGTATAGATATTCCATTTAGGGCTGGGCATTTTGAACTTTGATTTCTGCACCTTGGCTAGTTGTGGGTCTCTGTATTAATAACTATCTAATGCTAACAGAAGCTCCTGTGATGAGGATTAAGGGATTATTAATCTGTGGGTATAGCGATAAGTCATTAGGAATTGGTTTAACACTAAGTTCGTTTGGCAGAACAGTAGTAGTTGGTATCCACCAGGTCCTATGACTTGTCTAGCCAAAGGTTCTCGGGTTCAATGATGGGGCCAGGTATGGGTTCCAATCTCTGGGGCAGGCCTTAAATCCCATCAGAAAGGAGTTGGTTTTTCCCATAACACTTGTGCCACTATTGTACAGTGGGCATAACTTGCCAGGCTGGTCATTAATATCGTTCACAGGATGCACAGCTGGGTAAGACTGGCAATTTTCCTTGCTTATAGTGTGTATAGGACCTTCCAGCACTGTGACAATGAGCCAGGAAGGATGACACTTCTGGGACCAGCTCTACGTTCTGTGACTCAAGTATGTGGTGTCTTCAGAAATAGTATCTTATCACCAAATTCCTAGAGCTTAACCACGAGTATTGCTAATAGCCTATACTGTTTGGGGACCCTGCTGGCCTACAACTCCAAAAGATGTAACTCATTCCTTGTCCTGGACTTTTCATTTTTTTATTCTATAGTGTCTAGTAGGGGAATTGTTGCTCTGTTATGGAGTAATTCCATGTAAAATATTTTTATATGTGTACAAGTAGTTGTTTCAGAAAACTTCTATAGTAGTAGACTTTTTCAAAAGATCTTTAATGTTATTTATTCTTCTCATATTGCCTCATGTGCCCTGCCCCCACTCATTTAACCCTTCTTTCTTCATTATCCCCCTTTCTTTCTTTATTTCACTGCATTCAACTGTCCCTTCCTTCAAGGCCACCATACCCCTGGTGGCCTCTTAAATCTTTCCTCACTTCCATAGATATTTCAAGTGAAACTTTTTTTTAAAGATTCAAAGCTAATGAACACATGTGAGAGAAAACTTGTCTTTCTGAGTCTGGGTTACTTTATTCAGGATGATTGTTTCCAGTTCTGTCCTTTTATCTATAAATTTTATAATTTCATTTTTTAAACATCTGAATTGTATTCCATTTATATCCATGTTTACAGATATTCCATATCAGCAAATAAGGAATTCATTGATGGACATCTATATTATTTTCATTTCCTGGATGTTGCAAGTTCACCAGCGATAAACATGGACAAGCAGGTATCTCTGTAGTAGGATATAAAGTCCCTTGGATATATGCCCAAGAGTCATATAGCTTGATCATGTGATAGATTGATTTCTAGTTTTCCACAGAACCTCCACAGTGATTTTCATAGTGATCAGAGCAGTCTACACTGCCATCAGCAGAGAATTCAAGTGAGTTCAAGCCCCTCTTTCCCCACATTCACGCCAGAATTTTATCACAATTTAAAAAATATTAGCCATTCTGACTGGCATAAGATAAAATCTCAAAGTGCTTTTTATTTCCATTCTTTTGATGGCAAAGGATATTGGACACTTAGAAAATATTTCTCAGCCATTTCTATTTCTTTGTTTGAGAATTATTTAGCTCCATGCCCCACTTAAAATTACTTATTGTGTTTTGTGTGTATGACTAATTTGCTTGCATATATGTATCTGTGTATGTATATATGCGTGTGTATGTATATATGTATGTATGTGTATATGCAAATATATATGTATGCATGTATACATGTATGTGTGTGTGTATGTATGTATGTATGTATGTATGTATGTATGTATCTATAACTTATATTTACTTGGAACCTGAAAAGGTTAGAAGAGAGTGTCTGATAATGTGAAACTGGAGTTAGGCAGTTGTGAACCATTGTGTGGGTGTTAGGAACTGAACTGCAATCATCTGTAATAACAACAAGTGCTCTTAACCACTGACCATCTATCTCTCCAGTCCCTCCGTGCCCTGTTTTTTAATCGGCTTGTTTGTTTCCTTGTTGTGTAGGTTTTTAGTTCTTCGTATAGTGTAGATATTAGCGCCTGTCAGTTGTATAGTGGTAAAGATTTCCCTCATCCTGTAGGCTGCCTCCTCATTCAAATAATGATGTCTTTAGTTTTATGAGATCTCATTTATCCGCTGTTCATTTTAACACCTGGACCACCAGAGTCCTGTCCAGAAAGTTCTTTCCTGTATGTATGAATTTAAGCATATCCATGATTTTATCCTCTATTAGATTCAGGGTATCAGGTCTCATGCTGAGGTCGTTGATCCATTTGGAGTTTCATGCAGGGTGAGAGACAAGAATCTAGTTTCATTATTCTACTTGCAGCTGTCCAGTTTGACCAGAACCATTTGTTGAAGATGCTGTGTTTTCTCCAATGTGTATTGTTGACTTCTTCATAAAAAGTCAGATTATTGTAGGAGTGTAGGCTTATATGTAGGTCCTCAATTCTATCCCATTGACCAAAGTGTCAGTTTTATACTAGTACCATGATGGTTTGTTGCTATAGCTCTGTAGTATAGCTTGAAATAGAGGACAATGATACCACCAGTGGGATTTTTTTTTGTTTGCTACCCTTGATCTTCTGTGTTTCTATATGAAAAATAAGACTCCCCCGTTTTTGTGAAGCATTGCACTGGATGACGGCTTCACTTAATCTGTAGGTTGCTTTTGGCAGGATGGCCATTTTCATAACATTACTGTCCTAAGTCTATGAGCATGGAAGTTCTTTTCATCTCCTGCTATTTTCTTCAATTTCTTCCTTCAGTGTCTTGAAGCTGTCCTCACACAAGTCGTCCATTTATTTTGTTATTATTATTTTTTTTGTGATATTTCATTTTTTGAGGCTATTGTGAAAGGGGTTGTTTCTTTGATTTCTTTTTTGGTACATGTGCCATTGGCATATGGAAGGCTACAGGGTTTTTTGGTCTTAACTTTTGAATCCTGTTACTTGTCCAAATGTATTTTTCAGCTCTAGGAATTTTCTGGTGGTTTCTGTCCTTGAAGACTCAAAGACATGTAGTGGATTACCTTTATTGATTTATGTATGTTGAACCATCCCTGCATCTCTGGGATGATGACAACTTGACCATGGTGGATAATCTTTTTGATGTGTTTTTAAATTTTCTTTGAAAATATTTTATTGTGAAATTTTGCATCTATGTTCAAAAGCAATGTTCATATCACTTTCTCTCTCTCTCTCTCTCTCTCTCTCTCTCTCTCTCTCTCTCTCTTTGTTCAGTCTTTGTCAGGTTTTGGTATCAGGACAATACTGGTTTCATCAAAAGACATCTTTCTTTCTTTTCTATTTTATAGAATAATTTGAGGGCTATTATCAGTGTTGTAGAATTTACTGCTTCTATAAGGATGGGTGTTGTGATCTATTTAAGTTATTTACCATCTATTAGTGAGAGTGGAATATTGAAGCCACTGCATTTCAGTATGACTGTGCCGTAGTTACTCTGTCATCATAGATCAAATGGTATTTCTTTTATGAAATTGGCTGCCCACGTGTTTGGTGCATAAATGTATAGGATTGTATCCTCTTGGCGAATTTTTGTTTTAATGGGTATAAAGTGTCCCTCCTTATCTCTTCTGACTAGTTTGGCTTGAAGTCCATTTTATCAGATGAATACAGCTAAACCTGCCTGTTTTCTAGTTCCAATTGCTTGGGATACCCTTTTCATCCTTTTACCCTATGGTGGTGTCAGTTATTGATTGTGAGGTGTGTTTCTTGGAGGCAGTAAAAAGATAGATTTTGTTTTCATTAGTCTGTCTCTATTAATTGAGGAAACGGAGACCATTGATATTGATTTACTATTGAACAATAATAAAGTCATCTTGGTTTTGTGGATGTCTTTTGATTAAATGTTATAAAATTGGAGACGGGAAAGCGCGCTGCCAGGGGCGGTTTTGGTTTTGGGTTTTCAGTGCGTTTGGCCACGGAGGCCAGGCCTGTGAGAGCTCCGGATCTGGCTGCAAGATGAGCCAGAGGCCATGACATGTGAAATGGTGATGAGTTACCCAAGCTTCGCAGCTAATTAAGTAGCAGAGGAGATTAGAACTCAGGATTGTTAAAAAATGAGTCTGCGGAAGCAAACCCCTAGTGACTTCTTACAGCAGATCATCAGGCGGCCAGTTGTGGTGAAATTAAATTCTGGTGTGGATTATCGAGGGGTCCTGGCCTGCCTGGATGGTTACATGAACATAGCACAAGGACAGAGGAGTATGTAAACGGGCAGCTGACGAATACTTATGGAGATGCGTTCATCCAAAGAAACAATGTGTTATACCTAAGTACACAGAAGAGGCAGATGTGAAGACACCGGGAGACACGGCTCTTCAGAGATGGATAGACGGAGTCCTTTTTGATTCTCTTACGATCTTAGTGGTGGTTGGTGGGGGTTTTGTTTTGTTTTAATTGACATTGGAATAAGATAGAGGTATTACATTACAGATTTAATCATAAGTTTTTCACATTCTTTATTATTTCTGCCTGTACAGAATGCAAAAATTTAAAAAAAAAAAAAAACAGTTTGTTTCTCCAGGGGGGAAAATGTTATAAAATTGTTTATAATGTATGTCAATTTGGGGGTGTGTTTAACTTCTTCAGATTTAAGTTTCTCCTCTAAAACTTTTGTAAATCTGGTTTAGTGATTATAAATTACTTAAATCTGTTTTATTATGGAAATCTATTTTTTCTCCTTCAATCTCAACTGCCAGTTGATGGGCATTGTAGTCCAGGGTGGCATTAGTGACTTTTCATAATTTGTAGAACACTTCTCCAATCCCTTCTGGCTTTCAAAGTCTCCATTGAAAAACCAGCTGTTATTCTGATGAACCTGCCTTTATATGTGATTTGGTTGTCTCTCTTATAGCTTTAAAAATCCATTCTTTGTTTTCTACCTTTTATATTTTGGCTATTATATGACATGGGGAATTTCTTGTTTCTGATCCTTTCTATTTGACAGTCTGTATGTCTCTTGCACCCTGCTTTTCTTAGATTAGAGAAATTACTTTATTAAAATATTCTCAGGGTCTTTGACATGGGTTTCTTGTCTTTTTATACCTATAATTAGTAGGTTTGGTCTTTTATTGTATTAGAGTTTGTTATATTCATGATTTTTTAATAGATTTAACAGTTTCTCTGACTGAGCTATCCAGTTCTCTACCCTGTCTTCAAGATCCAATATTCTCTCTTCCACCTGCTTCAGGCTATTAGAGAGTTCTTCCTTTGAGCATTTTTTTTAAATTCCTGAGTTTTTTAGTTTGAGTTTTATTTCAGTTTGGCTTTTCTTTAAATATTTCATTTCTTTGCTAAATTTTATTTTCACATCTTAGATCATTTTCATAATATCATTCAACTGTTTGTGTTTTCATTTCAGAATTTATTCATATTCTCTTTCAGTTTCTCAGACATACTATAGCTATTTTGAAATTATTGTCTTGGATGTTATATTAGTCAGTATTCTCTAAAGGAATATAATAGATGAATGTATAGACTAGGGACTTACTAGTGTGGCACACAGGCTGTGGTCTGAGTATCCAAGAATGACTGTCTCCCAAGGGAAAGGCCAAGAATCTGGCAGCTGTCTCAGTCTGTTGTTGGAGTCCCAGAGCTGCTGATCTTCAGTCCATGTTGGAATCCCGTGGGAGTGAGTTATCCCTACAAGTAAAAAACAAAACAAAACAAAACAAAAAAACCCTCAGCAACAGCATAAATGAATTTGCTGGTGACCAGGAGGGAAAGTAGAAAAAAAAAAAAAAGAAAACTTTTTGTGGTTCATGGTTCTGAACTTGAATGGTTCAATTGAGAAGATCAATGTATACCCAGCAGCTTGGGTTTTAGTTGGTTTCAGATGTAGTCAAGTTGTCAACCGACAGAAACCATCACACATAGAATCCGAGTTGTTTTCCCAGGGATCATTACTATGGGAGTACTATGTTTTGGAGATGTGTTGCACTGGTTATATACGTTATTTGTGTTTCTGTGTCAGGACCTAGGCATCTGGAATTAGGTAGTTGCTGATTTTTTTGATGCAGATATCCAGTCATGCTTTTGTTGCATAGGTGTTTAGATCTCTGTTACAGTTACCTCAACTTATCAGATTGTAGACCAACTGAATGGAACTTAGAGTTTAGTCTTGGGACATTTTTGACATTGATGTTTGAATGGGGTGACAGAAGTGGTCTTGACTCAGCTAGAGCCAAGGATAGCTTCTGAGCCCAGGAACTCAGAAGAGTTAGATTTTTACAGCCAATCCTCAGGATTCTGAGGAGGGGTGGCAGGACAAGTTCTCAGGTAGCTGGGACATGTGGCGTTGGCTGCTGAAGTCTGGCATTCCTACTTAGAGAGAGAGGAGGTAGGTGTGTGTGTGTGTGTGTGTGTGTGTGTGTGTGTGTGTTGCATGGTCTTCAGACAAACAGTGAGAGAGAGGAGTTCTTGTTATTATTCCCTTTGAAGATAGAATGTCATATGGCTCAGAATGGACCTTGTACTTTTTTTCTTTTTAGTAACATTAGATCTTGGGGGATAATAGCTTTACAGTACGTGCTTGGAATGTATTAATTCTCATGCACCCACTTCCATCATTCTTGGTCCTTATTCCAGTTCTAAACTGGGCTAACAATGAGATGAGGCTACATAGGGCATGAGGAGAGATTTGGAGGACAAGAGTAGAGTGTGATATCAGGGTTGGTTCCTGAGACTTCATGCCAGGTTTTTTTTTTTTTTTTTTTTTTTTTTTTTTTTTTTTTTTTTTGTCTTCCAAGAAGTGATGAGCAAAGGAAGAAAGACAGGTGGGTCTTTGCCCGGGAACACAGGATCACGGGTTCTCATTATTGGAGAGGACTATTGTAGCAGGATGGTTTCCTGCTACTGCTACATTGTTTGCAATAATCTCGGTTTATTGGGGGAGGAGCTAATGTGGGAGGAGCGAAGAGAGAGAAGGAGAGGAAGAGGAGAAGAAAGAGGAGGGGCTAGCGGGAGGAGGAGCCGACGAGGAGTCATGGGGAACTATGCATAGGTCCAGAGCAGTCCTGGGTAACAATTTATATCTAAGGTTAGATATTGAGTAACAACTCTAATTGTGTGGGCATCTTGTTAATTGGGCATTTCCAAATACATAAATAATGGAAAATCTTTAAGCATAAGAGTCTTCATTCTACCAGGTACCGCGGGCATGGCGGGTATTCTGGGGTTCAGCCAAGCTTTGTGGAGACAGCGTGGTGGATTGGCAGAGCCATCCCCAACTCTGGTGTTTCGTGGGTGCCAGGGAAGGTGCTTCTGGCTAGCCGGAGCCCCTGTCTGAGCTGAAGCAGCGGTGGGAGCACTGCGCCACTCTTAACCTCTGGCGGCTTCTAGTCGGGAACATGGCGGCTGCTTAAGAACAAGCCGGACAGAATGCCGCTTTTTAAATATTACCCGCTACAGACTATCAGCTGGCCTTTCTCCTTAACATGCAAGTCACATTAGAAGCAATGCCTTATTGTCATTGCAGTTATAAGTGAGCCTCCTTTCTTGGAAGTTTTTGATTAGGGGAGCTACATTATATAGCATCAAGACACAGAACAAAGTCTCCAGTCTACATGCCTCAGCTTGTCCAGCTTCTCTTAATTGGTCATCCAAGACAAATGGCTTGGCTTTATAGGGCTTCAATTTTCTTCTTTGTGAAGTGGGAAAATGATACGCCTACCATTATAGGGCATTGCTAGGATTTCAGGAGTTAATGAATATATAAATGGTGAGTAAGTATTGGGTGAGTATTAAGTCACATTAAGAAATGCCAACCATCTTCAGTGTCCATTCATTTGATCCCAGAACAGCCTAAAGAGATACCCAGATGGATTACTTAACTCCTCTATTGACTGAGGCAGCTGAGTCCCCAGATAGTGAGAACTTGGCTTTAGGACAACATTTTACTTGACAGAAGGGCATAGGAACCTGTGCCCTGTGAATTTCAGTGTCAGTCAGGCAGGCAAGCAGGCAAGATTCCTCCCTGCACGTGGGACAGAGAGGACATTGGGTGTCTTCTATCATTCTGCCTGGTCTTGCCCTTGGAACTTCCTGTTCAGTGTCTTCCTCAGCCACTCCCTACCTCAGTTTTTGAGACAAGGTCTTCCACTGAGCCTACAGCTAGGGATCTCCTGCTGTCCAGTGCTAGCATTGTAGACACTACAATGCCAGTCTTTTTATGCAGATGCTAGACATTTGAACTCAGCTGTTCATGCTTGCTTGTGATCCATCTTCCCAGCCCCCAGAGGTCACTATTTATTTCCCTTAAAGTCCTAATCTACTCTTTCCCCATATTGGTAGGATGATCCACCTGCTTCCCCTGATAACACTCCACGAGTACAATTCAGGTGCCAAACAGACTCCTCTGATTTCCTTGTGAGTTAACTCTTTGAGTGTTCCAGAGTTTCTTTGTGGGTTTCCACTGAGGCTTCTCACTTGCGGGTGTGACTGAGAGTACCACACCATTTAGAACCAGGGAATCTGATACATGATGCTTGGAGTTTTTATCAGTAGAGACCTTTGGGTCTAAGTAACTGCTGGTAGACCAAAGGGAAGAGGTTAAAGCTAACACTCAAAGGGTTCATTTTCTCATGGGTCAAGGCTTCCAGAGTTGGGGCAGTTGTGTGGTAGACAGGTGAGCAGCTCAATGGCGTTCCTGTCTCTAGAGTTTGTTGAACACCTCTTTGCCACTAAGTCTCCCAGGACCACAGACATCTGTCCCTCTGAACATAAGATGCACAGATTGAGTGGCTGCCAGTAAATGGGTGTTTCTTTTCACTCATTTTTAAATTAGCCTAAGTTGCCCATCTCAAGTCTTACTGGGGAAGACTGAGTCACACATCCACCCTAGTCACTGTCCAAAGGACTGAGAAGGCTATGACTGTCTGAGACCTATCTCCCAAGAACTCTCAGGCACAAAGAATCAAGTATTTCAGGCATACTCTGTGAAGATGGTGATGGTGAACTCTCCAGGGCCTGGGTAGTAACAGTGAAGGATCGCAGTGGAACAGTAGTACTCTTTTTTTTTTTCATGAGGCTCCTTGTATGTTCCTCAGGTAAAAGAGGAAAGGGGGCTACACAAGGGGAGGAGGTTTCTCTTCCCTTCCTGGAGGATGGACATAAAGAAGCACAGCCCTGTTGCCACCAGCAGTCCTTTTGGAAACACAAGGTGGCAAGTGTTAAATGGAACCTGACATCAGGAAGGCTGAGCTGAGCAAAGAGAAGACACCAGAACATTTGTGACATCCTTCAACCCGCACCTGGAACTGCCATCTCTGACCATCCTGAGTCAGGTGCAAACTCCCCTGACTTCAGCCCACTGAGAGGGTCTTATTGAACTAGGCATCCATATTGTATTCTTTTACAAAGGAAGAGAGAACAAGAATGAGTGAGCTGCCTTGGGTCCTCTATCCAGCTGAGTGATGGATGAAAAGAACGCCAATCTTCTGAGCCTGGCTCCACCTCCCCTCTGTAGACGCCCCTTTCTATCCAATTTCCACCTACCATCAGAGACTGTTTGCCAGTGTTCCAAAGCTACTGAGAGTAGATCTGGGAAGTCTGGGAAGAAGGTGAAAGTTTTCCTATCTAGTAGGGTCTGCTGGGGAAACCTAACTCCCTGACTTGGGGCTGGCTGCCATCTGGACAGAGATATTATTACTCTATCTTTTCTTTGTTTGACTCTGTTGTGAGAACAATGGATTACGGTGAATTGTGCAGTAACTGATGTTTTCTACTTCTGTAGGGGAAACTTTAAAAACAAAGGACAAGGGCCGCAGAGAGAGAGAGAGAGAGAGAGAGAGAGAGAGAGAGAGAGAGAGAGAGAGAGAGAGAGAGAGAGAGAGAAGGAGAAGAGGAATACACTAGGGAGCCTAGGCCATAGGCATCTCTGAGGTTGATCATAGATGGACATAGATGGCAGATCACAGCCCTTGTTGTCCCGGCCACACTGCTTCATCTTATCTCAGAGCTCAGGTGGATTTTTCTGGAAGAAGCCCTGTCACAGAAGACACCATCTGTGAGGCTCACCATAGCCTTGCTGAGTCCATATGGATCTTTGTGGTTGAAATGGTGTATTGGAAGTGCCTGGCACTGCCTGGGTTTATACTGTTGTCTTTACCAGTCGTCAACTGTGGCTCCTGGAGGGCCTGGTGACTTTCTGCAGCTGAGGCAGTCCTGTTGAGACCCACTCTAGAGAGACAGGTGCTAACTGCCTTCCTGGTAGCCTGACAACACGTTCTTCTCGAGTAGGGGCTTGGGTGGCTTTTCTCTTTGTCCACACATCTCCCTGCCACACCTATGTCTAGTGGCCACCTCTGATCATCGTCCATCTTTAGACTTGTCTCTGTGTTCACAGCACCACTTCTCTACAGTACTGTGGCAGTCTGTATCACCAACGTGTGTATTTTCCAAGGGATTCCAAGGATGGTGCCTTCACTTCACTTTCTATCTATCCATGGTGATGCCCTTCACAGGGATGTTTGAACATGAGACTGTCATATCACTTTAAACTAATACTTCCTGTCTGCAGTGAGCTCAGGCAGTGCATGAGGCTCAGGTCCTGTCAGTTAACTTAAAGCCTTAGGACCACATCCCAGCTGCAGGAGTGTCTATCACGCTGGCCTTTTAGAGATGGATGCTAAAAGTGACATTGACTCAGAGAGGTAGTGGGACCTGATGTGGCCTGTGATGGAGGTCAGATGCAAAGAAAGATTATTTTGACCCATGTTTGAAAGACATTTAGTTTATCAAGAAGGGAAGGAATGTCTAAGTAACTTAGTTTACATGGCCAGAGATCCTGATGGACGCTTGCCACATTAGGAAGTATCAGGAAGTAGACTGAAGCTGTACCAGGGTCTAAGTTGCCTTCACTGTTTCACCTAGCATCTTAGTTCTACCATCTAGGCCTCATCTCTTAGGGGTCCTGAAGCTTGGGAACAAACATTCAAAATACAAGTCTGTAGAAAAACCGACAGACAGACAGACAGACAGACAGACACAGGTATGTATGGAAATGCATACACACATGCATGCACATACATGTACAGGTATGCACATACACATGTACACACATGCATACAGGCACACACACAAACACCCAGACACACATCTCCCTTCCTATTTCTTGTATAAGACCATTGCAAAGCAAACATAGTAACAGCTATGCAGACACAAGGCAAAAAGCAAACATCTGAGGCACTGTTGACTGTGCCACCGTTGACTCTGTTAGTGGAAGCTGTTTGATACATGGTGGCTGAAAGACAAGCACCAAGTGTGTCACTTGTGTAACACTCCCACAGCAATTTCCCTGAAGATAGATCAGGTGTCTTTGTCCTCCAAAAGTCATCTTGATACTCTCCTGGGCTTGCTTTGGTGGGGTGCTTCTCTCCTCTCCTCTTATCCAGAGTGTTCTGGGAGTCATGGCAGCATATAACCATGGGTGTGATCAGTCTGGGCTGGCAGTTCTTTTCTGTTTTGACCTGCCTCACTCAGGATTGCCTGGGGAGGGCTTTAACAGAATAATTTTTCTCAGACTGACTCACAGTTGGTGTTATACTTTCTTTTCACTGGGATCAAACCAAGATTCAGCAAGTGTTTTGGGGGTATCTTAATATGTCAGTCCTATCTAGAATCATGGAGATATAATGATAATATAGACTAAAATGTTTATCTTCATGGGGGGTCACACATTGGTTGAAGGTGAAAAGCACATAATAAATATATGTTTATGATATATATAAAATTATCTATATCTAGGTATATATTGATATGTATATCTAGTATATATATGTATATATGATATACATGCATACATACATGCACACACATATGTATGTATGTATATATATGTATAGTGCTGGATGGCAGCAGCCATGCAAAGAACAATGAAGCATGTAAGGGTACCAGAGATGAAGAAAAGGAAAAATGTATTGTTTTGAATAGGACAGAGTCTTGTGGGAGAGGAGACTGGTAAAGGGACAGCCCTGTAGCATTGTGGGGTACTGGGGGAGCATTCATCCCCAGGGGAGCCCAGCAAATGCTCTGAGGGAGCCTCTGAATTGACAGAGTTGAGGTAAGACAAGGAGGCCCTGGATTGGAGCAGGGAGATGGAGATGGGAAAGGTGGTAGGAAGCAGATCAGAGGGGTGACGGGGGCTGTGAGTGGAACACTAGACAAGGTCTAGGGTGGAGGCTGAGCTCAGGGGCATGACCCCACTTGGGTTTCAAAATACCCTTCAGACTAGTGAGTAACTGGGTTCTAGGAAGCCAGTGATGGAGCAAGGAGATGAGGGAGGAGTCTGCTGTGGCATCCCTGGCTTGGGACCAGGATACAGGAGTAGGAAGGGTGGATTCATTGGCTTGGAGCATCTTAAAGGGATATTGGCATGATTTATGACAAATGAGACTGTAGCAGAGGGTGGTTTGGAGTGAAAAAATAGTGATCTATCTGAGAGTGCACAGCTGGTGGCCGACAGGACTGGGAGAGACTGGAAGAAACTGGCGTCTGGACCTAGCCTTTGCCTTCTCATGTGGGATGTGCCCGTGTATTAGTCAGACTTTTTCTACTGTGACAGAATACCCGATAGACCCCACTTAGCTGAGGAAAGATTTATTTGGCTCACGGTCTCAGAGGTTTTGTTCCAGGATGGTGGGGAGATTGTGGTGTGATACAGCAGCTCACATGATGGCAGCCAGCAAGCAAGGAGAGGCTAGATGTCTACACTAGCTGGCTCACCCCCATTTTTTGTCTTATTCCATTAGATTCTTTTCTACATTCATAACAGGTCTTCCCCACTTAGGTATCCTTAGTCTCTGGAAACACTCTCGCTGACACTCCCAGAAATGGGCTTTGCCAACTGCCTTTTCTAAAGTGTACCTGTCAACTCAACCAAGTCAACAATTAAGATGAACAGCCCAGTGCGTCAAGGTTGTGTGCTTTTGTGCATACTTATGTGTTTGGGAGTGTGCTTGTGTTAGTGTGTTATTGTATCACCTTGGCTGGGCTGAGTAAAAGCAACTGTTGGAGGGGCTTTGCTTTCCTGCTGATAGCTTTCCGAGGTAGAACTAGTACTCATGTTGTACTCTCTTCCAGCCTGCTTATGCCTCTCCACCCTTCCTGCCCCCATCCTCCTCCCTCACTGGTCTAGGGCCCAGCTAATCAGGTTTGCATGAAGCAACCCTTCCCCCATCTGCTCATGCTGTAGACAGGGAAGATTGAGCCCTCAGGGCTTCATTCTGGCTCTTCTCTTTTTACGGGTAATTCTCTCAGTCCAAATCCCAGCTGACCAGTTCTGTGACTGGGCATCGCTTTGTAGCTTAAAGATGGGATGGGACAGGCTGCAGAGGCAGCTGGGGTGGACAGAAAAGAAGATGTAACCGAGACAGAGGCAGAAAGAGCAACCTGATGACATGTTTTGTGTGTGTGTGTGTGTGTGTGTGTGTGTGTGTGTGTGCCTTCAGGGTGAGATGGATGCCCAAGCCATTCTATAGACAGAATGTCAGTAAAAATGCTGAAACCACTGTGGCCATTCTGAGTTCTCCCAAGGCCTCTCCTGTCCTGGCCCTGACCAGCTCTGCTTTGAGGTTTATGGTTAGAGATCTTAGATGTGCTACCCAGAAATTTCTGCAGGCCTTTATTAACCCCCTTCATGTGTTAGCATGCCTGTTATCTTGAAGTCTTCACTATACCGAGAGGGCAGTGCCTGTTACCAATCACTAGTCACTCACATGTTTGCCTCAAATCAGTGCTTCCTAATTCATTAGAATTATCTGGAGAGCTCTACAAATTAATTTTAGGGATTAATTTTTAAATTAATCTGGAGGTTTGCCTTGGTTGGTAAGCTTCTTGCCACGGAAACTCGAGGGTTCTGAGTTTAGCTCTTCAGCACCTGTGTTAAGCAGACAAAACAATGAAACCCTCGTGTACCGACATGTGTCTGCGTCTCCAGCAGTGAGACAGACAGGCAGATCCCCGGAGCTCACTGACCAGATGCCTGGCTAATTGGTGGGTTCTAGGTTCAGTGAGACTCTTCTAAAAAAAAATAAGGTGGAGAGAGAGAAGTCATCAACCTTGACCCCCACCCTCCCCCATCCCTCAGATGCACACACATGGACACGTGTGCGCTCACATGCACTCAGACCCACGGAGTTCAAAGAAGTTAATATGAAAATGTGAACAGCTACACATTAACAAACATTTCCTAGCCCTCTATGGATGTGAATATATAGCCACTGTTACTTTCACTAGTGGTGACAGAAGGGTCCCAGGAAACTCAGGACCATGCTGACAGATCTGAATTAGACTTCTGTGATGGACAAAACAAATGGTTACTCTGTTGGTGGCTTAAAAAAAAAACCCAAGAGATTATTTCTTACAATTCTAGAGGCAGATGTCTGCATCACTGTCCTTGGGCTGAAATTGTGGGGTACACAGAGCTGAGTTTTCTCTGGAGGATGGAGGGGAGCAAGAATGGTTCGCCTCTCACTTGTTCTCCTTGGCTAGTGGCCACACCATTCCAGTGTCTGTCTCTGTTCTCACACACCTTCCCACATTCTGTCTTCTGTCTTTGACAGATCTCCTGGCCCTTTTGTACAGGACCCACAGATTGCACTTCAGACCCACCCAGCACCCCAGGCCTCTCTCTTTATCTTGATATCCCCCCCCCCAATTCGTGTTTAATAGACACTTAAAAAAGAAAAAGGAAAAAAAAGAATTAACAGGCTGGATTCTGTGACTGAGCTGCCCAAAATACAGCTCAGGCCATTACCAATAGTGGAAGAAAGGCTAACCACACCCAGCCCTGTAGGAAAGGCTTATCTGGAACCACACCACATCATGTGTTTAAACATGAGAAGAGTACAAGAGATTTTCTTCTGGCTGCTCAGTGCTGCCTGGCAGAAAAATGGCCCAGTGCTCACTTAGGCTTAGAGAAATACTCTTTGCTCTTATTGACGTCAGGCTTGATGGTACCACTGCCAGGTTTCCAGCCAGCTGGGCACACTTCACCATGTTTGTCAGTGAACTGGAAGGCCTGGACTAGTCTCAGAATCTCATCCACAGAGCGGTCAACAGGAAGATCATTTATAGTGATCTGTCAAAGGATACCTTTATCATTAATAATAAAGAGGCCACCGAAAGAGATACCTTCATCAGCCTTTAAGACTCCATAATCCTGAACTATATGGTGCGCTTGGGATCTGATACCAAGGGCCTGTTCATGGGTCTCAATCCTCCTTGTTTCTTGGGTGTGTAATCCATGCCAGATGACAGAAGTGAGAATCCACAGAAACCCCAATCACTTGGCAGTTGAGTTTCTTAAATTCTTCTGCTCTATCACTGAAAGCAACAATCTCCATGGGACACACACAAGTAAAGTCAAGAGGGTAGAAGAAGAACACAACATATTTTCCTCTGTATTCGCTTAGGCTGATATCTTTGAATTTTCCATCTGGTGTAACAGCTGTAGCTTTGAAGTTGGGAGCAGGATACCCAATTTTTGTATTTCCTGAAGACATCTTGCTATCAGCAGGGTCGACCCACAGGTCACACACACAGAAACAACCATGAAAACACAGGAAGAAGTCTCCCATCTTGAGATTTTTAATCACATCAACAAAGACTCTTTTTTGCCCAAAATAACATTGATAGGCTCCAGGGCTCGGGTCCTGATAAGTTGGGTAATTGTTACTCGGCTTGCTAGGAAGGAAACCAGAGGAGTGGAAATGGCTCAGGAAGACTTTCTCGGGGAGGAGCTAGAAGGTACAAAAAAACCCAACCAACCAACCAAAACAAAACAAACAAAAAAACCCAAAAAAACCATGCCTGGGAATTCCAGAACCTTCCTTTCTCAGGGCTCCACAGTACTGTGAAGATAGCAGCATGGCTCTCCTTGCCATTTTGGACCTGCCCAGTGACTTTGTTCCTTCTTTAGAGTCTATTCCCACCCCAGTTCTGGACTCTGCTAGCCAGGCTGGCAGTTTCTGGCCCCTGGCATTTCATAGGTCGAACTTGTGCTTGCCAAGCATGTTTTAGGATACAGCTGGTCCCTGGTAGCATGGTGCCATGGGAAATGCTGGTCTTCAGTGATGCTGTCTCTACCTGTTACACTCACTCTTTCAGCTCTATCTATGTGCCAACCCTTTTCCTGATACTTGGGATACAGGATTGGATGGACCAGATTAGGTCTATCAGGTCTATGGTCCCTAGAGCTTGTATTCAGAGCAGGCAGGGAGAGGATAAAGGAGAGAGTGGACAAATGAGCAAGATCATTTCAGACGGCGAGAGTGCCACGGGCCAACAAAATGGGCGGGGATAGGCAGTTGGTTTCATGAGTTTACACAGGCAGGGACCTCCCAACAAGGTGGCACTTAAGTGAGTCAGAATGACAAGGAGTCATGCATCCGTAGTTACAAGGGTTTCACATTCAGGCAATAGAAGTAACAGAAAACAAGGTCCCAGGAGTAAAGAACCAACATGTCATCAGGACAGAAGAGAATTGTGGCATCAAATAACACTAGACACATAGGATGGGGTTGATTCTTGTACAACATTGAGATCAGGCTCAGGCTGTGAGTTCTGAGAACGCTGGAAGGGGCCTCAGCTAGGGTTCACCCCTGACCACAGATGCAAATATCAGGAACCTAAAGAGGCTTGAGTCTGGCTCTTAAGGGCCTGAGTACAACTACGGAAAGTCACAGACACGGCTGAGAACAGTGAGGATGAGATGAACATACTGACTGAAGGAATATGACTGAAGACACATCAAGAGCCTCAGGCTGAGAGCTGAGCTGGCTCTTACACAGAGGCCAGCCGAGAGCAGGTGCCAACAAATGCAGAGGAGAGGCCAGATGTGGGGAGGCAAACCGGGAGGGACACAACTACAGGACACAGAGAGCTGAATGTCAGGCTCTCTCTTATCCCTGCAAGGAGGGCTGGTTCCTTCTTGGTGAGATACAAGCAAGTCTTCAGGAATGAGAGTTCTGAGCTCCAGAAGATGAAGGCCATATTGCAAGAAGGCTCTTCTCTGCTGTCTTTGGGTCTTTGTGATGTCAACTTATAACCCTGCTGAGGCGAGTCTGTTTAAGAGAGACAGGAGTCTGTGTATGATGGGTGGGTTTTCAGGGTTCTCTAAAAGAACTGAATTGATAGAATTAAAAAATGTATTAAAGGGGCATTTATTAGATTGGCTTACAGAATATTGCCTGGGTAGTTCAACCATAGCTCTTTCAGGATGGAGAAGGTGAGAATTCCATAGTGGCTCAGTGCATGAGACTAGATGTTTTAACAGTTTCCATGTGTCACTGAAGGCCAGGAGGATCCCTGGAGAGCTGCTGGTCTTCAGTTAGTGCAGAAATCTTGAAGATTGCTTCTAACATCTGCGAAGGAGTGCTGCAGCAGCAGGATGGATGAACTTGCCAGCGAGAGTGAGGACAAGCAGGCAAAAAACCAAAGTTTACTTCTGTATACTTTTATCTACATTGTCACGAGAAGGTGCCACTCACGTTAATACTTCAAATAATATGAACAGGAAGGCCCTTCACAGGAGAAAACCCTTCACAGAGGGAAACCCTTCACAGAGTGGTGCCCTTTACAGATGGAATCTCTTCACAGAAGGGAAAACCTTTACAGAGTGGAAACCTTTTATAGGAGGAAACCCTTCACAGGAGGAAACCTTTCACAGGAGGGAAACCATTCACAAGAGTGATATCCTTCACAGAGAGAAACCCTTTACAGAGGGAAACTCTTCACACAGGAAACCCCTTCACAGGATGAAGGGAAACCCTTCACAGGAGGGCCCAGTGGCTTGTGTTCCAGTAGATTATGGATGCAGTCAAGTTGGCAACCAAGATTAGCTATCACAGTTGGCAAGCATCGGGCCATGATGTATTGTTTATAATTCAGAGTTAGCCTTAGCCAATGATGCGCTGCTTAGAGCAGTTTTTGTGTTCAGGATACAGGGCTCTTCTCATTTTCTAGTTACCCATGTTGCTTCTGTGTGAGCACCGGCTTTGTTTTAAGCTCCTTGCAAGGTTAGGATCTAGCAAGCAAATATCTATTTTCCAACTAAACCTCAAACCTTGTCAGTAGGACAATTGGATACTCATGTCAAAGTAAAAATAAGTATTTCCACAATAAAACCAGATTGAGTTATTTTAACCATTTAGTTAGTGGTGCGCCAAACTTGGAGAATGTTGAGCAGGAGCCCAACTCTTTCAGATGGAGGAACCTGTGCTCTGTGGTATATGGCAGAAGGTGATGAGAAGGAAATCCACAGACACAGCATAGGAGTTCCTATACAGCTGGTAAGCTGTTGCTATATCAACAGAGTACATCGTCAGCATGGCCGTTGGCCAACATATGGACAGTCCTCCTTTGAGTGAGTTGATCATCTACATCTTTTTCCTGAAACAAATGTCAAATTCTTTGGGGTGTCACTTAAGACTCAGTTCAGTCTGGCCTCAGTCTGCTTTGCTGTGAGCCTTCTGCTACCTCTTTCCACCATCTCCTCCCTCAACACTCCTAGCCTTTATCATTTGGATCTCAGAACAACAATCAAAGGCTGTCAAAGCTTGCCTTTCAGTCTGTGATACTATTTGGGTGGAGTGGGTGCCTTTAGGAAGTGTGGGACTCTTGCTTCTCTCTCTCTCTCTCTCTCTCTCTCTCTCTCTCTCTCTCTCTCTCTCTTTCTCTCTCTCTGGCTCTCAAGAGCTGTGAGGTAAGCAGACCTCCATTACGCCCTGATGGTCTCCTTCACCATAAGCCTGGAGTGATGAGGATGGATAGACTAGGAAACTCTGAGGCTAGGAGCCAAAACAAGGCATTCCTTCTTCAAGATTCCACAGCAATGGAGAGATGGCTAGGATCCTGCTTCTAACTGTCTTAGTCAATGTTCTATTGCTTCAAAGAGACACCAGGACCATAGCAGCTCTTATAAAGGAAAGCAGTTCACTGAGCTTGCTTACAGTTCAGAGGTCGAGTCTATTGTCATCATGGTGAGGAGCATGGCGGCATGCAGGCAGACATGGTGCTGGAGGAGGAGTTGAGAGTTCTACATCCAGATCTTCAGGTGAGAGGAGACACTGGGTCTGGCTTCAAATTTTGAAACCTCAAGTGACACACTTTCTCCAACAAGGCTGCACCTATTCCAACAAGGCTACACCTCTTACATAGTGCTATTCCCTAATGACCAAGCATTCAAATACATGAGCTTATGGGGACCACTCTGTCTCCACATACAACATTCCTCACTGGCAGACAAACATGCCCGCATCCATTCTATGACCTCCCTCTTCATCTCCGTAGCCTTCATTCTTTAACACTAAGTGCCCTGTTTTACACAATGATACTGTTGTTCTCTTCCTGTGGTCTGAACTTTCTGTGCTTTCCCCTTTGGGACCCAGGCCCACATGGATGTCTCCCCTCCTTGCTCCTTTTGCAAGCCTCTCTTGATTTTTGCCTTCCAAGAAAGTGGTCCTTATCACATCAAACTCTTCTTCTACTTATTCTCTGTGACTTTTATTTGTCCTGTATCAGTGACGTTCAATGATGCTCTTGTGTTCCATTTGACTGCTTATTGCAGGATTCCTGTTATAGGCAGAATTGTGTCCTCCATAATTTACATATTGGAGCCCTGACCCTAAAGTGACTATGTAGTCTACTCTCCACAGGCATAGCTGTGGATTAAATATTCATGGATTTAGCCATCAAGGGACTAAAAATACTGGGAAAAGGTATTTTTTTCTCTCTCACATAATTATATCTGCAATGGCCATGTGTTGAGAACCTCTCGGCCCTACGTTGGAGGCCAAAAAATGTTGCGAACTGCATTAGCCCCACGTTGGGCACCAAAAATGTTGGGGCCTAGGCTGTCTCACTTTGGGCGGCCAAAAATGATGAGGTCCTCTCCACTCCGTGCTTGGCAGCCACTGTTTCCCGGCCCAAGCTGCCGCTCCAGTCTGTGGGTCAGGGTTCAGCAAGAGAGAGAGTGAGGACAGACTCGAAGAATGGAGACCAGACAGAGTGTGATTCAATCCCGTTTATTCTTCAGTCTCTCTTCCTAGTCCAAGTCCCAAGTCTTGAGTTCCTAGTTCCTAGTTGTACTCCTCCTAGTTCCTAGTTGTACTCAATAATTTTTTCTGTCTGTCTCTGCCTTTTATATGTCTCACTTCTAAGCCATGCCTCTAAGTCACACCTTTAATCATGCCCTTAGGTCTTGTCTCTAAATCTGATCTCTAAGTCACACTCTTAAGTCACACACCTTTAATCTCACACACCCAAGGAAAGTCCTGAGTATCCAAAGCAAGATGTTATCAGAGTGTGCTCAGCTGTTGGAGGCTATTGTAATACAAGTCACATGTCAGGGTATACGGCTCAAGATGGCTGCAAAGCTGATAGCCGCTTTCTGCTAAAAGTCAGCTCCCAACAGCCATGTCTGAACTGAGCACGGCCAGATTTGTTGTTGTTTATTTTGAGATGAGCTGTTGCCATGCAGCTCTGGTTGGCTGGACCTCACTAACTAGAGCAAACTGGCTATAACCACCAGCGCACCTCCTGCCTCTGGCGCCTGAGCACTGGTGTTTATAAGGCATGTGACAGGATGTTCATTCAGCTCTAGATGGTTTTGGTCATCATTCTCTAGGTAACACAGTATGGCAACTATTCAAGTAGACTTTCCAGAGTGTTTGATATCATCAGTATTCTAGGGGTTAGATAAATCACACAAGATGGCAAGCACAGGTTCTGTGCAAACACTATACCTTCTTGTAGAAGAAACTTGAACATCTTCTGAGTTTGGTATCTGAGGGGGATGCTGGCACGGTTCTATCATGGGCATCAAGGAAAGACTAGGAGTCAGGGGTTTTAGAAGGAGATTGTAGATTAAATGAGGTCCTGAGGTTGGAATTTAAGCACAACAGGATTGGTAATCTTCTAACGAGAGGAAAACAGAGACAACTCTAGCACAAGTGTAAAGACACAGCACGAAGCGACCAGCTACAGGGCAAGAAGAGCCCTCACCAGAACCTCCCCCGTCTGCATCCCTACTTCCAACATCCAGATCCATGAGAAAATAACACCTGCTGTTTAAGCCACACAATGTGAAGCATTTTGTCACAGCAGCACAGGCTGACAAAGACCACATCTCTTTTCCCCTTTTATTTTTCTTCTCTCACATAGTACATCCTGACTATAGTTTCCCTCCCCCACTTTTCCTCCCTACTCTCCAGATCCACTCTCTCTTTACTTCCCCTCAGAAAAGAGCAAGCCTCCCAGGGGCATCAACCAAACATGGCATAAGACACTACAGTAAGACCAGGCAAATATTCTCACAACAAAGTTGGATGAGGTAACCCAGTAGGGTGCAAAGGATCCCAACAGCAAAAGAGTCAGAGACAGCCTCCTGCTCCCACTGTCAGAAGTCCCACAGAACACTGAGCTACACAACCATGATGTATATGCAGAGGGTGGAGGTCAGGCCTCTACAGGCTTGCTGATGTCTGCAAGCCTACCTGAGTGCTGGCCAGTTGATTCTGTGGGTTATGTTCTTGTGATACCTCTGGCTTCTCCAATCTTTCCTCCTTATCCTCCACAGGACTTCCAGACCTCCACCTAATATTGGGCTGTGGACTCTGCATCTGTTCTCATCAGTTGCTGGATAAAAGCTCTCTGAAGACCACATCTTTTAATGCCAAGACTAACCTGCTTTAAATACCTGTGCTACAAGGCCATGTTACTGTTGTGTTTTACAATTTGGACTGACTTTGAACAGATGGATAGAAAGATACATCAGAAGAAGGAAGTTGCTGTGTGTTCATTAACTGAGCACATCATGTGACAAGAAGCAGAATATTACTGGCATAGGTGTCCCTGGTATGTTCCCTTTCAGCCTCAAAGACCCTAGAAGGAACTGTCATTCTGCATCCCAAGCATGTGTGTGGTCTCTGCTTTTGTGCCGTAAGTCAGTAGAATCATCCTGCTTGCAGTCTTCGGTGTGTGGCTTTTCTGGCTCAGCATTAGGTCAGAAGCATCCCGATGGCTGTGAGTTGCCAAGGGTATTTGTTCTCGTTCTCACTTTTGTGTTACAGTCCACTGCAGAAATATACCGAAATATATTTATTTATCTGCTCTACAGCTGAGGGGCACTTGGACTGACTTTCTGGTTCTAGCCATTACGCAGTGTTGCTATAGTATATTCTAACCCATGCCTTTTAGCAAGCCTGTGTATGCTTTCTCTCTGTCCTTTGCCTGGGTCACAGGGTGTGTGTTTGTCAGCTTTGGTAGGTTTTCAAAGCAATCAAATGACTTTATGCTCTTACTAGCCTCATGGGGTTGTGTTCTTCTTTATACTTTAGGCAAAGTGAGGAGTAGACAAAGGATGTTGAAGATATGCCCACTGAATGATCAGAGAGAGAAAGGCTGTTCACGTATGAATATATATATATATATATATATATATATATATAGTTTGTGTCTGCGTGTCTGCCTGTCTGCCTCTCTCTCTGTCTCTATCTCTGTCTCTCTGTCTCTCTGTCTCTCTCTGTCTCTGTCTCTCTCTCTGTCTCTCTCTCTCTCTCTGTGTGTGTGTGTGTGTGTGTGTGTGTGTGTGTGTGTAACTGTCCTTGTCGTCAGAATGTTCAGTTTTCCACACAGCTATAGAACAAAAGCTCCTTCTGTCTGAGTCTAGCTGGGGAGTCTGTGCCCCATGACTAACCATCCGGGTTTCCTGATTACTCCATTGAACACCCACAATGGAAATTCACTTGCAGAAGCAGCCTGGTGCTGCAGTGATATGGAACTCCATTCAGTTCCTTCCTTGCACCAGGTATTTCCAAGCAATAAGCCAGAAAGTTGGGAAGAAGTTCCAGGCAGGGAGAATCAATCACGCAGCCTTGGGAGCAATGTTCAGAGGATGACAGCTGCAGCAGAGGCCTCCTTCAGCAGAGGGGCACTTCAGCAGAAGGAGGGGGTGACAGGTCAGGGCTGCTTTTCCCCAGCAGCTCTGAACACCTTACAGGCCAACTACAATTGTCCTCAGTGAAGTCCCCAGAAGCCAGAGAGGAGTGAGGAGGCCAGAGAGAGGCAAAAGAAACAGCTCAATGAAAGAATATTGAAATTCCTGAAAGAAACCCTAGGAATGTCTAATTCCAGTAACGCATAGGGAAGGAAGCCCTCAGTGCCTCCTCTAGCTCTGCAAATGTGTGCTGAATTCAGTGTTCCCTTTAAACCAGCAAGGCCAGGAGAAGAAGGCAGAAACATGAATACAGCCTCTCCAGAGCATGGACCAAACAGTGGGAGCTTCACCTCTTTCAATACAGAAGTTAAATTTGTATTAATACCACATAAGGAATCTAATTAGCTTTTGGGGGACAATTATAATGCTTTATTAATTCATACTGAGTTTGCGATGAACTGAAAAAAACCTGTCCACCCCTGGATCTTTTTAATTTAAGCAGCTGTTCTTAGCAACTGTCCTCTTTGGATGTTGTTTTATTTGAAGCTCAATTGTACTACTTTTCATTTCTTTTTGTTGACTTTTGTCATGGAGATTTTGGCCTGGGCCTCAGTAAGTCAGCAAGTCCTCTTCCTCCTCCCTGTAACTTTTCAAATCTGTTCACTTCAACAGCAGTGTTCTCTTTGCCTAAGACCTATCTACCTCTTTCTCACCAAACTCCACCCTCAGCTTCACGTGAGATAGTCCCTGGTCTGCCTCAATCAAAGGACCCTACATTCCTAAACCTCTTGTGGCCAAGGTCAGCCATCCCTGGGAAAGCTGATGGGAGGAGATCCAGAACGACCATTCCAGGCTCCATTCAGCTTCCTGACTGGCTCTCCCAGCCCTGGTATCCCAGCAGAAGGAAGGATATTTCCCTAACAGGCTGCATCTATGCTGCCTCTGGCCAGCCGGTGCTCTGGAGAATGAGACACTTTCTAGCTGACTGAAGGAACTTTGAGAAAAAGCAATGACTATTGGAGTTTATTCTCAGCAGGAGAGGGAATCCAACTGGGATTCTTCTTGAAGAGGAGTAGAAAGGTGTGATTGAATAATGTGATCCTCCCTGTCTCCCATCCTCCCTACTCCATCCTCCCTACTCTCCCCCCCTTAGCTTTTTGCTTTGCTCTCCTTCTTTCCCTCCCACCCTCCCCATCATTTCCCTTCCTTCATCCTTCCTGCTTTGTTTCCCTCCCCCACACCCTCTCTTTCCTTCCATATGTACTGAGGACACACTAAGAATTGTGTGTTTTGCTAAGTCCTGGGGACAAGGTCACAGTGAGTGAGGCAGTCACAGAGCAGACCCTCTTGGGTTGATGGATTGAAGTGAGATTCAGAAAGGGGGAAGATCACTCAAGGAATTGAGCGAGGCTGGTTTTGAGAAGGAACCAAAAGGGGAAGTAGAGGGTGCCCATTGGCATCTTCTGCCTTCTCCCTGGAAAGTGGAGACTCTCTAGGGAGAGCCTGGGGCTCTAGTGTGAGTCGTTTAGGGTTCAAGGGATGAGGAAGGGGTAAAGAAGAGTGTTTTAGGGACATGAATAAGGAAAAAGAGGCTACACAGACGCAGTCTAGAGATGATGGTCCCGGAGTTTAGGGCAGGAGAGCGAATGGAGTAAGAAACGACTCTCTCTAGAATTGTTAGAGAGACCATTTGGTTCTCAGTTTGGGGAGATCAGGAGCAACTGTGCCTGAGGCAGGGGGTTGGACTAGATGACCTCTTAGAATCCTGTCTCTCCAGATGTTGCCAGGAAGACATTTCTCATCATCTTGACAATTCTAAAATGTCTTTTCTTAATAGGGAATTTATTTGCTAGATTCAATTTAACTGTTGAATTTGTATTTTGGTACGTGCACCTGCCCCGGGGCAATGGTTACATTTTAAATAAATCAAATAAATCAACAAATATGACATGCCTCACTTTAATCATTACATAATGCAAAAAAATATGATAATGCCACATTAAGTTGCAAATTAAGATGCACAAAAGTAAGGAAATGTGGGGATGGATGCTCTCCCGGCAACATTAGTTCCCTCGCCTTGTGATGCGTTGTAATAAAGCCTGTATTTATATCTGCCTACCTAGCACTCTCCCACTTAACATGAGCCAATGTGGGGGATTATTGCCATTATGAACCCTAACTTCTGTGTCTCATTGCTTGCTGTAAATGCTCTCTCTTAAATGAAATATTAGGCTAGTTCCTTTTCAGACGACAAGAAGATGCAAATGTTAGCATCTCAGGCTTTGAGCAAGATGGCAGGGTGGGGCTTAGCATCCCATTTCAGCCTCTGGGTGGCTATGGACTCTGCCCAGCTTACTCAGTGCCCTAAACATCTGCTTCCTAATTGTAACGAGGCAACTGAAGAACTTCTCTGCAGCATCCGACCCCTTGCCTTCTCTGCTTGTCACGTCAGCATCAACCAGTAAGACTCATTTTTATTTTATTTGGTTCGTTTCTCTCATGTTGGAGAAAGGTCTCTGCATATGTAGGTATATACATATATACATACATATATATAAACATACATATATATTCACATAGGCACATACACACATACACAAATATATGTATATAACACACACATATATAATATATATATATATATATATATATATATATATATATATATAGTGAGAGAGAGAGAGAGAGAGAGAGAGAGAGACAGACAGACAGACAGACAGACAGACAGACAGACAGACAGAGAACTCACTATAATGACCGAGATCATTTTGAACTTGAGGCAATCAAGTTCTTCAGTCTTCCAAGTGTCGAGATTACAGGTGTTGAGTCACTGTGACTTTTGATCTTCTAAAGAAAGACTCTTTATAGGTATGTACAAGTATTTTGCCCGCATGCATATATTATACCACATGAATGCCTGGTGATCGCAAAGGCTAGAAGAAGGTGTCTGACCCCCTGGCACTAGACTTGCAGATGGTAGTGGCCTGTCATGTGGATGCTGGGAACTAAACTTGGATCTTCTGCAAGAACAGCCAGTATTATTAGCCCAGCCATCTCTCTAACCCTACCATGCCTGGTTTAAAAATTTAAAATTCCTCCTATCTATCTATCTATCTATCTATCTATCTATCTATCTATCTATCTATCTCTGTATTTGCTTATGTTTTGAGTCTCTCTATATTTATGGGTGGGACACAGACATGTGGAGGTCAGAGGACTTTGTCCTGTGTGAGTTCTCAAAACAGAACTCAGGTGGTCAGGCTTGGGAGCAGGCACCGTTACCTACTGAGACATCTCTTGGCCCTCGGAATAATTTTCTAATCACAGCTGCAGTTTTAGTTTCCTAGATGAGGGAAGTAATTTGACCATACATGGTCCTACAGCTTGGTATCCTTGGTACTCTTGGTACACTTGAGAGTCGTCCATAGCAACCCATGGGTGTTTCTCTTTCTCTCAGAGCCTGTTTCCTGACTGGCTCATGTTGCAGAAGGGTAAAGTAGTGGGGGACTGATGGGAAGGCCTCAGGTGCTGGAGTAAAGTGCATTTATATTCCAGCTCCACTACTTGCTGTGCTGTGACCCTGGTCCCCTTTGAACCTTGGCTTCTGTAAAGAGGTGGAAGACAACCCAAGGTCTTTAGGATCCGATGACACAATGGATGTGATATGCCCATCACCGTTCTACCTTTAGCTGGTCCCAAAGAAATGTTGGATGATGTGATGGTTTGCATATGCTGGGCCTAGGGAATGGTACTATCTGGAGGTGTGGCCCTGTTGGAATAAGTGTGTCTCTGTTGAGGAGGGAATGGTCTTTTTGGAGTAGGTGTGGCCTTGTTAGAGTGGGTGTCACCTTGTTGGAGTAGGTGTGTTACTGTGGGCCTAGCAGCCTGGAAGCCAGTATTCTGCCAGCAGCCTTCAGATGAAGATGTAGAACTCTCAGCTCCTCCTGTACCATGCCTGCCTGGATGCTGCCATGCTCCCACCTTGATGACAATGGACTGAACCTCTGAACCTGTAAGCCAGCCCCAATTAAATGTTGTTTTTATAAGAGTTGCCTCTGTTATGGTGTCTCTTCACAGCAGTAAAACCCTAACTGAGACAGGTGAGCTTTATGAGGAAGGCTTGTTGGGATCACAGGTCCTATATCGGTGGCTCAGGGAACATCTTTGAAGAGGGAGCAGAAAGACTGTTAAGGCCAGAGCACTTGGAAGTCTGCTGTGAAAGTCTGTCCTGGCAATGGCTGCATGAACAAGACTGGAGTAATGGCAATAGCACTGGGCATGCTCCATGAGGTCCATCCCTACACAAAGAGCAATAGGCAACTAATGACTTCCAAGGGAAGGAGAATTAACCTCTCCCTGGAATGTACCGTTTACTGGTTGTTCAATGTTTATGGTCAGCCCTGAAACCAAACACATACAACAACAACAACAACAACAACAACAA
This sequence comes from Arvicanthis niloticus, assembly GCF_011762505.2. Classification (NCBI taxonomy): domain Eukaryota; kingdom Metazoa; phylum Chordata; class Mammalia; order Rodentia; family Muridae; genus Arvicanthis; species Arvicanthis niloticus. The sequence continues at coordinate 12,889,385 of NC_047671.1, forward strand.
CAACAACAACAACAAGGACTCTGCAGGTTGTATATATAAATATATATGCATGCATATAAATATATTAGTAATAATCAAAGAAAAGAGGCCATCAACTTGAGGGAGACATGGAAGATGTTACAGAGGATATCTAGAAGGGAATGGGGGAAAGGAGGGGAGAAAGGGATATAATTCTATTTCAGTTAAAAATATATTAATTTTTCTCTCTCATGTTTTATTTTAAAAACTTAAAAGAAGGATCCAACGTAAATATGAGTGTTTCACAGTTTTCTTAGGTGTCCTGAAATTCCACCCATGGCAATAATGTTAGAATAGATGGGGCATTTTCCTCCCCATCAAAAACCTCAACTCCCTAAGTGCACATTTACTCAATGCCCGGGCACCTCTAATGGCTCCCATCTACTCACCAGCTTAGTGAAGATGCTTCCCCCTCTGCAGCCTGCCCACATTTCACACAGCCAGGGCAGCTCCTACTTGTCCTGCCCTGATATGCTCTTTCAACCTTTGCTCCTGGAACATCCTCTCCTTTTCCTTCTGTCTTGCGCCCCCTTTTACATAGATCTGTCTGTCCGTGTCCAAACCATTTACCACCCTATCATCCATGCCTTATGTTAAATATACTGTGATTCTCTTCAGATTTCCCCCAGGTTAATATATCTCTTTCAGCTCCTGCCGACTCATCCCTTATGTTCTTTCTATGCCTTTGCCTGACTTCCTGTCCTGAGGCGTTTGTCCCTAGACCTCCAGGCCTATTCGCTGATGGAGCACAGGAGCCAGATCTTAGTCATCATCTTTATAGCCTTACCAGTAATGGTGAGCACAGGGCTTTTCGTGCTAGGTAAACACAGAATCGAATGAAAATAAAGCATTATTAGCTCACTCCTTGTTCCCATAATACAGGAGAGGCTGAGGCTGAGGAGTGTGTCAGGTGCCTGAGAAAGAGGTGGTGAGAGAACTCAGGTGGGTTTGCAGAGGCCAAAATGAAGCCTGAAGTCCCCACTTTGGGGTTCCAGTTCTGCCAGGGGTGGGATCCGCGGAATTGAAATAAGTACCGCACCAAAATCAGCAGGGCCCGGGAGGAGAAGGATGCTGTGGGTTGTTGACAGCGTCATTGCTTCTCTGCAATCTTCTGGAAGCTTGTCAGCGTAATTATTCCAGCTTCTCACCAGGGCCTAGAATCTTCAAATCTCAGGGCTGGCATTATTTGGGCTCAAACTGGGGGAAAAGCAATTTGTTTTTCCTGTTGTCTTACTCAAAAACTATTGAGTAGGGTTCATAATCACACTTCGGCTGCAGCCTGAGGAGCCTAGTGTTTTACAGTTTCCATCTCCCAGAAGAAGGGGGAGGTGAAGGACTGGGAAGGTAACTTCCTGTTTTCTGTGAGGCTTGTGGAAGGGGTATAAATCACAGTGATGCCTAGACCTGAGATGTCTGAGGGAAGGGTCTTGTCCTAGGTACTGGAGGTGACCTCAGACCTGTCCTGTTTTGGTTAATCAGATCCACAGTAGAGCTATGATGTGCCCCCCTTCTTCCCCTCTCTCCCTTCTCTGTCTTTTTCTTTAGTGATAAATATTGAACCCAGGGCCTGTGTAAATTAGGCAAATTCATCCCCTACCCCACTGCAGAGATTTATTGAGTACTGGTTGCATGCCTGCAACTGTGCTGGAAAGAATTGATTGTGACATTACACAGCTGGTATTCTGTCTCTGGCAGTGCCAACCTTTTCTTGTGGGTTTTCTTCCTCACTTCCTCCTAGTTCCAGGTTCTTAGGAAACCATCAGGATTCTGGCCACAGACCAGCTACTTGCATTGCATTGTTTGACGCTTCAAGCGGATGGCCCTTGGGAGTGACCACAGCTATTGATAACTCTTCAAGATCACTCATTATGTGAGCCTTTCATCCTCAAATTGGGAAACGCTTCAAAAACAAAGAAATGTAAACAACATACACTCTGTATCCATCCCCTGAGTTAACACATGCTGGTGTTGGATCATGTGATTTCAGGTCTTCCCATTACTTCTAAGAAGGAACACAGAACACTTAGGGGACAACAGTAATAATATCGTAATGTACATTTCAAAGTTGCTAAGAGTAACATTGGTACGTTGTAACAAAAGGTTTGTACGGCAAGATACTTCGTGTATGTGAGTTGATAAATTAATTAGCTCAGTTTAACAATCCCATAATGTAGGCTTACAAATATCAAAGTGTCACTTCATAAATCTGAAATTACTTGTCCATTTGAAAACAACTTACAGGTTTCTGGGTACAGTTTACTCTAAGGGAATCTGAGGGAATACAGCCTAGAAATGTGTTATTCACTGATTCTATCTCTGCTCTGGTGCAGAAGCAAGGAGCCTCTACACTGCTTGGGACCGGAAGTTGATGGTTCAAGGGCAGAGGAGCATTCTGGGGGTAGTGGGTGGAATGAGGGGGCCAGTTCTCAGGCCTGGCTGTCACCTTCTGGGTTGCAGAGAGATCATTCAGCCTTGGCGAGTCTGGTGATAAACTTGAAGTAGAGGTTGCTTGTCCTTCAAGGTTCCAAGCTCCCTGTCTGTTTTATTTCATGTTTATTTTCTTATCCCCCATTGGCTTCCTTCCTTCCTATGCAGCTCTTTTATCCATCCGTCTATCCATCCATCCACCCACCCAAAGCTCTCTTGATTAGACTGTCCTTTCTCAATTTTCCCTATTTATTTACATCTTTCTGGCTCCCTTCCAAAGCTTTTGTATGATCATGGTACCTCTCCTCCCAAGTCTTTTACGTTTTTAATTTAAACCCAACCAACAGCATCATCTTTATTTCACACCCAGCAACTCTTGATTGAGCATCGTTGGGAATATTCTAGATGCCCTAAATCCAGAGCAGACCACAGATGCTTGACAGACCTCTCACCTCAGCAGCTTACATTCCAGTCTTGATTTGGCAAGTTTTTAACAAAGATGTTAAAACTTTGAAAAGGATCAGAGAAACCAGATTCTGTTCTGTAAAGTGCTTAGACAATGCCATTCTATCTTACAGACATGTAAAAGCCTAAACAAACTGGGAGGTGATATATTGCAAAACCAGTTCTTAGTAGGTAGTCTATAAAGTAAAGAGTCCAGCCTTCCTGACCCCTTACTGTCTCCACAGGCAGCTGGCAATAGCTCTTGGGTGCTTCTTACGGACCAGCTCCTGACCTCTACCATTTTCTCTGATAGTTTCAAGAGAGAGTCCTCTCTCCCATTGGGATTGCAAGCCCTGGGTTCCAGGGCTGTTTCCTCTCATATTATTTTCTATCATCCTCCATAGGCCCGAGCACACAGTAGGTGATCTACTCTAAAAAATGCACAAAATTCAGGCTCGGAAAACTCATTTGGTTATCTTGTACAGACCAATTCCCGTTTTCTGTGTGAATGTTTTGTTCTGCCTGGGAGTTAAGACCCCAGAGGGAAGGGCTGAGGGAATGCCTGCCATGTTGCAGTCTTCCTTCCAGGCCTACTACTCTTTAAGGCTGCCTTCTTCAACAGCAGAGCTTTCGGAAATTCCCTGGCTGAAGTATGATCATTAAAGTCACCATATCTCTATTATTTGCAGGATTCCACTGCATTGTGAAAGGAGACATCATTCAGCTGTGACAAATGCAGGGGCTAAATGATGGGGTGTTTGGTGGCAGCCTAGGAGGCAAGGCTGAGCTGGAAGAGTGAGAGAGAGCGGTGAGGAGGGAGCAAGGGGGACCAGAGGTATCACAGTGAGTGATGTGTAGTGGGCAGGGGTCAGCGTATTACAAAATGATTCTCCTTAATTATTTAGTAGTGCCATCTATTGCTTGGCAGGTGTGGACGACCAGGAGGGGATGGCTGCCTTAGTTTGCAACACTGGGGGATGGGGGATGGGAGGATGGTCTCATCTGGCGTTAGTCTTTGAATGGTGAGTCTGGGATTGACTCTGATATAGGGGTGTCTGGAGGAAGTAGGAGCAACAGAACAGAAAGCCTCACCTTTGAGAGTTATGCCATTTGGTCTCAGGTGGTACTGTCTCTCAGGTTTTGTGTAGGGAGATGGCAAGGAGAAAAGACACCTCTACTAACAGCGTGGAATAAGACAAAGTGCAGGGGGCGATACTGTTGTCCATCTGGCTTCTCTAGAGGAAGAGGGAAAGCACATGGCCTGTTCTGCCTGCTCTGTGTCATCTCCCTCTTACAAACCAAGTCTCTCTGCTCTTTGGCGTCCAGCCTGTTCAGTGTGGCTCCATCCTCTTACTGCTCATGTGTCCACCTCACCCGCTGAGTCCAAGAAGAACCCGTCTGACATGGAGCCAAGTACACTAGAAGTCACAGTAATCCACCCCCCACCCCCACTCCAATTAGATTGCTGCATGAGAAGACTAGAGAAGAAGATAATGAGGAGAAAATGGAGCAAAAAGAATAAAAAGCTCAGAAGAATAAAAAAAATATGTTTGATCAAGGAGCTGAGGCAGTTGAGTTGATCAACCGTGTGAGTGTGAGGTCAAATGCTCTGGGCATGACCAGTGAAGATCTGGTGACTTCAGGGGACCCATGGACGATTATGCTGACCTCAGTCATCTACTCTGTAAAGTGGGCCTCAAACTAGCAAGTTATGGTGAGGACTGAAGTCAGAGATGCCAGCAAATGACTGGTATAGAGGCAGCGTGCAGATGCTTGGGTGACCTCTTGCCCATGAAAAGTCCCCAACAGGAAGCAGTGGCAAATACTTGGGACCCTCCTACGCCCTGGAGCTAATATTGAGTGGCTGCTTGGCACCCTGGCTGAGCCCACAGCCCCCTTCCCACAGGCCACTCCAATTCCGCTCTAACCTGGAGCTGAACACCTGGAACAGGAAATGTACGAGTTACCTACGCAATGCAGGAGCTTGCTGAGCAAACAGACCTTCGGCTGTGGAAGCCCAGTCTTAATCTTTCAAACAAGAGGTGGACAGATGGACACGCCCCATGTTTGATAGTCACATAATCGCCATCTGTGTGAAAATTGAGCTGAGAAGAAACAGTCACAATGTCCCCTGGACCCAGAGCAGCCACTGGTGGGTGAGTGTCTGCTCAGAACAGGGTCTTCACATACCCTGTGTGATTCCATTTGACATGATCCCTTCATCCTGGGTCCCATGCAAACTGGCAGGAAAGGGAAAGGAAGACTTCCATTCCTTGTCCGCCATGTTGTAGGTATGCTTATTCTGCCATGTGGAGTGAATATTTAATGTCTCCTCGTTATGCTTGTGGTCAACATCAATTCAAAAGCCAACATAGTACCCTGGGCTTGTGTGGGAACAGAGACCCTTTGTGGTTATTGCACGAGGCTGAGCTTATAGGGGTTCAGCCACATGTTGCTGAGTTTCAGAGTCTAAGAAACGCCAGGCACAGGTGCATCCCTCTCCAAGCCAAGTCCACAGATGCACAGGAGTGGATCTCCTGCCTTTTGTCCCCTCTTCTGCCTTACTGCTGTGCTAGTGGGCCCCCTTTGTACCACCTCGGCCCCATGCTTTGTGGAAATTTGGCTTTTCAGACTTATATGTCCTTAGCATCCGTCAGAACATGAAATGCCCAGTGGGTGCTGAATCCATACATGTGGGAGACCACTGAGGGAGCAGTCCTTGTGGCTTTCTGAGCTTACGGGTCAGCAAGGGATAAGGCAGTGAGACTCCTGCTGTTTCTGGATGTCATTAAGGTAAAGGCCATTTTCTGGGAGGTTTTAATATACTGGCCCATTAAACTCACGTGATTTCTAAGAGTACACTGATGAGTTGTAGTCCGTTCAGGAAGAGGAAGAGACACAGAATGGCCCGAGAACTTGTTCAAAATCACGTAGCTGGTGGCAAGTAGTCAAGATGCTATTCCCGCTTAGCACGGCCTGTCTCAGGGGTCTGTGTGTCTACACCATGATGTCTGGATGCAGGACTAGACTTCATCTCCAGCAGGCTTCTGAAGACAAGGAGGTTTTATGAGGAATGCTGAGTGTTAGAGTCTTGAGAAGATGTCTAACGTCTTGGGCTAAAGAAACGGCTCCATGGATGGCATTTCCTGGCCAGTGGCCCTTGTTGTACAGAGATGCCGTAGGTTCATAGCTTCTCATTTTCTGTAATGTCTTGGTGACTGCTTGGCTGAGACCTTCAGGGATGACGATAGATGCTAACTGTTACTCTGCCCTCCCCAATCCTCTGATGGGTTCCCAGTGCCTCTTTCGTGAATGTCCCCAAACTTCCCGGAGGTTTGGTGTGACTTGTACCAAATGTCCTGTGGCCCCGCCACAGCCCAATGCGCACGGTCTTGTGAAGCTGGACAGTGCCCTCCTGGCTCTGCTCAATCGTCCCACATTAGGCTGCAGTGCTGCCCCACAGGATGTGCAAAGTGTAGTTCTTGATTTACTTGGACCCAAGAATGAGTAGGTGGCAGGTAAACCTACATACAAGTGCTCTGTCTTTGTTCTGTTGATATGGCTCCTGTCAAGTGTGAGAGGGAATGAGACAGGAGAGAAGTCCTGTCAGCAGTGGGAGTCAGGCACCGGGACCCAGTCCCAGGGTCCCTTTACTCTGGACTCTTGGGTCATTTGCTTCCCTCTCCAGAATCTAGTAGTTACTGGACACTTATGCAGATGAGTGTAAATCTGAATGCAGCCTTTTCCAGGGATGGAGAGGGGCTTAAGGTTTTTCTCCACATGAGGAAGACTCTAATGGGCAACAGAAGGGCTGGAAGATAATTTTGTGAAGTCTTCATGCAGAGCCCCTGGGTTTACTCCCATCCCCACCTCCTCTTCATGATGTCACTCCTTCTAAGTTCCATGTCAGGTCCCCAAGTTAGCCCCAGCCAGCTTTTGTGTCCCCAGTTCCCTCCCTCCCTCCCTCCCTCCCTCCCTCCCTCCCTCCCTCCCTCCCTCCCTCTCCCCTTCCCTCCCTCCCTCCCTCTCTCTCTCCCTGCCTCTTCCAAGCCTAGGCATTTCCAGTATTTGCCATTTGTTTTCTGCTTCTCTCAACACCTATCTCAGTTCCTTCCCTTTAAGGCATCCCCGTAAGTCCATCTGTTTTCGGACCCTCCCTCCACTACTGAGGTGCCTTTCCTAGAACCCCAGGCTCCAGCTCTTTCATCTTCCTCGAGTATGTGGCTGGGCTTCGCTCTCCCCTTCCAGTATGTTTGGGGACAGGTGCTGTCAGGATATGCACATGGAAAGAATGTTATGGCCCTCCCTGGGCACCGGGAGGATAATGATCTTGAATGCTTCCCTCCTAGGGCACGAAGAGAATCAGTGAGTTAATGCCATAAAGTATTCTAATTACTCCATGGAGTCATCTGATGAAGCGACGAGGAACTGGGCATCTGGCTCTCATTTACTTAGAGCTGGAGAAGCCAGGCAGCAGCAGCAGCCTTGATTTATTTATTTTTCTTTCTGAAATCAAGCACACAGTACAGTACTAAATATCTAAACAGAGACTGAGACCCTCTACTGAGGGATGAATACACAGATCCTTTGTCTCTGAGGCCTCCATCTGGGAGGGCCATCACTAACGGACCTCTTATGCCCAGCCCCCACCCCACCTTCTTGAGCACACCGGGCTCCGACTCTTTAAAGGACACATCTCAATTATCCAGGTAGCAATGGGTCTCAGAAGAGCCTCAGGTTATTTCAACCATGGGTTGATTTCTTCCTTCCCTCCTCTCCTTCCCCTTTTCTTCCCTTATGTATTTGTTGGGGTGTCCATTACTCATGCAACCCTATGCTGGGAGCAACACTTGCTTTCTTCTTTTCACTGTCCATTAATAGAGGAATGGCTATTGGATGTGGTGCCGCAGGACAGTTAACCATAGCTCTTGGGAAGCAGAGGCAGAGGCTGGAGGGTTGCTGCAAGTTCAAGGCCAGCCTGGGCTACATTATGAATTCCAGACCAGCCAGGAGTATATAGAGATCCTATCTTGAAAACAAACAAAAAGAAGGAGAAAATTTCCAACCTAAAGCTGGTGGCTGTATTCACAGAACTCTGGAGGCAGGCATGGTGGCCAGCTTAGACTTCTCCAACATCCCTCCCTTCAGCTTCTGACTGACTTTTCTTTCTCCATCTTTGCCTGTTCTGTTTCTTCCTCTTTAGAGCGCTTTCTCATGCCATCAGAGAAGACCAACTTGCTTTCTGAGTCCTCCTCAATGTGCACTCCGTGTCATCTCTCCGTTCTACCAAGACACCCAGGAGCCTCCGTCCCGCTAACAGCTGGCCCTTTGTCCAGCTGCTTCCTCAGTTCCCAGCTCTTCAGGCCACAGACACCTACACACACGTACTGCAGATGCACACACAGTTTTCACGAAGTGACCCTGATGGGAAGATCCCATTTAGCTCACTGGTTTAGCCATAGCAAGCTGACAGCAAACCCCTTTCTTCTGCCTTTGTCTCTGCCTTAGCTGGGTTTCTTCTCACCTCTGTTGTTTCTTTCCAGCCACTGGGGAGGCCTGGATGGTTACCCTCATCGTAACAAAATCAAACCAGCAGTGCCCTGGCTCAGTGTCTGCCTCACTTGGAATCTCACTCCTTCAGAAATGAACTAGACCACGGTGCTAATTGACTCTTCTCGATCCCACTGTCCTCTCTCCTCAGACCTCTCTTTTGAGGTTCCTCACTTTGCTCCTTTGAAAATCTGTTAACCTTACCTCTATCTTGAGAGCGGATATGGTGGTTATATGATCTCAACGAACATTTGTTGGTTAACTGACTTGCTGACATCACTAGTCATGATTCTAAAATCTGGACTCTGTTGTAGAGCCTGCTATCTCTTGTCGGGTAACTGAGGTCCAGGTTCCAGGATAGCTGGGAGAGGAAGAGTTACTAGGCTACAGCCCAGACTGTAGCCAGCCTTGAGTCATCCCCCTGTAGACATGCTCTGATTCCACTCCTGCTGTACTCTGTTTAGAGGATGGTCATTTGTTATGGGAGGGAGCCTGGCGCTTCCTGGGACCGGCATGCTGCTGAAATATTGAGCACACTTGTAAGTTTAAGCATCTTCGCTCACAGACAGCAGTAATGACTCTGAGACAGTGTGTAAACGGGCTCCCAAAGCATCCTCCTTGCTTGACTGAATTTATTCATATTTGCTCTCATCTCTGTCCTCTCCTGTCCACGACTGCACTTTCTCTCTGACTATGGAAAACACATCCATTGGGTTCTCAATGGCCACCAGTGCTACAAGGAATGAGCAGACTTAGCCAGAGGACATCACTTTTACACACAGATCCACCAACAGGGGAAGTTGGGTGGATCCCAGAAGATGAAACTGGGGTCAAGAAAAGTTTGAATGGAAAGGACCCTTCTGCAAGATTCTCTCATATCTCCTTGGTTTATCACTGGGCAAACTCCCAGCTATGATGGAAGTCCACTTACCAACCCAGACTACTAGTGCTTCTGACTACCTGGATACTCACTGCCCTTCCTCCAGAGTTCCCTGTTTGTGTTCCCTTGGGCAGTGAAAGCTTATGCCCACTCTCTTGGCCACCTACCCCAGTCTGGGAAGAGAGAGACAGTTCTGGGGGCCCCAGCCACATCAAGCTTCCTGTCTCTTTTTCTTTTGTTAAAGCCAAATGAAACAATGTAATTAGCTTGTTACAATTAAAGTGACTCGACTGGATAAATTGTAATCACCCAGAATCAAGTCAGGCATCCCTGCAGGTCCCGGACATCGCAGCTGAGCTGCCTCATTTGCATAATTAAAATATACAAATGATAATGGATTTTGTACTCAATTTCCAGCGGCTGTGAATTTTGAGAAACTCTGAAATTAGAATAACAGAGATGAAGCCCGCCTAGAGGTAATGGGGATGACAAGTTTTGACAGTAGGGGTGTTTATAATGCTAGTTTCTCGCTACAAAATAAATAAGTACAAAAAAGATTACAGAGCGATATTAGTTAATAGTTCCACGGGCAGTGGGAAGTGGAGATAGACTATGATTACCTCTGTGAATTTGCACTGGCTTCTTTCTTTCTTCCTTCTTCTTTTTTTTCTTTTTTCGTGACAAGCTCTCCCCTAACCTTAGGGGATACCTTCCCCCTGATTATGAGAAATTGAGAATGAATTAAATGCATAGAAAGGGTTGTCACAGATCGACTCACCAAAGGAAAAGAAATGAAATTAGTCTTGCTGTTCTTCCTTCCAGCTAGGGGTGGGTTGAAGGCCAAGGGTGCAGGAGAGAGGGGGTTGGGGAAAGCAGGGGCATAGCCCCAGGCTGTGGTGGTCAGAGGAGGGAGGGGCTGGCAGAACAGGGAAGGGAAAGGACAGGGACAGATGTCGGGAGAACTGAACACTGGGGATTACTCACAGAGATTAGGTCCTGGGAGGACCCTTCTGCTCAAGCCTCCTTTGCAGAGGGAACCAGAAATTCTGGGTCTATACTTTCATAAAAACACTGTGCTCACTCCTGAACACTGACTGGGAAAACACAAGCAAGTCTTTCCCCTTTCTTCCTATAAATGCTACGAGAGCAGGGGCAGGGGTGGGGGCAGATCTGGTGTGCTTGTCTGACATTTCCAATACCCAGCACACAATAGGTCCTCAAAATGTATTGTTGAGTGAAAAGTAAATGAATGGATAGGAAAGGTTGAGAAGCATATAAGAATACAGAGATTGGACGGGGAAACCTACTGGAGGGTCAAATTCTTCCATTTTTCTCAGAGCCTGGGCACCTTGGCCTTCGAATACTCACGTAGAATGGTGGGAATGTCCGCACGTGTTTTGGGGGTAGCTTGTTCTCATCTGTGGTCAGTACATTGTAGTGGAAGCTGGAAATCTCCTTCTGCCAGGAACAGGTAGCCATGGTACCATGGTGTGAGCCACATGCCTTGGTGCCTGGGAAGGAAATCCAGAGCCAATGCTTTGGGTCTCTCCTGAGCTCAGCAGCAAAGCTGACCCACTGTGGGAGCTATCAGCTGGGTTGAGGTGGTGACTCTGGCTGACGCATTTCCTCACCTCACCAAGACATGTATGCAGAATGGGGTGATCAGAAAGTCCATCATCCAGCCAGTCCACTCTCTGTATGGCTACAGTTTTGGATCAGGGATGCAGCAGTGGGAGGGGTGGAGGACGGTAGCTAGAGACTAGGGTTGAGCAGGAGAAGAGTGTTCAGCTCCTCTGACACAGGTCCCAGGGACCCTTGGTCCCAGGATCCCATGAACTGAGTATATAGCTGTGAGCCTTCTGAGGAGGCAGTGAAGGGAAGGAAGGGTTTTTCTCACATCAGCTTCTGAGCCAGAGAGTAAGTGAAAAACATGTGAGCACTCATGTATTGTGTTGCTGTTGTTGTTGGTGGTGGTTTGTGTGCACTCATGCACTGTTGGCACATGTGCCAAGGATAGAGGATGCTGGGTACCCTGCTCCATCACCCTTTCTCTCATTCTCCTGAGACAAGGATTCTCACCCACCCTGGAGCTTTCCATTTTTTCATCTAACCCGGGAGTCAGCAAACCACAGAGATCCTCCCATGCCCTGCCCCCACTTTCTTCAGTATTAAGGTTACAGGTATGTACTACCACACCTGGCTTTTATGTGGCAGCTGAGATTTGAACTCAAATTTGAACTTCTGCTTGTTCAGCAAGCATTCTTAACCACAGAGTCAACCTCCCCAGCCCTGTTATCTTCTTTTGAGGACTCTGGTTGTGGTGTAGGGGACCAGCCTCCATGACTGGGTAATCAGTGATGGGGAAGGGGGAGGTTCCTTGGAGGAAGTTCACCAACACATGCATGCCTACAAATATACAGACCCCACAGAACTGGGGATCACAAATCTTAGGTTGGTGATGAGGAAGTGCCACCATGACCTCATTGGATGGGTCTACCTTGAATGCCATTGTCCCTTGGGCATCAGGACTGCCACGGTGGGGCTGTTGGTTCACCCAGTCTTGACATCTGCCCCTGCAAGGGGACATTTGATGGCCATCCATTCAAGGCTTCAAAAACTCTCTTCTCTTAGGGTTGAGAGATAGGGGTGGTTGGATTTCACTGTTGTGAGGCAATATCTGTTCTGCTTCATAACTCTCATCACTGACCCATGGTCTTAGGTCCTATCTCTCCAGACTCCATCACTGGGAAGTCTTCTGTGTTATTTTCCCTGTCCCTGGACTTTACTGCCACCAAGTTGTGTCCAGCGTATTGCACAAAATCTATGGAAGCTGGCTATTCATCCAATGTGCAGCAAAACTCTGGAGGAGACTTCAGAGTGGCTGCCATACCGTGCCGGACAGGCCACATGTAGGCTGGACTGTGTAGAGAGGAGAGGGTCACCATTATGGTACAGCCAAGGTGACATTTCTCCCCAGCGAGAGGCCAGCTGTTTCTCCCAGGAGATGGTCTTCTACCCATGTGTTAAATAAACACTGAGAGAAGTGGAATGGCAGTTGGCCCCATCCTTCACTTATTTTTTCTAGAAGCAACATAGTGTCAACAGGGCACCTTGCTTGGTAACAACTACTATCACTTCTTCAACCCATAGCACAGTGCCTCCAGTATAGCAGATGCTTAGTAAGCATCTGTAGGCTAAGTTAATGAGTGAGTAGGTGCTGGTTCTTGAAAGACAGACGTGGTATGGAACATTTCACAATATGCACTAGGTTCGAGTCGATCCGTTTAACAGTGAATCTCCTTTCCCTTCAGTTGAGTTCATTCCCTCGTTTCTTTCATTCCCCTTCAAGCTCCGTGTCTTGGGCCAGGCCACCACTGCAGTGTATCTGGACTAGAAATGATAACATCTGCAGGCCCCTGTCATTTTTACACAAAACCTACAGTGACCTGACCACTCTCTATCAGAAAAGGCCCTTTCCTTCCCTTCCCTTCCCTTCCCTTCCCTTCCCTTCCCTTCCCTTCCCTTCCCTTCCCTTCCCTTCCCTTCCCTTCCCTTCCCTCCCCTCCCCTCCCCTCCCCTCCCCTTCCCTTCCCTCCCCTTCCTTCCCTTCCCTCCCCTTCCTTCGCTTCCCTCACCTTCCTCCCCTTCCCTCCCCTTCCTCCCCTTCCCTCCCCTTCCTCCCCTTCCCTCCCCTTCCTCCCCTTCCCTCCCCTTCCCTCCCCTTCCCTCCCCTTCCCTCCCCTTCCCTCCCCTTCCTTCCCTTCCCTCCCCTTCCTTCCCTTCCCTCCCCTCCCTTTCTGTCTCTTCCCCCTTCCTTCCCTTCCTTCCCCTCCCCTTCCTTCCCCTCCCCTCCCCTTCCTTCCCCTCCCCTTCCCTCCCCTCCCCAGTCATCCAGCTCACGATCACCATCATGCCCATAGCCTCAGCTCTCAGCACTCCTGCCTCTCGGTCCGCCTGTGCTGAAAAGGCCCCAGTCCTCTCCTGGTCTGGGCCTTGTCCTCCCAAGTTTCTTCCCTTGATTCCTCGACACCAGGCCATAAGAACTCCAGGCAGACTTCACAGTCTCTTCCAGGTGACCTCCCTGGGTCTCCCTGCCTTATGTCCTTGTCTTCTCTTCATTCAGAACTTCCCTCCGCTTCCCTGGGATCGCACATTTAAATCTCCCTTTCCTCCACTATAAGACTGGAGACTGCCAGGAGCAGGGGAGGAGCCTCGTGTGACCACAGACAGAAGTTGGTGTGTAGCAGTGTCTGACGCAAGGGCTTTACTTGCTGAGTGAACAAATTTATGAAGGAAAGCTGGGAGCAGGGATAACCAGCCTTCTCAGGAAGAAAGAAAGCTGAGGGAAGAGGAGCTGGAGAGCCATCTACACCCAGAGGTAGGAAAGAGAATGAAGCACAAGAGCAGACAGTGTCCTACGGGCCAGGCAGGGGCAGCTGTATGGCAGGGCTGGGCCTTCCATGGAAGGAATATCAGTCAGCTCCCCAACTTCTCCCTAGCTGGGTTCAATTGGAGTCAGAGGACTGCTCACAGACCTATCTTCCTTCCTGGTAGTTGAGTTTACTGTGTCTCCTTTCCTTGTGATAACTAAGCCCAGGGCCTGTGCACAGCAGGCAAACACTGGCAGGGAGCTGCACCCACAGCCTTTCCCTGTCCCTCAGGGCGACTTCCTTCAAACAATCCTTCCTTGGGGCAGAGTGACTGTTATGCGGCCCAGCCCTAGAGTCTCCTGGGCTATGGGTCTGGGGACAATTTTTTCTGTACAACCCTGGCCTCAGGGTCTCACCTCCTAGAGGCAATGGGCATCTGCCCTGTGTCCGGAACCTTGGAGTAGCCAATTTGAGGCCTCATCTATTAGAGAATTAATTTTTAATGGGTTTTATAGCATGGTGGATAAATCAGTTAGGAAAAGACAAGGAGCTAGCGGTGCCTAATGAGTATCGATTGGGTCATTTAAAAGGGAAACCTTGACAAAGGGGACAGTGGCCCAGTAGAGTTTACATCAGCCATGACCCATGACCAAGAGACACTGGGGTACCCCTTCTTTACTGCTAACTTTCTTTTTTTAAAAAAAATAGTTGTCCCAGATGCCAGACTATTTTAGGGTAAAGGTCATGCCCTTTGCTGATGTGTACATCCCTCTGAAGTGGGATGAAGAGTCCATTCTTAGTGTGGAATCCCTTTGTATTAAACATTGCCGAGGTTGCTCCCCAAAGGATATGAGAGAGGGGATGGAGGGGCTGGGACTGCAGGGTCAAGGGTATTTTGCTGGGGTTGGCTGCATCTGGGACTTAGGAAACAGTGTCTTGCCTGAGATAGACATTGTTACTGCAGCCATGGTGGGGCCAGAGGGGGCAGGGATAAGAATGTTCCTTTGCTGTAACGCTGACTCTCCTCAAAGAGTTAGTGAAAACTCTTGTCTGTTGAAATGTATTTTCCTGGAGTAGGAGACTCCCAGGTGCCTCCTGCTTTCTGCTCTCAAGGACTTCTCAGTCAGGGATGGCCAGGGAACTCACCTCAGGAGGGAAAACTCTGGGTTCACACTTTGGTTCTCAGCCTAACAAATAGGAACAACAAGTCTTCTCTGATCCTACTAAAGAGTGTATAATTGACTGCAGATTTTTGCTATATATTTATCATCATAAGAAACACTTGAATAACCTCTGAGGACCCTTCTAACGAATATGCTGTAATCGTTGACAGGATTCAATGTGTTTAACAGGACATTGTGCGATGAGTGGGTTTTTTTTTTTGTTTTGTATGTGCTACATTTCCAAATAAACATGTCCCAGTGTAAAAAGTCCCATGCCCTCAATAGTGCTAACAAAACCTTAACAAAAAGCCATGCCTGAGATGCTTCTTGGAGATTACCCTCTAGGCCAGGCTTCCAACATCATCCCATGAAATACATTTTCTATTCTATTCACAGTTCATGTTGGGAGGTGGGGGAAGTTCCAATGACGATGTGGACACCAGGCTGGGACAGTCTTGGGCATAGCTGTATACTGTGGGGAATTTATCCTAAAAAGGCTCCTTTCACCTGGTCCCTTTATCTCATGGAATTTGCCTTGGTTAGGCTTCTCTTGTTATTGCCATATGAGTGACATTTCCTCACCACCCAAGGGGTGCGGAGGACACTCAGCTCCCTCCTCACCAGGCTCAGGAAGGTCTCCTTATCCTGTACTTAATGCCCAAGCCCAGACTAAGAGGCCAAGCAGGGATATCACTTCTCTTCAGATGGAGCACTTCAGAATCCTATGGTCTATGAAGACATTTCTTGTCACCTCTCCGTGGCACTCCATCTTCAAGACAGAGTTTTGTGTTTCAAATCCAGAGGACAAACTCTGATAGGGATTTCAGAACCACCCGAGTCAGTGTGTGTGTGTGTGTGTGTGTGTGTGTGTGTTTCAAACTCTAGAGCCTCTGGGGTGTCTAATAATGGGATGACCATAATTTGAGGGTGCTACAGTGAGGGTGCTTCTGGCTGGGACTCCCATTTGAGTTTAGGCCCAGAAGATGCTGATAACCCCTCACACTGGGGGAGTGTGCGTCACCCAAATCTTTAAGGGTACCAGAACGCAAAGGCTGAGGAAAGAGATGTGGTCTCCGCTGTGTGGCGTGAGCTGAGACGGCTTGAGCTGAGACGCTGCTCCTCTGCTCTGAGATACTCTCACAGCTCAGGCGCTCGAGCCTTAAACCACATCACCGGCTTTTCCAGCTCTCTGGCTTAAAGATGGGGCATCACAGGATTCATGAGACTCCATCCTGACCAGTTCCCTTTCTCTCCCTCCATCCCTGTCCCCCTCTCTTTTTTCCTTTTCCATTTTCTATTGGTTCTCTCCTCCATCCTGGGAGTCCCCCAGTACAGCATTCCAGGGGTGAGGTACCTGGGAATCAGGCAAAGCCTGCTCGAGTGTTTCAAAACACTCTGTTGATGAGGAAGCTCTGTAAATATCTACTCCTTTCACAGTTGTGGGCCCATGGAGTGATAGCCCGAGGTAGCAGCAGTTTTGAGTAATTATGTAAGTCAATTTTCTATGAGTGAAGAGCCAGGTCCAGGGATATTAAGTATTTCATGACAATTTTAAATCCAGCTGGTGACAGAAATAAGTACCATATACAAACTTTTACACCCTACCCTGAGTGCTCAGGCTCTGGAGATTCTCTTGAGTCCTGCATCACATAATACAGTTATGGCACAAAAAATACTCCGGGAAATCTGGAGAGCAGATGCCTATGCTCCTGAACTTGAGCCAGAGGCAGAAGCCCTAATCTCTGGTCTAGCTCAGGTCTGGTTTAGACCTGGAGACTCTGGATTGAGAGTAAGATCCCAGGTGGTGCTGAGCTTGGTGATCCATCCATCACACTTCAGGAAAAAAAAAAAAAGCACCGAGGTATGTGTTCTGCGGACCTATCCATTTCTAATATAATTTGAAGCACTCATTCCCAGGAAGCCTTCTTTATTAGACACTAAGTGGCTACGTGAGAAATCCCAGACTTAAAAGATACTAGTTTAAAAGTATTTAATGTGAATAATTACCTTCAGGGTGGTCTAGGTAGAAAGATTAAATAAATTAAGGAGTCAATAGGAGTTTAAGCATCGTTTGTTAAAGCAGTACCATTAGTTTTTTCTTTTCCTGGTGGAAATTCTCTCCTTGTCACATAATCCTAATTAATTATTGTATAAAGACCTGAAAACTTAAATGCACAAGGGAGTAATAATCTAATGTTTCATTAACCAGCAGCTTTGAAAGCCAGAACCAAGTGAGAAAAGGAGCAGAAACCAGGGCACAGAGCGAGTCCCCTCCAAGTGGCCCGAGGTCCACCCAAGCACCTCCATTTGTCACTGAGCGTGCTAACATGAGCACCCATTCATACCGGCAAATACACCAGCTCTTTCAACACGATCTTTTTGCAGCCAGCCAATCAATGGGAATTTTCAGGAGCATCTCATTGATTTTGCAATATGCTTTGTAATTACCGAATCAATATAAAATTCTCAACTCATTAGGAAATCAGCTTTCTTAAATCATTTATATTAATGTGTTTAACCAAAGGCATTGGAGTTCCTCTTCTTTTTTCTTTCTTTCTTTTTTTAAAATCAGTTATTTAATCACCTGCATTAAAAATGAACAAATGCTCTGGGCTGGAAGTTTATTGTACTTGTTTTTTTTAAGGTGCTCTTGCTCTGGTTCTTTCTTGGATAGGCTCTCAGCAAGCCTGAGAGAGCTGAATGGGAATGCAGATCTGAACAACCCAGGCAGAAACGGAAAGGATTAGAGGAAACTGTGGCATTGAATGTACTGCCCATGGTTTCCAGCTTAAACCAGCTTTGAGCTTCTCTGATCGTTTGTCAAAAGCCACCTCAGCTGAACAAAAGGGGCTCTGTTTAATGTTTCTATCACCCTGACCACTTAGAAAATTACAAGGGTTTTAGAAATCTGTGGCAAAAACTAGGGACAAAGACTGACTATATATCTATGTCACAGTGGATTAAATACCTAAACAGAGTTAACACCTTATAATAACTCATGAGTGGGTTGGGCAGGTACTGTCTCCTTTATAAATGAAAGAGACACTGGGATGCCATGACATGATTCAGTTATGTTCACGTGTCTGTGGTAGGGGCCAAGGGTGAACACAGATATTGTGGAAACACACAGTGAGTGGTGTAACGGTCACTCACAGGCATGCCACTGCTGAAGACTGTACACTTTAGACATTCATGGTGACCTCAGAGGCAAACAGTCCATTTGTTTCTCCCTCAGGGGCCGCATAGATCCAGGTTATTCCACTTGGTGTTTGAAGTGTCATTGCCAGGGCTTGGAACTTCATTCAAAGATGTTTATTCTGCCCAACAGGATGGCATTGCTTCATTCCCCATCCCCAGAGAGCATAATGGCAACAGTGATCCCTTCCATACACACTGAACCCAAGAGTCCACAAAAGCCTCTCCTGCACTGTCTTCTGTGGCACAGCATCCCTGTGAGATGGGTAATGCTGGCATTCCATAAGCTAGAGAATAAAATGGATTGTCAGTAGAGAGGTTAACTGAAAATTTGTCCCTACCTCTCATTACCCAGTGCTGTCATCCTAGAGAAAGGAACTGAACAGAGGCAATCTAGGTCCACAGCTGCTCCAAGGATAGCTCACCCTCAGTGGATCTCAGTGCCCACCTCACGGAGGTGGAGAGGTAGCTTCTACTCTTCTTGATCGTGAATGAAGTCTAGAGCTAAGGATGAATGATGAATGGTGGCTCCCTCAATCTGGCCTCTCCTCCACTGGTTGCCGACCAAGGACAGTTAGTGACTGGAGGTCCTGGGGCTTTGGCTGGTGGGTGTACGAGAGATGCCAGTGAATGTGGGAGAGGTGACAAGGACAGAGGTGGCTGACTAAAACCATAATACTAGTATTCTGTGTAACTGCACACTGCTGTCCCTGCTTCTCAGGGCTCTTCTTCCAGTTCCACTGAGCTTGCCTGTTACTCTACTGGACTCTTAGTCCCAAGGCTCTGAAATGCCACCCAAACATCCTGGTGCTGGGCTCTATCCCCACACCTGCCTCAACTGGCTAAGTACAGAAAGGCCTCCACCCAGGGGTAAGCATGACTTGCCAGGTATTAGCCTGTGATCCTTCCAGTAGGAGAACTGCATCTCTTCCAGACACAACTTAAACCACACAAAGAATGAAGCCATGGAGTTCTAATTGTGGAATTTTGGTTGCCTGCGTGGGAGTTGGGCCCTGATTGAGGGTACACATCAGCTGACTGCTGGGCCCTGCTGCTCCTCTGGAAAGAGGGGCACATTGGCTGCCATCCCAGGATGTCTGTTAATAAATCAGACTTCTCTGCCACCAGCTGCTTGGCATATTGTTTTCATACCAGTAACACAGTTGCCAAATTGTCATTGTGCTGAGTTGGGGGTAGTACCAGAGCTGGTGTAATTAACTCCCTCAATGCACCTCACCCTGGAGTTCACCCAGAGAAACTTGGCTTCAAGATGGCCCCAGTGGCAGGGGGTAGGGCACCGTTGGCCTACCCACCCTTGCCAGGGAGGATGGATTAATCACAGAAGGGTGGTTGACAGCCTGGGGAGGGAGCAGCTGTTCTGAGGGTGGGGGCGAGATGCTAAGAAATGGCTGAGTCTTTGTGCAGACACCCTCACTCTCAATGGGCACCATTGGCATTTAAGTGGCACTATGTGTGTCTGGGAACTTGAAGTCTTTCTTCCATGTTCTACAGCTCATTTTGCCTCCCCAAAGCCTTTTAGATTATATATATATATATATATATATATATATATATATATATATATGCATGAGTTTTGATGGCATATCACAAATATCTCATACATGCACGCTACCAAGAGCTGCAGTCCTTGTGCATATTTGTCTCATGCTTCACAGCTGATAGGTAAGACAGTCTCATGATTTTTGTGTTTTCTCTTTCATTGCAATATTTTTTTTTAAAGATGGGGAAGCAGGTGCGGGGCCTGGCACTGCCTATCCCTCCACATAGACTGGTCCAGAAATATGCCTCCTTATCTGGCCCTATGCTTCTGCTCTTTCTGAGAATATGTAGAGCAAGGGTCAGTGCTTCTTGGGTTAGGCACAGAGGCATAGCAGGGAGGTCTCTAGGGGACTTCCAGGTCACCATGACATGGTATCAGAAATGACAGCAGTGGTCAGGTTCTGCCTGGTGTCTTTTTTGAACAGCCAAGATTTGGGTGTGTTAGGGTGGTACGCACCATTATTTTCACTTGCTAAGCTGTAGATGCCAAATAGGAGCGACAGAGGGACGATAGCCTAGTGTTAACACTGCACAGGTGAGGGAACAGACTCAGGAGGCAGGAAGTAACCACCCTTTCTATGTCTAAGGGGATATTCTCCTGTGGGTGGCAGATATGACCGAGGTCAATTCAAGATCACAGAGAAGTCCAAGATACACAATAAGGGTGAGGTATGCCATTTAAATTAAACAAGGCAAGCGAACAAGAACTTCAGATTTATATCAGTTATTTCATACGGTTTAACCTGTTAGCTGGGGAGGCTAGATATCTGAAGGGGGTTCACAAAAGAGAAGCAACAGAAATGGCTGAAGAAGAATTTGAAAGGATTGTCAAAAAGCTGCTATAAAGCATTTCTTACGTAGGAAATATGCCCTTCAAAGGGTAATGGCTGAGCTGTATTCAGATTTGTCATACAACATAGTAACAGTATTGTTACATGACACACAACATGTACCCAATGACACAGTCACACAAATAGTCACACATTTCATTTCTGGTTATTATTAAATCAGAATTCCATTTGGCTCTGTGTGGCAGAACCTCATTCTAGAGGCTTAAACAATTAAGACATTTTGTTTTCTCCTATAAAAAAAATAGAGCAGTAACCTGCTCTTCAGAAATAAAGTAGCCTTTTACACAACTCATCAGGAAACACTGTTTCTTTTTACTCTTATCCTTAAATATTTGGTACTTGTCCCTGTCTTCTTAAGAAGACTGCCACATCTCAAGAGATCTGGTCTAAATTTCAGGCAAAAGACAGTGTGTTGGCAGAGTCTTCATCTCTATCAATTGCTCCTGGATGCCCCACCCACTAGACTTCTGTCTAAGAGTTTTATTGCTGTGAAGAGACACCATGACCACAGCAACTCGTATAAAGGAAAACATTTCATTGGGGCTGGCTTATAGTTCAGAGGTTTAGTCCATTATTGTCATGGCAGGAAGTGTGGTGAAATGGAGGCAGACATGCTGGAGAAGGAGCTGAGAATTCTACATCTTGATCCACAGGCAGCAGTAAGAGGCTGAGCCACTAGGCCTGCCTTAAACTTCTGATACCTCAAAGCCCAGCCCATAGTGACTCACTTCCTCCAACAAAGCCATTTCTATTTTAACAAGGCCTCATCTTGTAATAGTGTTACTCTTTATGGACCTATGGAGGCCATTTCTATTCAAACCACCATACTGTCTGTTTGCAATTCTTTGGGAAGAGGTGAGTCAAAGCCGCCTATAGCTAGCTGCAAGGGAGTCTGGAACTAGATCTGGTGGTCAAGAGAGTGCTATGCATACAAGTAGATATAATGCATAGTTTTATTTCAGTTGCTTTAGAGTGAAACTGATTTAGATTAAAAAAATACAAGTAGAGGTTCTGAGATAGAAATCTCTGAGAGTAAGTCATAAGATCATATGTTTATTTTTTTTCCATCTCCAAAATTGTCATGAAATGCCCAGGCTGTAAAAGGTACTAGTAATAAGATAAAGACATAATCAGGAACAAATCAGAAGACATTTGTCTTTGAGGGGTGCCAACAGACACATGCAGACAGAGAGTCCCACTGAACAGTGAGGGAAGAAAAATCTAGGAGGCAGAAAGTACAAACAGGACCAGAGTCTGAAGAAGCAAAAGGAATCTGTGGTGCAGGAGACTGGAATTTCTAGTGACCAGGGAAGGAAACCAACTGGTCCTGTAGATGTTGGTTGGTGAAACCAGACTCAGGGCACACCACACCAGGCAGGGTGTCAGGATACAGCATGACAACTGAGTGTTGTGAACCAATTACATTATAGTAGACACGTAAGGCCTTAAATGTGATTTCCGTGGCTATTCAGAGTCACCAAATAATTTTTTTAAAAAAATCTCACAATTAGAAGAGATGTGTGTGGTCTATACTAGAGAGCTCATTTTGTATGGAAGGACATCAAGATCCAGAGATTTCAAGTGACCTATTGGCGATCAGTTAATAATAACCTCTGGTCCAGACCCACACTCTCCTGAATTCTGCTCCTTTCCTTCTAATTAGCATTCCATGTTAACAGGCAGTTAACTGTCGAGCATGTGACACGGTCTTGATAGCAGTTCAGCAACATTGATCTGATAGGATAGAGCCCAGTTTTACACACAGGAGATGTAAGCTAAGAAAGATGAAGGCCACACCCATCCTGACTCTTGACTGGTGCATGGAATAAGGGACCACATCTACAAATGTATGTAGACTTCACCAAGGTGAGATGCAGCCCAAATGCTACTACCTTGATTACTTTCTCTCACGAATGTAAGAAAGGGAAGTTTTTCACAGCATCGTCATGTCACTTGAGCCTCAAGTCTTAGCAAGGCACGGAGGGATTGGAAAGTGTCTTGACTGTGTTTGAGATCCTAGGCCACTGGTGATGTAGCCATGCTTGGTCACCTCAAGCAGGGGACAATTCTGAGAACGGAAAGAAGCCACTAGAGGATTGACTGGATAAGGGACTGTCATTAGAAAGGTCACTGGATGACCTCAGCACAGATTTCTGTCATCTTGATCGGCCTTTTAGAGACAGAATTGGGGACCTGGCTGTTAGTGAGGTTTGGGTGAGATGAGAGTAGTTCAGGTTAAGATAGATTCTGTTCAGGGTTCACCAACCTGCTCTATTTTAGAACCAAGGAGGCTATTCTGAGAGGATCATTGCTCTAGAATGATGGTGTAGCAGCCTGCCCCATAGCTTACAAGACTGGCTTGCCAGGGGCTATCAGCAGAGACATGTCAAGTCTCCTTTGCCTTCTGTTACCCTATAATCACAGCCCAACATTTTCATACTGCTCCCTCCTCTTTGGCCTCTGGAACTCCATGCTCTGACTATTCAGGCCAACATGATGATGCCAAAACTTTCCCCTCTGTTCTACCCCAAATGGTCCTATTAGTCCTGTAAAGGGATGCAAAACTTGTCCCTAGCCAGGTCCCATGTGTTCCAGGACTCACATGACAAAACAGGAGGGTCTTAACCCTGTTGGTGCATAAAATTACTATGAGACTCTTAAGTTTGTAAATTTTTTTTGTTAGCTGAAAACCGACAAGCACTAACACAGTACATTTCTAATCTTCAGGGAATTTCCTTTACACCAAGAAAGGCCTCACAAGTTCAGGATCCTGTTTAGTTTTGAACTGACAATATAAGCAAATAGTTTTGTTTTCATGAACAAACCAAAGGCAGTTCCTCAAAGGCATGAATTGCAGATGCTAGTTGAGACAATTGGATTTAGGATAGCAGGAAATAGTTGGGGTTTTGTAAGTCCTCCCCACCCCACATGATACTGTAAGGCCAATGTTCATGTACGTGAGTGTTAATATCTCTCAAGTAGACTCGGAATTGCCCATGGACAAGTACAAGTTTTTATTCCCACTTCCTACTTTAGGGTAGGACCATATCCTTTGAGAAAGGCTGTAGCAGAAGGAGTTAAGGAGAGAAAGGGTTGTTTCCAAGGCAGCCTCCCAGTGTGGAGATGAAGCGTGGAGATCTCTTGATGCCATTGAGTTTTTGCTTGTTTGTTTTTTATCTCAATTTGAAATAATCAGTGACATGACACAAGGAAAAATTGCTGAAGCTACCTCAGTATGTCTGTGCTACTAGTGACAGCTATTCTTGATTGTCAACTTGACTACATCTGGAATTAAGACCTAAACAGTTAGACACACCTTTGAGAGATTTTCTTGATTGGATGATTTAAGGTGGTAAGGACCACCTTAAATTCGGGCCACGCCTTCTGGTGACAGCCAACTTAAAAGGACATGGAAGAAAGATGCTTTTGCTCTTTGCCTGTTTGCCTTCACTCTTGCTGTCCTGCTGCTGGGGTACTATTCCCATTTATAAGGATTCCACTGGATCACTGAATTATCTCTCAAAGTACCCACTTTTCAATTTCATCGTCTCAAAGGTTAGGCTGCAACATATATATTTCAGAGATGCACAGAACTTCAGACCATTCATTGACCAATGCTTAAGGAACAGCATGGTGTTCCTTGTTCCTTTGTGCTTTGTGCCTGCAGTTTAAGATGTGAGCGCTCAGCTTCCTGCTCCTGCCAGCATGCCTTCATTTCACCACCATAGACTCTAACCTGGAATTGTATGCCCAAATAAACCCTTCCTTCTGTATGTTGGCTGAGTCATCAGCGTTAGCCCTGATGGTACCCTGATGGGATGTTTCAGACAGTAGACCGAGTACTTTCCGAGAACTCTGTTTCTCCACCTTTACTGCTCCACTAGGCAGGCACTATTTATTACTTCTATGTTTGTTGTAGAGAGAACTAAAATAGGAAAAGCTGAGACAATTGGCCTTAATTTACAGAACAAGCAAGGCTATCATTCTGAGTGTACATTGTACCCTGTAACGAGGAGGGATTTGAGAGCTGGAGCTACCGTCTGGGATCCTCATCTAGTTTGTGAATAAAAATTAAAGTGGTTTAAGAAAGATGTACCTCCATAGTTGTAGGTAGTTGACTACTTGGTCCCCACTTGACGTAGTTCTTTGAAAGGTTTAGGATGTGTGTTCTCGTTGGAGGAAATATGTCCCTGGAACCAAGGCACATGCCTTTAACCCCAGTACTCAGGAGGCAGGAACAGACAGATCTCTGTGAGTTTGAGGCCAGCCAGTTCTACACAGCTAGTTTCAAGATAGCCAGGGCTTCCCACCCACAGCAGTATTGTGATTGCCCATAGTCAAAACCCGTGGATTCTGGGAAGGGAAACGGGGTTGGACTGTCAGGAACTAAGTGACATCAGGCAGATGTGAGCTCAGCAAGGACAAACTCACTGAAGCTGGAGGCAGGCAGCTTCACTGGCTGAGGCCGGGGTCTAGGGGATGCCTCATTTGCACAAGGAGGAATTCCAGGTGCTGCCAGACATGACTTTATAAGTGAAGAGGAAATTTAACCTGGCTACCGGGCTATTGTGGAACCCCACTCTTGTTCTGGACCTGCTCCCCCCTACCCCCTCCCAGTCCCATGGCTTGCCTTTGCTGTCATAGACTCTAACCTTTTGGAACTTTAAGCCCAAATAAGTCCTTTTATACACTTCCTTGGTCATGCTGCTTTCTCTCATCAATGGAAAGGTCCATTTGATTCTTATGTTCTTCAATGGTACAACTGTAGCAAAACCACAGGCTTTTCCACCCATGCCCCAGTTCCTGAATAATGACTCAGAGGCTTATTATTTATTAATAAATGCCTAGGTCTTAAGCTAGGCTTGTTCTCTGACTAGCTTGTAACTCAGTTATCCTGTTTATACTATTCTATGTCTGCCACATGGCTGGCTACCTGAGTTTCATATGTCTGACTTCCTCCTAGTTGGGGTGGGGAATCTATCATGACTATTTCCCAGAGACTCAGTCTCTCTCTCTCTCTCTCTCTCTCTCTCTCTCTCTCTCTCTCTTTCTCTCTGTCTCTCTCTGTGTGTCTGTCTGTGTGTCTGTCTGCCTGTCTGTGTATTCTCCATCAGCTTTTTATTGACAAGTGATACTTTTACACAGTGTACAGGGATTATCCTCACACAATAGGGTTAAGACTACCACTCTATTAGTGGGACAGTTTTATTAATATTTAGGAGAAAAAAAACTATGAAGTCTTTCTCTGTTGTCCTTGGGAAATAACTTTCTTTGTGTAGATTGTGTACACAACAAAGAGGCAGAACTGGAGACTCCAGGGAAATCACGTGGTCATTTCAATCTCCAGTTCTCGTCACTTGCCCCATGGATTACTGCTAGGTTCCTAAGGTTCAGCAGGTACTGAGGGGACCCTTGAAAGGCCGACTCCTTGGTTCAGCTTTGTAAATATAGATTTAGGGAGCTTTAATAACATATATTATTGACCACATAGGCCTGTAGAGCTACTTGCGTGCAAATCCATATTTAGTACATTATTGATCTACACCAGGCAGCCAAAACTGTATTAATTTGAATGTGAAGATTAAAAACATTTGCAGAAGTTGTTACTGAGTATAAAAGAGTCAAGGTTCAATCTCCAGCAGCCCGATGGGCATCACCATCCTTTGGATAGAGCCTTTTAGCTTACTTGGCCAGTTTTCTTTGCCCGCTGTCTTCCAGAGTGGCTATGTGTGGTGCACTGAAGCACTTCCTTCCTCAGTGACAGCCGCGTTGCCCACTGATGGCTCCCGGCAGAGCCTCTCTTCAGGCTTCACCCACAATGGAAATGGTCTTAATCCACCTTGTTCTGCGATGCATCTACTCCTAGGACAGGTGAAGATGGCTCTGTGTGTGGGCTAAGGGGCTTCCTGAGGTCAGAGCTGTCTGTGCAGTGCCTTTCTGGAGAGGCAGTCATTCAGTTCCATGCTCTGCACAGTTGGGCTATCTCACCTGCTTCCTTAGGTGTGGATACTTTCTATAAATCCCCACCCCTGAGTTATCTAGGGGGAGACACTGATCTAAGACGTTTATCAAATTTAGAAATGAGAATTTACTGTCCTCCTCCTCTCCAGCTATTACAAAACATAAGCTTGGACCAGGGAGATGCCCCAGTACTTCCTGAGCAACTGTAAGTATCTGAGTAAAGATGCCCTGACTACAAGCCATGGTCAGCTCTCATCTCTAATTTGTCTGTCCCAAGTGCTGGGGAGGCAGATTTCATAGGCTTGCTGGCCCGCTAGTTTAGCTAGTAACTGGTGAGCTCCAGGTTCAGTGAGGGACCCTGCTCAAAAAAACCGAACCAAACCAAACCAAACCAAACCAAACCAACAATGATAGCAACAACAACAACAACCAAAACAAAAAGCCCCCAAACCAAACAACAACAACAACAAAAAACCAAAGTGGCAAATAATAAAGATACCTATGTTACCTTCTGGCCTTCACATATGTCACACACTTGTGTACACATGCATACTGTACATGAGTGTGTGTGTGTGTGTGTTGCAAGCATTCAGGTACATATGCATATGTCCCCAAAGTTATCTGAGTTATGAAGAATAGAAGATTTGCCTCCTTCCCCAGCATCCTATGGCCTGGGTGGGCAGAGCAAGCCTGAGATGACTCCTGCCTCATACCACACAGCATGGGTGAGGCACAGTACTCTTAAGATGACCCCAGACACCATGAGATGATAAGTAAGTAGTGGGGAGACGGAAGAGAATGAGAAGCAGACGACTGTGTACACAACAAAGAGGCAGAACTGGAGACTCCAGGGTAGTGAGAAACAGCTTCATGGGAGTAGCCAGTGATGCCACACGAGGCCATGCTGAGGTCCTGGCCTGTACTGCTGCTGAGGGTCATGTCCGTGCTGAGGTCCACGGTAGAGGGTGTCTCTTACTACTGTTGCCGCAGCAGTGGGGGAATCTGTTACCACCAAAGGTCACATGGATGTCCCTGGTTTGGGGCTGCCACCTGGGGCCATGTTGATGTCTGAGGGCCATGCAGAGCTGGCCATGTCCCTCAACAGCTGCAGCACTCAAAAGGGCAGCCCTCACATTTTGCTGGGGAAGCACAGTGGCTGGCCTTGGTTGCGGGGGTGGTAGTGGTGGTGGTGGTGGTTTACAGGTGAGCTGGCCTTGACCCTTGCTGACCTAGTGGTGGCATGGGGTCATGGGAGAGATGTATCTCCTCCCCACTACTCCCTTGCTGCCTGTGGCAGGCTGGAGAGCTGGTCCCACCCCTCAGCTGCTGTAGCACTTGGAGGAGCACGCCTCACACCTGACCTGGCCAGCACAGTAGAGTTGGCCTTGGAGGCATGGGCATGAGTGAGCCAGCATGAAGTGGGTGAGCCCAGGAGAGCTGGCCCCACCACCTGTCTGTCATGCAGTGACAAGAATGGAGGATGGGTGTCCTTCCCGTTTCCCTTGCTCCTTGTCACTTGAGGCAGGTGGGAGAGCTGGCTCCAGGGTCATGAAAACAGGAGAGTTGTCCCTAAAGGCAGAGAACTGTTGGTCTAGAGGAGGATTTTTTTTCCCACTTTATCTTCTGGCTCTGATGAACTTCCTGCTCCTCTTTCTGAAATTCTTCCTGAGCCTTACATGGTCTAATTGTCTTATTTGGTGGTGAGCCTACAACTGCCACCTGTTCTCAGCATCCTGGACAGCCAGGAGTCTCTGTATTCGATGCTCTCCATTGGAAGTGGGTGATTCTCCTATTAAGGCTGAGCATGTTTTATTTGGTTCAAGGCCAGGAATGTGTGGATCAGCTGTGGAGGTGATAGAAGAGGGGGGTCCTGCCTTTTGGGGACCAGTATAACCTGCTCAGTTCATTGGTAAAGCAGGGGCTCATGATGAGGAGGGCAGGAACCTGGGGCAGGATGGTTCTCATCCTTTGGGTGGTGGCCCCTCTGGGAGTTGTTGCATATCAGATATCCTGCATATCAGATATTTACATTACAGTAGCAACATTACAGTTATAAAGTAGCAATGACATCATTTTATGGTTGGGGGCCATCACAACATGAGGAGCTGTACACTTTTTTCTTTTTCTTTTTTTTTTCAAGACAGGGTTTCTCTGGGTAGCCCTGGCTGTCCTGGAACTCACTCTGTAGACCAGGCTGGCCTCGAACTCAGAAATCCGCCTGCCTCTGCCTTCCAAGTGCTGGGATTAAAGGTGTGCGCCACCACTGCCCGGCATGAGGAGCTGTATTAAAGGGTCACAACATTCGGAAGGTTGAGAACCACTGTTCTAGACTCAATTCAATTGATGGCACCTCAAAGCTAGCGTGTGTACAAGCTGCAAGCATATACAGAGTACCAGGAAGGATGCTATCACCTTGGTTATGTTGTTCTCTGAGAGGTTTCTGGATGGGGACATAGCAGCATGAAATCATACAGGTAGTAACATTGCTCGGCTTGTTATTATACAACCTAAGATCACCGGTCCAAGAGTGGTACGGCCCACAGTGAGTTGGACCCTCCTGCATTAATCATTAATCAAGTAAATGCCCCACAGACACACTTATATGCCAATCTGATGGAGGTATTTTCTCTCTCAAGGCTCTCTCTTCCCAGATGACCCTAGCTTGTAGCATGGTGACATAAACTAGACACCCACCTGTCCCTTTAAGAACTAACTATCTCCCCCTTGCATTTGTAAAAACTTTTGGAATTCAGTGGTACAATACATCCCAGGCAGGACACAGTGACAGGCTTCATTTATACATCTGTTTAATGTACACTTAAGGTTATTTTTGTTCCAAAGTCTCTCTTTAATTCTAAAAGAAGATTAAAAAAGCCATAACCTGTAGCAGTTCTCTTAGCTGGCCAGCCAGAAGAATAACTGCTGTTTCTCAGTGTGCCAGGGGCTCAGTGTGCTGGGCCAGGGATGGGAAGGTTACTGCCTGGGCTGTTGCTTGAGGGTCAAGAAAGATCTCTTAGAATTGATGTCACACTATATAACCTTTGTCTGGCTCCCTTTGATTCCCAGGGGCCTTCAATTTTTATTTGGCTGCCTTAGCTAAACCCTGGAGCTGACACCATACATGCTTGGTGAATGTCTGAGACCAGCTTTGGACTAAAGAGGCCTTGGGAAACAGCCACACCCACTGTTTCCACTGGAATCAGGCTGTCTCACAGGAAAAGAAAACTAACAAGGGGCGGGAACTCCACCCAGCCCTCAGGGTAATTCAGGCTCCTGCCTGGTGAACATTACATAAGGCCCAAAGGCTATAAACCACCCTAACAGGCATAATGGCTTTTGTGCCTCCACCTGAAGGGGCTCGTTGCAATAAGGTAACAGCTCCTGCAGATGCCTCCAGCTGTAACTACTGGAACACTCGTTTTATAGCACCACCTGAACATCCTCAGCCTGCTCTCATCAATGGCAATTTCAGCAGCCATGTGGCTTATGTCTTCTGTGCATGTGTGTCTACCCAGCACCCTGAAAGCTTTGATGCTGAGGGCATGTGAAGGCAATGTGTGGAGTTGCAGGACCGGAGATGTGCAGCAGGGGCTGTGTAGATTTGGGCCATGAGCCACGTGTTCCTATGACATAACTCTCAGGAGTTCACATTCATTAGGGAGCCAAGACTAACCCAGATCATTCATTCATTCATTCATTCATTCATTCATTTTCTCATTCATTTGCAACCCCCTCCCCTCTTCTTAGCAAGTATAGTACTGCATACTAGCAATACAAAGAAGGGGACAAAAGCTTTCCTGTCAGACTTTACAGGGGAGGGAGGGAGAGACAGACACACAGGTATGCTGGCCAGCGAACTCAGTAAAGCTCACAAATGAATGCCATGGTCAGGGCTTTCTTCCTCATTCTAACCTTCAGAGAGGCAGTCTACTGTCACACTACCATGAGGTTAACTTTAAGTCTCATGTACTTCATGGGTCAACACCAGGGTTCAAAGGTTACCTCCCTCTTTGAACTCCGCCCTGCAACCATGCTATGGTCACCGAAGGCTTATTAAGCCTGAGTTTGATTACCTCATTCTTAGAACAGACCCACATCAATATCTGCCTTGTAAGCTTGTGGGGGCCTGGGAGGATGGAAAGGCTGGTCTTGGTAGAATGAAGGCACACAGAGGCACAGTTAAACATGAAGCTGAGGATGGCTGAGGTAGGACTTGGACCCACGAGGATAGGTAGAAATGAATACCTGGCTGCTACAGCTCACGTGATGAGAGGGATTCTTGTTACCCTTGGGGAGATGGCATGGGGTAGCATACTCCCACAGGCCCTGAGGGACTGCCATGCTCACTCTGAACTCAGAGTTCTGACAAGTCTAATCTGGAGCTGACGTTATAGTTGTAATCTGCCAGATGTGGGTGCCTCCCCTGGGCCTGCTCTCTGGTCCTCAGAGACTCCAAGCTTCCAATACTTCAGTTTATTTCTCAGGCTTTATTTAGCCTTTTGGATCTAATCTCCTACTGCTCCCTAATTAAAGTCAGGTTAGGGAAGTCAGGTGTCCACAGTCCTGGACTTTACTTAGTAGGTCAGGCTTTTCTGGAGAGAGGGGCTTTGTTTGCTAGTGTTGGTGGAGGCTGTGGACCGGGATGGGGAAGATGCCACAGGCAGGCTTTGCCCTTATCCTGTATCTCAGGATCTCTGCGCCCGTGATAGGCCTCTTGGCTTTTCATTTGCTCTATCACCACACTGTTGCTCAAAATCAAGCTGGTTCTCATTCTGAGTCTCTCTATGCACCTGTAAAGACTGTTTCCAGGAGGAAACAGAATCCCCAGTAGGCCAAAGCAAGGAGTTGTTTGTGTGTTTGTTCTGAGCATAGTCAGGCCATTTAGGGGTCTGGAGTTTGGCTTTATAGGGAGAAATTCTAACCCAGGCTCCCCGCACCAGCTCTTCCCCCCATCCTAGTGTGTGGTCTGGTTTCCATGCTTGCTGCCTGGTGGCCACAGGAGGGCCACTGTGCTCAGAGCTCCGTAGCATCACAACTGCACCCGGGAAGGCAGCCTTGGAGGAAAGGGTTCTCCTCAGATGGGAGGAACAACATTCCAGAGTTCCCTCACAGACTTCCTCTTTGACCTCCTTGGTGGCCAGTGGGCCACATGGGCATCCCTGCTGTCAGGAAGGTAGGGCAGACACATACCCAGCCATGAGAATGGAGACACCTTAGGAAGGCTAGAGTGGGTGCGGTCAGGTCCTCTGCTACCTGGGCAAGACTTCCCTTCTACTGGAAAGAAGTTGTTGGATGGGTTTTGCTCAATGTTTGTCATCTAACTTCTTCCTCTCGTCCCTTCTGAGCTCTCAGACCACCAGCTGGAGGCATCAGCTGCTGATAGGTGTGGCTCAGCCTTGTAAAGACCTTGGGAGGACCAGCAGCCTTACCCTCACCCAGAGATGGGCCACGGAAGCCAGTTGAAGCACCCTGAGGGTAAACTCAGGAAAAACGGCAGGTGAAGACTCCTCTGTGGAGTCAAGGGGCTTGGCAGAGAGTTTCTATCCTTCAGTCAAGGGCTCCCTCTGGATCTTCTTATTTCCCCATATGCAGGAAAGCACTGAGAAGCTTCTGTTAGTAACTCTATTCCATATCTTCCAGAAACTGAGGTCCTCTGTACAGGACATCTGAAGACACTAAGGATTCAAGCAGTTAAGTATCAGTCTTCTTTGCTCTCCTGAATCCCAGTGCCCTGTGTTTCCTCCAACACCATCTCCCATCATTCAGACAGCAACTGCCTTCAGACAGTGGGGATGCTGGGGTCTCAGCACAGCTCCCCTGAGTGAGACAGTGCTGCCCACGCAGGGCCCAGTCTTTCTCCAGGGCACTTCCTTGCCTCCTCCACCCCACAGAATGCCTGCCCTGACTTACCTGCTTACGGTGCACTTATCTCTCTTGGCATCTGTCTTTCTGTTAGTCTTCCAGGATAAAACAGTAATCATTGAAACAATTGTGTAATTGTTCTGTTTCTACTGCACTTCTTTGGCAAAAGGATTTATGAAAATAACAATAACAACAGTGAAAGCCATGGAACAAAGATCCATAAAATAAGTAAGAACATGTGGCTTTCAGAAGAGGTTGATACTCCAAATACGGGTAACACACATATCAAAGCTTTGTGTTTGCTCTGAGACATCTGGCTGGCTGGGTGGAGAAGGACATGCAGTGTGTCCAATGTTCACAATGTCTGTCAAATGAGATGGAGCCAAGCAAGTGGCGGTGTACAGTCATCATGGCACCAAGGCTGGAAAGGAACTTCATAGATTCTCTTGAGGAAGAAGCCAGTCAAGGGAGTGAACAGTAATCTCAGCTGGGTTGTCTGAGGAAAGTTGTGGGGACTGATCCTAAAATGGCCTTGAGTGGACACAGTTCTCTTAGGGTGTGTCCCCAATGACATTGGGACAATGGCTCCAGCCCCCCAACCCTGATGATTAGCTCAGCTCAGGTAAATATTTTAACATACTTGACACAAGATTCTTAGAATGCCTTTTCTGAGGGGCAGGGACACTTGATGGTGCATGCAAATTTGGGAGTGTGTGCTATGCACTCTTTTCTAGGATAGGGCCCTTAATCATTCAAATCTCTGAATTAGAGAAGCAACTCTGTCAGCTACTTGAACATCACTGTTTGTGTGGCTAGGAATCTGGGTGTGTTATTTGATGAGGCTGTAGGAGCATCTGCTGTAGAAGGCCGAGGCAGGGGGCTGGAGTTTTAGTCCCTAGCAGGCAAAGTGCTACTCAGTGTGCAAGTGTCACAACAGAGCCAGGTCATTAAGTGGAAGGAGTGAGGAGAAAGAACAGCATATTATTAATGTCTTGGAAGCATGAGGATGAGGACCTGAGTTACTTCAAACCCGTGTAGAAAAGCTGGGTACACACTTGCAATCCCAGCACAGGGGAAGGCAGAGGCAGGCAGAGCACAGGTGTGTTCCCGCTACATGTGCACGAGCATCTACACACACACACACACACACACACACACACACACACACGCATGGCCTCGTAAGCAGTCATCTAAGATATTAATCAAGAGTGCTGTTGACTCAGTTGATGGCCAATGCAGAGCTGGGGTCAGCAGGGAGGGAAGGGAGACCGAGCTTTGGAGAGAGAGCCCCTGGTCCATGGTGCTTCTGTGGGTGGAGAATGAGAGTCAGTAAGTAAATTGAAGTCAAAGAGACCAGAAACTCCGAAGAACCCTTACTTACTTCTCTCCTTTTGAATTTTTCTTTCTTTTGTTTTTTTTTCTTTTTTCTTTTTCTAAAGGGGTAAGAGGCAGGTGCCGTAATCCACTGGACCTTGGGCATGCACGGAAGGACATTGCATTGTTATGCGTGTCACAGTTTCAACAGTGGCAGAGGGTCACATCTGTTGTGGTGAGGGGGTTCCCTTGTTTCAGTAATCACGGATTACAGGAACTTGGGAAGTTGGTCATTTCCAATACAGCAGCACTCAGGGGGCCTGTATCTAATGCAAACCACAAATTCTCAATCAATCAATCAGCATGGAGGTATTGATCGCCTACTACGTGCAAGAAAGATTCACGAGGAGTGGCAGATGCGAGGGTGGCTTAACCTTCAAAGAAGCTTTCTTGTGGTTATGGGGTGGCAGGAACGGCTTCCCTAAAGGTGATACATTCTCAGATAGTCCAGAGACCTCAGCAAATGCAGGTCTACATCCAGGAAGGCTGAGGCGCCTGTGAGTCTGTTGTCAACGAGCTGAAGCAAGGGCCATGTTGCTTGCCAGTGGAAGACTCAGATGGCTCTGAGTAGCTAGGATACCCCGGGCATTCACCCAAGCTTAGATAGTAATAGCTCTGTGATCTTCACCAAGTTTCATCACACTGGGGAAGTGTCCTTGGTTAGGTCATATGCCCCACTGCTCTCTAAGAGCCACTGTCATCAAGGATGACAGGTGACAGGCACCTTCTAGAATTGTATAGGATACAACTTGCCAGAACACATGGGGTTCCAGGAAAGGGTCGGAAGAGACCACAGATCTCAGCCTTAATGGACTCTGCTCTTGGATAATTCTGATACAAGCATTCATGAATGGAACATGGACACTCCCACCATCTATTCAAGTTCCCCAGAGATGAAATGATTAAGATCCAACCTGAGTTACTCTTCTGTGACTCTGACCTTCTGTCTGCCCACAGAACCTCTAGGTTGTTAAACTCTGGGAGTCTGGAGAAGGGGACGATAAATGCAGAGGGAGGAGCCAGGGGTTTCTTTCCGGGAGTTAAGTTTTAACAGAACGCCCTGAGGGAAGACCTATTCTAGGCAGAGTCAGCTGGAGCTAAGCAGGGCTAAGCAGAGTGAGGCTGTACAGGGGAAGGAAGCATTTTCATCAGGCTTTTGCTCATGGAACGTGTTTGTCTGGGCAGGTGCTGGAGGAGGGCCCAGGATTGGATGAGCATCCATCCGCAGGAATCTGTAACTGCATAAAGGCTGGGCTTCCTTGGAAGGGAAGACAAGACAGGCCTCTGATGCACAGAGTTGATGAAGAGGCAACAAACTTGAGAGGGGCAGAGTGAAGAGGAAGCTCCTGTCCTGTTTACTTTGTAGCCAAAGGATTATGTAGTCCAGTGAACTAGTTCAGAAGGGTCTTAAAAATGGGGTGAAGGTCATGGAGGATGAAGGTCACAGAGGGGCAAGTATTTGAGGGTGGTGACTGATCTGTGTCTTCCCTGGGGATGGACTACTTCCAGGATGCTTTGGTCCCACCTGGCTAGAAGCGGCTGCTTAAGCTTGGTGCTTGCTGCCTTTGGATCAGATGGTCCTGATGATGCAGCATGTGGCACAAGCTTCAGCACACCGACGGCTCTTTGTATTTAAAAGGCATTGCCTCCTTCTTAGCACCTGTCAATTTGGCTTCTCAATCAAATACCTCTATTCCCATTGTCCCCATGACTTTAGGTCTTGGCTTATAGAATATGGCTGTGAGTCCTAGAGAGGTCACCTGAGGCTAGGGACTATATCCACCCTCCTGCCACTCTTTCTATAGGCCTTATAATTAAACCAGATCCTGCTGGCTTCTGGTGAAGGTGGCCTTCCAAATCCATCCAGGGCATATGATTGATGACACCACCGAGTCCCCAGAAAAAGAAGCCCTCCTTGGCTTTTGTTTTAAGCTGGGTTATCTCCCACAGTATTGATTTTTTTGTTTGGTGCTCGACATTTCACTTCCCTGTTTCTGAGCCATTTCTATAAAAATGAAAGAGGAGGTGAGGGATGATGGCTCATGCTGACAGGCTTTGCTGACTTGCAGTATCAATCGCTGTTTTCCATTACATTTTTCTGGGTTTGTCAGCTGCCTCTTCTAGACAGAAATACATTTAAAATGTGATGTGGAAAGGTCCCACATGTTAGCTGTAGGAGCGTGCCACTGGGTGTAGTTGCTGGATTTAATCTCCTCGTTAGTTCTTGGGCCCCTTTTGGGATTGTTGTCACACACCATTGCCATGCTGGGCTTAGGCAATGAGTTTGAGGCCCCTGCTTCCTAGACAAGACTGGCCTATCTGAGGGTGACCACCATGGAGCACAGGGCCCCCAGTTGACCTGCTTGCTATGACATTCTGATGAAGGGATTCTATTTTGTGTTTCCTCTTGTCTCAGATGGAAGTCAACTTTTTTTATCAAGAAGCCTGGCTTTTATTTTATTTCAAGACCATACAATGACTTGGCAATTCTTGTCATCATTTGCTGCCAAATCAGGAGCCGTTCTCATGCAGTCAGAATAACATATGAGGCCCCAGCCTGGAGTGCCAGCACCCCTGACAGGAACAGAAATAGCCCAGCTCACATCATTCTCAGAGGAATTATCCCCCAGAGGTGATTTTTAATTTGGGGTTTTGCTACAAAATGGAAAGCTGACTACCACTGCTTTGCAACTCAAATGCTTTCTTAGTAATGATCAATTGCCATAATGAGGCATGCTGGGTATTTTAGCAAGTGTTCCGTGGCTCTTTAATGGGTCAAGTCCACGACGCCTCCGTTATTAGGAAGAGCTAGGGGCAACTAAGACACTGAGTTTGCTCCTGGGGGAAGGGAAGCTGGGGACAAGCTCTCACATCTGAAAAGCATGAAAGATGGTGGAAGGATCCCAAATTAGAGGGAGCCACATAAACTGGGCAGCTAGTGGCATGTGGAAGTTGGTTATAAGGACTGAAAAATCCAGCTCAGGAGCAAGTTGCACAAGTGGATGACATGAAGCTGGATTGTCACCCACTGGCTACTGCTGTGTAGCGTTTACACTGTTTGGGTCCCTTCGGAGTGACTTGAGATGAAAAAGGGAAGAAGGGCAGGAGGGAAGTTGAATGTGGAGATCCAGAAAGGCCTTTGCTTGGTGTTAGGATTTCAAGAGATTATTCCTCTGGCCCAACATAAAGGTGAAGAGTGGCTTCAGAGCACTGATGGCCCAGAAACCGAGCTCTGTGTCTTCTCTATTGGAAGCTTTGCACGTGCTGTTTAAATTTGACATGTCATAAATTCAACAGCGGCAAACAGGATGGCATTAGCTTGCAGTCCTCGTTTGCTGGTGATGCTGGCATGTGGAAGGGATTGGCAAGCAGTTGGAACAGTCTGAGAGCCAGCAGGCTGTGCCAGGCGACCTTGGAAGACAGAGGATAGGGCTGGGCCCACTGTGGGACTTCACCGTCTCCTCTGTTCAAATGATATTTGCACGCCTTGAGCATGGGATCAGAGGTCCTCTCCAGCTCCCAGAACAGCCCTTATTGCAGGGGGATCAGTACATGCTTGTGAAACCTGATAGCTTCTACCTAATCTAGTCAGCCATCTCCCTATTTACAGAGGTCCTTGTGGGGCAGGATGAAATTGTATTAACATCTTTATCCTCAGGGTGTTTACTCCTGGTGTTTACTAAGTCATGTTTATTAACTGGATATCCTGGGATTTTTTTTCCCCTTGACACATTCTAGAGTCATCTGGGGAAAAGAACCTTAGCTGAGCAAATGTCTCCATTAGAGTGGCCCGAGGTCTCATCTGTAGAGCATTTTCTTGATTGATATCTGTTATGGGAGGGTTCAGGTCCCTTGGGCAGGTAGTCCTGGGTGATATAAGAAAGCAGGCTGAGGAAGCCATGAGGAGGGAGTCTGTAAGCACATGTCCACGTTCTTCCCTTCAGTTGCAGCCTCCAGGTTCCTGCCCTGACTTCCCCGAGTCATGGAGTATGATCTGAGAGTTGTAAGCCGAATAAGCCCTTCCTCTCCAAGTTGCCTGAGGTCACAGTGTTCATCACAGCAATAGAAACGCTGAGACACTGGCTGAATGGGTGGAGGAGTGGGTCTAGTTCTATACCCCCAACATCTTTAGCCTGAGTCAGAACAGGCAGCTATTTACTCTAGCATCGACTTGATAGTAGAAGGGGCTTCAAGAGATTTTCTTCGTGTGAACCTCATTCACGGCTTGCTTGACTCCTCAAACCCTTGCATATCGATCCCACACCCTACGAGTGTCCAAGATCTTATTTTAATTTGTGCTTTAAAAAGTAATTAGCAAAATATCTGGTTCTGGAGTTTAACTGCTTGGATAAGCTCTGGATTTTGTAGGAGGTCTAATGCTTTCTTATTGGCACTAGCATCGTTCTTCTGAAGAGTCCATCTCAGAAGAAAAGTTCCTCAGGTTTTCTTCCTTCCCCTTCCCTCCCCTGCCCTTCTTTCTCTCTCCTCCTAATCTGAAGACGTACCAAAGCTACCTCTCAGATAAGTATCATATTACAAATGTCAACTCTGCAGGTCTTGGGAGTGTCAGTTCTACATTCTTGCTCCAGAAAGCACACCTAACTCAGGACTGAATCAGAATATTCTCTCTAGGAAACTTTGTATTAGAGCCAGATGTCCTTGAAGCATTAAGAGAATGAGCTGGAAGGACCTTGAAGACTTCCTGAGTGTTTCCTCCTATGCCTGTGTCCGGGTCTAACGAGTCATCTGCTGTGGTATCAGTGAGAAGTGCTCCCCTTAGGCTCATTATTGGAATACTTGGTCCCCAGTTTGTGGTGCTATTTAAGAAGGTTATGGAACCTGTAGGAGGTAGAACCATCACTGGGGGTGGGCTTTGAGGTGTATAAATCGACTCTGCCTCCTGTTCTTTCTCTGTTTCCTGTGTCAGGATAAAAATTGGACCAGACAGCTTCTTGCTCTTGCTGCTACACTTTTCTCACCATGATAGACTCGATCTCTCTGAAACTATAAGTCAAAATAAATCCTTCTTCCCAAGTTGATTGTGAGGAGGGTATTTTATCACGGTAATTAACACACCACCTGAGATCCCTAAGATTCTGTCACTGGGAGTTGTGCCTTTCTTGGCTTTAGATTTCTGTTGATCTGAATGCTTATTAATTAAAAAAAAATACTTGTTTTCTAGCTGGAAACTCAGCCAACAGGCTGGCTATACATTTTAATAGTTTGTTCTCTTTCTACCCCAGTGTGTGCTGAGTGCAATGGAGACAGAGCCCCTGGCCTCATCTTGGGAGATAAGAGGTATACACGACTGAGAGACTCAGGGGTATGGCCTTCCCAGGCTCCACTCACCTCCTCCAAGTGTTATAAAATCTCCAGTGACATCACAGTTGGCAGGGTGGGTGAGCTGTGGTGTGGCCTCTGAGCCTTGAGTGAAATGGGTGATGTTAGACGGCATCCCTTAGCCTGGGTTACTCTTCTCTGTCCAGCACACAGGGATAAGAGCTGGGCATCCCAGAGCCTCTAAGCCTTACCTCTAGAGACAAGATGATTCTTTAAAAATAATACTCCTTCTGTGGTCCGTTTTCCCACCTGTGAGCATGTTGTAGTCTGAAGCAGGGTCATGTGTGTCATGTTGAAGAGTAGACCAGCTGTCTGAGAATTGGTTGTGCTGAAGTTTCCTCTCAGGTAAACCTTCCATCTTGGAGGAAAGCTCCTTGAGACACAGGATGGCCTAGACATAAGTGAGACTTTTCATCCCATTGAAAAACCCATTAAGCTCAGGAAATAAACAACTCAAAAGCTACAGGAAGTCCCTGAAACTGACCATATTGACTAGGCCCCTTTCTCCCAAGGCTTAAATAAGAAGTAAAGACTGTTGAAAGACAACCTGTCTGAAAGAAGGAAAAGCCAGATGAATTGCTTGGCAGAGGCTCAGACCAATGGAGCCATCTGGAAAGCCCACTCTCCACCCTGTTGAGCTCTCTGTAGATTGTCCCCTATGGTCCAGATTTCCAGCTTTCATGAACTGCCACTCATGCTGGAGTGATCTTTGGTGATGGAGTGTTGAGCCCTCTCTGCTCCTGTAAGTAACCCCTCACCCATGGTCCTATAAGTAACCTCAATGACACTCATTGCTTCACTAAGCTGGACCATGGTACCATCCTTTCTTTGGTTTGTACTTCATTCCTTCCTGGGGTGAGTAGACATTTGTTTGCATCTCCCCAGGAATAGGTTGCAGAATCTTTCCCTTGTATCTCAATAGCTTTGGCAACTGGGAAAAGTCATTTACTCTTTGTATGTTACAGTTTGTCACTTCTAAGGCAAACAAAAAAACAGGGCCTATCTCAACCATCAAGGGATGCAATGGTGAGTGAGGATGTGGTCTCTGAGGCTAGATTGCTTGGCTTCGAGTCTCTCCTGTGTCATTTCCAAGCTGTGTGGCCCGAGGCAATTCATTCAACTTCTCTGTGTTTCAGTTCCAGAATCTTTAAAATCGCAGTTAGCGATGTGTTGGGCTGCCGAGAAGACCAAGTTAATGTAGACAAGGCACACAGCTAGCATCTTGAAAATGCCAGGTGAGTTTTAGAAAATTGTCACTGAAAAAACAAACAAACAAACAAACAAACCAAGACGCTTCCGACATTTGAACAACGTGTAGAACATGCTGAACGTTTGTAGCCGTTCACTAGGGAGCCAGAAATTAAGAGTGGCTCAAAATGAATGCTACTTTCTTCCTCCTTCACATAGCCTGAGTCCAAACACAGCAGGCCGGTGAGGCAGGTGGAAAAGCCTTAAAATATAGGCTTCCTGGAGTCTGGGGCCTGGGCTCATATGTTGTCTGAGGCCACCCAGGCTAAACCTCTCTCAGCCCAGGGGCAGGGCTTCTTTTCCCTTCCCCAGCTTCTCTTTTCTATAAACTCAGCCATTTTAGTTATGCCCCCCTTGGTTCCGTACACTCTCTC
This sequence comes from Arvicanthis niloticus, assembly GCF_011762505.2. Lineage (NCBI taxonomy): Eukaryota > Metazoa > Chordata > Mammalia > Rodentia > Muridae > Arvicanthis > Arvicanthis niloticus. The sequence goes on from NC_047671.1 coordinate 12,930,002, forward strand.
GGTCTCTTGGCGGGCCTTGCTCTTGGCTCCTGATTCCCTCTCTTGTCCCCCTTTTTTTCTTCCTCTCTCCCTGCTTCCTCCCGCACCCTTCCCCACCCTTCTGGCCCCCATGACCCTGTCTCTTCTGCTGGCCATGTTTAGTCTAGACCACTTCAGATGCCTCTGGCTGAATTCTCCCTTATATGTACAATAAAACCTTTCTCCTTAACCACGCCCAGGAGTGGGCGTGCCTTCATTGTCATTCATGCAGTGCTGGTACTTTCTAGGACAGATAGAAAGCTGGTGATGCTGGCTTCCAGCACCCTCGGTTCCCACCTGCGTCCAGGGCCACTCCCCTCACTGGGGGCTCCCACCCTCCTTTCAGCTGCCGGCTGCTCTGAACACCTTCCTCACTTCACAGAACGCCTTTCAAAAGGAAGCACCTCTACTAGTGGGCTTTCGGATACACGTGATTTTACTGAGAACCATGGAGCTTGGGTGTGAAGTTCAGTCCACTCCCTCATTTTACAGAGAAAGAAAAGAGGTGCAGAGAGAAGACACACCCTTCCCCATATTTGTAGAGAAAGTCTCTGGTAAACAGGGAAGAGATTCCAGGACTACTCGGTTTGTGTATATGTGAGAAGTATTTGTTTTATATCAAAGGTAGCTAGCCTGCCAAGGGCTGATGGTTTATAAATCTCCCTCACTTTGTAAAAGTTTCATGGCATGGAACTCAAATTTTTTAATCTCCCCTACCTGGTAAAACTTTTGTTTATGCAAAGATCCCAGAACTTCGTGGCCTGGAGCTGACAAGTCCTGCTCCACCCTACCCTTTTGGCATAGTTCTTTTAAATCTAGCTAATGAAAAAGGTTTGTGTGTGTGTGTGTGTGTGTGTGTGTGTGTGTGTGTGAGAGAGAGAGAGAGAGAGAGAGAGTGAGAGAGAGATAGCGAGAGAGAGAGGAAATATGTAATTGTGATCAGCATTTAGAATTAATGCAGTATTAATGTTAAAGAGATTAGGGGCCATTGGGGATGGATCCTCGTTGCCTTTGGACCCCATGTCCTCTTTTCCTGCTAACACCAGAAAGTGTCATCCTCCTTGGGGTTGAGAGCACCATATGAACAGTATATAACTTAGGGATATAAGGGGAAGCTACTTCCTTCCGGTCAAGACAAATGGAGTTTGAGTGCCACCTCTGGCCTTGGGTAGAGACCTGACATTTTGATCTGCTTCAGAGTTTAGAACAGTATATAGTATTACTTTCTTCCTTAAGAATTAATCCAGATGTGCCAGTCAATCACCTTGGAAGTAAAGTAAACCTGATTCACACGAAGTCATGCTAAGGAGATGGTAGGAATAATTACCCTTTAATGAGGTAACATGCTATACTTCCCAACCGTCCTGCCCCGAATACAGTGTTCACATCAGCGCAGCCAAGCCTGCTTGATTCTTGGCCATTTTTCTTTCAAAACTCTAATAAAATGACCCATAAGCTCCCCTCTGAATCTATTTTTGAATTCTCTCATTAATGAGGTCAATAACCTAAAAGGGAACCCCATTTTTTTTTTTAGTAACATTAGTACAGCCTTTCTTGTCAAGGAAAAAGACCGTAGGAAGCATGTGGAGGAGACTGGTGGCAGAGAATACTTGAAATATAAACATGTAGGTATGAGCCCACGCTTTCTGCCTTGTCAGAACATGCCTCCTGACAGGGGAGAGGAGAGAGATTAGCCAATTGAAGTGAGGCATGCCTATAATTCCTGTGCTCGAGAGGCAGAAGGACAGGACTGTGAATTCATTGCCAGCCTGGGCTTCATAATGAGCTCCAAGCTCCAGAGCACAAATTGAGCCAAACCAACAAACAAATGAGGGGACCAAGAGGTCAGCAGCCAGAGGGAGAGGGAGATGCAAAGCTCTGAAGCTCTGACTTCTGGTTGAGGGAGACTAGGGACGGATGGACAGACAACTTGCCCTTCTGTTGGAGTCATTTAGTTTTGGAGACTGTGGCAAGAGCTTGGGGCAGCTCCACTGTGCCCCAGCTGTAGGAGACTGTAGATGTGCTTAGATCCACTGGCAGGGACCAGCAAGGCTTGTTCTTGGTGCTGTTGGGAGGAAGACTGCTTTGGTTAGTGATGGGCACAGCTACTGTCTTGAGGGTTGTCTTAGTTGGGCATGCTATTGGCACCAGGACCAAAAAAATCTTGAGGAGGAAAGGGCTTATTCAGCTTATGCTTCCACAGTACAGCCTATCACTGAGGGAGTTAGGACATGAACTCAAGTGAGGCAGAAACCTGATGGCAGGAGCTGATGTAGAGGCCATGGAGGGGTGCTGCTTACTGGCTTGCTCCTCAGGGCTTGCTCAGCCTGCTTTCTTAGAGAACCCAGGACCACCAGCCCAGGGATAGCACCATTCACAATGGGCTGGGCCCTCCCCCACCAATCACTAATTAAGAAAATGCTTTACAGATTTGCCTATAACCCAGTCTTAGGAAGACATTTCCTCAATTGGGTCTATCTTTTCACATAACTCTAGCTTCTGTGAAGTTGACATAAATGTATCCAACACAGGGGCTGTTCTTTCAGGTTTTATGAATCACCAAGATGGCCACGTTCATACCGAGATGTCACAGTCAGTTTTGATTTCTTGCCATGGAGTCTGATCCAATTCCACCCCTAACTGGGACACTTGCAAAGTTCAGTGTTCGATGCCTCTCACGTCACCCTTTCTCTTCTGAGCCTCCTTTCTCAGCCCGGCTCCTCAGACAACAGAGTCCCATGTTAAAGGATTCACCTGTTACCATTTTCCTAGCCCTACACTGAAAAGGAGATCCCTCGTCCATCAGAGAATCCTGCAAGTTGGCTATGCTGCCATGAGGGGGTGGCAGGTCCATGACCAGATGCTGTGAATGAGAGGTAAAACCCAACAGCTGAGGAATACTTTGAGCACTGCCATTTTTCTTTTTCAATTTGAGTTGTCACCAATATTTTAACTAGGAGACTGCCCATCAGAATCTTAATTGGGGGCTTTCTTTGAAATAGGACATTTGATGACATTCTCTCAGGCTTCCAGTCAGCTGGGACTTAATAAGATGTTGCCTTCTGCAAATGGGCACACCAATCTGTTGATATTGCTGTCACCTGCTGAGGGTTCCTGCTTCCTGTTGCTTGTTTGTTTCCCGAAGCCCCTGGTTTAAGATTTAGGTCACCTTGTCTTGGCTACCCTGCCACCCTACCTATATCAGGGCCACAGCCCTGAATGCCCACTGTGTTAGTATACTTGCCCATTTGTCTGCTTCCTGCCAGAAGCCCCACTCCTGGCACCGGACTGTGGCTCTCCTGTCCAAGGCTGCACACACACAGCCAATGCACTGAGTAGGTCCAAGGCTGCACACAGCCAATGCACTGAGTAGGCACTGCATACTGAACTCAGCTAATTTCTTTCTTTCTTTCTTTCTTTCTTTCTTTCTTTCTTTCTTTCTTTCTTCCTTCCTTCCTTCCTTCCTTCCTTTCTTTTCTTTTCTTTTTTTTTCCTATGAGACTCGGGCAGAGTCATACGGGAACTCGGGATTCGAACTGGGAGAGTCGGGCACGCTCCGCCCTCTGGCGGCAGGTGCCGAAGCTGTGCTAGCTCGTTCACTAGCTAATTTCTATGTGTCTTCAGATGAGAACATCAGCTTTTTATCTCTCAGGTCAGTCAGAGGTAAGTGCTTGTTAAAAAGTTTCTTGAATTTAATTGCGTGGATCAGGACCAAGGATTTGAATAGATGAATATATTTTCAGGCAGAAAGGGAATACCTACCACTACATTTTCACCCCATTTTGACCATTACTCTAAGAGAGAATGGTATTTTTACATTGGGACCCAGTACACTCCCTGCAGATAAGTGTTTTCTCCTAACTAGACAGCGTGGACTGAGCTGATCCATCCTGGTCTATCCTGTGTTCTATCCTGCTTGGTTTTAACTCTATCTATTCTGTCTCTGCTGCTCAATCCTCCTGGTCTACCTCCTGTTCCTGTACCTTTCATCACATTTTATATTACATCACATACGGTGATGATCTATTCCAGCCATTCTCAACCTGAGTTGTGATCCCTTTGGGCATTCAATAACCCTTTCACATGGCTGCACATCAGATACCCCGAATAACTGATATCACATGGCCGCATATTAGATACCCCGAATAACTGATATTTACATTACAGTCCATTAACAGGAGCAAAGTTACAGCTATGATGTAGCAACAAAGATAATTTTGTGGTTGGGGGTCACCTCGGCGTGAGAAAATGCATTAGAGCATCAGGAAGGTGAAGAACCACTGTCCTTGTCCATTGCTTCACCACCCAATGGACCATTCCCTGTAGCTTGAAACACTGCTCCAGAGTGGGACTGTTTCTCCAAACTCTACGGGCTCTGGGTAGCTTATTTCAGATGGTTTTGAGGCCACAAAGTTAATGTGGTACTGCCATATTCTTACTGGCTGTCTAGTGTCATCTCTATAAACCTCTCCTGAAAAATCTGCTTAGCCCTACCTCTCCCTCTTGCTAATTCATGGCCAGTTGTCTTTTGTACTATTTTTTTTTTTTTTGGTGGTAACTTCATCATTGTCATCGTCACCGTCACCGTTGTCATCATCATCATTATTTTACCACATGCTCTCTGTAATCTGTACTGCTCTCTTTTGCCTCCTGAGTATTTGTTTTCCTAAGTTGATGCCAAGTTCCCAGTGGGCAGGTTGTGTCCTATGCACTCTTTGGTGGTCGTCTTTTAATAATCATGCCAACAGGAAAGAGGAGGGGGAAACAGACTCACATTGGATTAGAAGTGTCTTATTTCCTCATGAGTCTGTCCACTCTGCTAAAATGTTATCTCTTTAAATTCTAGCCACCAGACAAATCAGTATGGAAGTTCCTAAAATAATAAAAGTTTAAAGTCCTCTTGGTTCAACTCTACCGCTCCTGACTGAGTACGTAAGGGAGTCAAATCCATATACCATAGAAATAACTGCTTGCCCATATATATTGCTACTCAAGTCAAGGAACTGAGTTGTGGAATCACCCTAGGTGGCGATCAGAGTATGAATCAATAAAGAAAGTATGGTATATGGAATTAGAGAGCCAGCTCCGTTGTTAAAAAAACAAACAAACAAACAAACAAAAAAAACCCCAGTAGCTCTTCCAGAGGACCTGGGGGTTTGTGTTCAATTCCCAGCACCTGTAGAGTGGCTCATATTCATCAGATATAGGGGATCTGATGCCCTCTCTGGCCTCTGAGGCACTAGGCACACATTTAGTATACAGACATAGAGTTGCCAGGGACAGTGGTACAGCCTTTAATCTCAGCACCTGGAGGCAGAAGTAGGCATGTAACTGTAAGTCTGGGGCCAGCATGGACTACATAGTGAGACCCGGTCTCAAAATAGGAAAAAAAAAAAAAAAAAAAAACCCTAACCAAACAAACAAAGAAACAGCAACAAAATTCCAAACCCAACCCACCACCAACAACAACAACAAAAAGAGAGTGTATCATATGATGTTGTGTTCGGTCATAAAGAAGTCCGAGATTATGCTGTTTATGGGAAAATGGGTGAAAGCAGAGATCACGATGTTAAATTAAAGAACAAAGCCTTACAAAGACAAGTCCAGCATCTGAAGAAGCCATGGCAGGCACTCAAAGCAGGAAGCTGGAATCGGAAACTGAAGTAGAAGCCATGGAAGGAGCACCACTTGCTGCCTGTTATTAAATGGCTTACTCAGCCTGCTTTTTTATACACTTGTAAGATCCAGTGGCGAGAAAGGGCATCGTGCTGGTCAGCTTTTGTCAACCTGACACAAAATAGAGTCATCTAGGAGGAGAGAACCTCGAGGGAGGAATTATCTCCATCACATTGACCTGTAGGCAAGTTGGTGGGGGTACTTTCATGATTAATGATTGATGCCGAACAGCTCCGCCCACTGTGGGTGGAGCCACCCCGACAGGTGTTCCTGTGTTGTATAAAAAAGCAGGCTGAGTAAGACATTTAGGAGCAGGTCCTTAAGTGGTGCTCCTCCATGGCTTCTGCTTCAGTTTCTGTTTCCGGCTTCCTGCTTTGAGTGCCTGCCTTGGCTTCTTCAGATGCAGGATTGTGACCCATAAACCAAATGAAGCCCCTTCTCCTCCAAGGCGCTTTTAGTCAGTGTTTTATCACAGCAGCAGACAAGCAAACTAGAACAAGCTTGAAAATAAACAGGCTGTGGGAGAGGTTGGGAGGGGGAAGAAGCGATCCCAGAAGGGGTGAATACAACCCAAGCACGTTAGATCAGTGTGCGGAAACGCCATACCGAGACCCCTTTGTACAACGAATACACGTGCATTTGCGCATTTGCGCAATTTGCAATTTGTGCATTTGCGCAGTTGTGAGCAACACCTAGTAACCACGTACGGGAGATATTGCTTCCTTTGGCTCATGGTTTCTGACAGTTCAGCACATGGTTGCTCAACACTTGAGCCAAACTTTATGGTGGCAAAAGCTTGTGGTGGAAAACATCTGTCCCCATCATAGAAGACCAAGAATCATACAATGATAAGAGAAGTGGCCAGGGCTAATACACCCTTAAGGACATGTCCCCTGTAATCTACCTCCTGCAGCTAACCACTACCTCCCAAATTTTTCAGGACTTTTCAAAAATAGTACCATTAAATGAGGACCAAATAACTGAAATACAAGTCTGTAGGGGAGTGTTGCATGACTTTCCTCAGAGAATGTGAACAAACATCTATTCACCACAGAGAGGACAAAGAACGATCTGGCTCTACTCACATCTAGTTCGGTGAACAAATGCGTTTGTTGGGGTTACTTAGAGGAACGTAGGTATAAGGGTTACTTACAGAAGCTATGTCACCAAAAAGTCCACCCCAGCGTCAGTGAGGATTCTTAAGATGATTCTTCATCCCTGGAGCTCCACCGAAGGATTTCTTTGTCCTAGCAATTGCTCGCTGCTTATGTAACCTTGGGGAGGGGGTTATCAAGCCTTACAACTTTCTGATTCTTGCAGCTTTCTTGAGCTTAGTTTTATCCTCTTATATCTTATGACCTCCTTCCTCTCTAGGGGAAGGAATGTTTAGTTCAGTAAAATAAGATCAAAGCAAGACAGAGAACTTCACGTCCCATAGTTCAATCAAGGTCCTGAGTTTTCAAGCTACCAGATGATGTGAGTGGCCTCCTAGGACCCATTGAGAGTGAGTTAGAGTCACCACTGGAGGGTCAGGCCTCACCTCAGGGACAGCTCTGATTTCTGTTTTCATGCTCACAGCCACAGTGTATGCCGGGGGAAGAGAGTCTCTCCCATTTTCTCATTTCCATTCATGCCCAGGCCTCTGGGTGACAGGACAGTGTGTTATTGGTTCTCCCGGCCATGTGGAAAGTGGGATCCCTGGCTTGGGTAGTATGCACTGACCTCGCAAACTTGGCTATACATCAGCACACTGTCTGCCCTTGAGGGGACTTTTTTTTATGCTGCACACACACACACACACACAGCCATAGTTATGGGTCTAATACTCAAATGCCATGTTGCAAAGTGAGTCTGACCTGTGGTCCCAAGGTCTGGGCTCCAGCCCACACTCACCAATCATTTTGTAGGGAAACCATCTCTGGGCCAAGCATGATGGCTCTGGAGGAAAAGAAAGCAGGGAACCAGGCTTTCAACTTGCTCTTATGGATCTACAACCTCACTTGCTTTAGCCTCATAGCAGTAAGCAGGAGGCAAACATTCACTTTCAATCCACTCCTTATGCAAGCTCATCCCCGGCGTGAGTCGGTAACACTGGCTATCGTCTGAAAGCCCAGAATCTTGACCCTGGCCCAGCCCTAAGAGCATGTGTGCTATGTATTCTTATCCCATGCTACCATCCCACATGCCATGGGCACATGTGCAGGTGACCAGCAGGAACTGACTATAGAGTCCTCACCAAGGAAGTTTGGTCTCCATGTGGACCACCCCTTCCTGGCTTCCATCTTTTTGACACATGGTATTTTGGACACTTGTGCCACCCCAATTAGCGTCCCAGGCTTTGTAACTGGTCCACTGTTTCTGCTCAAGCATAGCAGAGCACATGAATGCTCTCTAGAACGAGGAGCCAGTCCTCCAGTGCCCCAACCAAGATGTGCTGTGAGCTTCTGCCCCAGGGAGCACATGACTGCAGAAGTTTTTGTTAAGTGAAGCATCTTTCACGTGAGGAGGAAGATAGTAGCAAGATAAAATGACATGCTGCCGCTGCTGTATTTTATAGACTGCCATCTGTCTCCAGAAAGGTCAGGAAAAAATGGCAACTTGGTTGCAGGCAATTGTGCGGTGGCGGTGGTTGACGGGACAAATGATTCTCACCGGCACATGACAAGGAGCCTTGGTGACATGATATAAATGCCCTAATTGGGAAGTGGTCAATCGAGCGGGCCCGACTTCTGAATTTGATGTGTCAATAAACAAGCTCAAGGTGAGATGCTGGATCAATACTGCAGGACAAGAACCATCCGGCAAATTTACTGCAAAGTAATTGGGTGCAAAATGACTCGAGTCAACCTTCACACTACCAAATAGCGAACTAACGGTTGGCCTGGTGGTGTTCACTGTCTGTCCATGTCAGTGATGGCTTATGAGCTCTTGGTGCCTGGTGAAGGGAGCCCCAAAAGGAACTTGAGAGAGCCACAGATGCCCCCTGATGACTCTGTCCCCAGAAGAAGCTATTTCTTGCAGCTGGGAGTATAATCTATATGTTTCTCCTAGCAACACTCTGAACTATAATACAGCAATAGCAACTATAATCACGATATATCCTTTCTTCACCCTGACTCTGTTCAACAAAACACAAAATTCTGGGAAAAATGTTCATCTCTCTGTTGTCTAATCATACTGTGGCATGAGGTAGGTGACAACTTGTTCTCCTATCTGTGGGCACAGGAACAAAGAAATAAGACTCTCAGTTCCCTTAGCTTAAGGATGTACTGGGCTGCAAGGACTGGGAAAATAAGCAGGGCCTGGCTGCCTCAACTCAGGCAATATTCTTTCCCAGACGCCTCCTGATTCGCCAGGCAGGCTGGACAAGATGTGCTAGCAATAACACATAGCTACCCACAACAATAAAAGGCTGTATTTCGGTACGCTGTGAGCTGGTTGTATGACTACTGGTAAACTGGAATTGGCTGCAGTGGAATTTTCTTGAGGTAGGAACAGCAAATATTTAGTGCCAGGCCTTGGGGAGCAGAGCCTCAGCATGCTGCAAGGGAGAGGGGTAGGTCTACAAGACAGGCTCCAGTCAGAGCAGGAGGAGTCCAGGACTGGGCTGTGATCTCAGAGGTTGGTCTAGCTGGGAATTCCCTTCAATGAGTGAGGTTTGGGGTAAGCAGGGTTAGGGGGGCAGCTCAAGGCTGAGTGTTGTTTATTGAACTTGCAATGTCCCCCACAGGCTAAGGTGTTAAGGGCTTGCTTGGCTGCTAGCTTTAGGAGAGTGGTTGGATCTGACCTCTTAGAAGATCAATCTGTGGATGAATTCATACTTTTGTATATGAGTGCAAATGTTTATGTGTGTGTACGCGTGCGTGCGTGTGTGTGTGTGTGTGTGTGTGTGTGAGCTCATCTGTGTGAAGGCCAGAGGTAGACACCTTCCTCAATCACGCTTTTTCTTATTTTTATTTTTATTTTTTTGAGACAGGATCTTTCATTGAAACTACAGCTTGCAGATTCAGCAGGGCAGGCTGGCTCTCATGCACCAGGGATCTTTCCACTGCCTTCTCAGTGCTGGGATTACAGATGTACAGGGCCACATCTGGCTGGTTGAAAAAACAAAACATATTCTGGATATTAATCCTCTGTCAGATGTGTAGCTGGCAAGGATTCTCTCCTATTTTGGGGGCTTCCTCTTCACCTGGCTGATTGTTTCTTTACTTCTACAGGAGCTTTTTGGTTTTACGATGTCCACTTGACAACTGTTGGCTTTAATTCTTGGGCCAATGAAGTCTTACTCAAGAAATCCTTTCTTTCACCTATATAATGTAGGGTGCAGCCCATATTATCTCCTAGAGTTTTAGAAGTCACATGTAGATCATTGATCCATTTGGAGTTAGCTTTTGTGCAACGGGATAGAAGAGGTCTAATTTTGTTCTTTTGCATGTGGACAGCTAGTTTCCAAGAAGCCTTGTGGAAGATGCTTTTTTTTCTCTTTAGTGTATGCTTTTGGCACCTTTGTCAAATACTAAGTAGCTGAAGTTATATGTGCTCATGCCCAGGTCATTTAGTCTAGGGTCAGGGTCGGTGGTGTGTGTGTGTGTGTGTGTGTGTGTGTGTACACATGCACATGCGACTCTTTCCTAGTACACTCTGCCTGCTGTAGTGTCTCTTTAGTCCTGCCAGCATAGGCTGCCCACTTCATTAGACAGGAAGGGAGTGGAAGTGAACAGGGATCAAGTTTAACCTACAAAGTAACACGTGCAGTTAGTCCCTACCTCCTAAGCATTCCACCATCGGGAGTCTGTGGGGTACAAAAGCTATGGGTCCTTTCCTCCTTAATGCACAGAGCTGATTCGTGAGAGAGAAATGGAAACTGAACAGGAGTAAAATGTGAATTGGGCATGGTAGGATATCGGCACTTAGGAGGTGGGAGCCAGAAGGTCAGGAGACCAAGGCTATAGTGAGTTCAAGGTCAGCCTCTGCTACATGAGACCCTGCCTTAAAAAAAAAAAAAACAAGACAATAATTAAGTGAATTATCAGTGGAGGGGACTATGTGTGCATATTTGGGATTACAATAGTGTGGGACAGAGCCTGGGTCTCAGGTCCCAGGTGGGTGTGGCTGTGGAGTAGCTCTCACCTTGGGTTTCCTGCATGGGCACTGCAGGAGGCAGCTGGGTGAGCTGATCTGTCATGGAGCCTTCCCCAGGGCCATGACTGGCAAGCACATTTCTTTGGGAACAACATCTTCCCCTGCAGGTTCCTTTCTCTCGTTTGCGTTTTCACGCAAGGCCGGGTTTCCATCCACCTTCAGGTGTCCTTCCCCTTTCCCATTTCACGCTCCTGTCCCTAAATAATGTTTGTGTTTTCTATTAATAGGCCTGCCTTGATGGCGGCTGGGCCAGTTGACCTACTTTCCTCAGTTCTCGATTCCAGAAGCGATGTTGCCTGATTCTCATAGCATCGTCTACTTTGTGACCATTGGTTACTACTCCTGCATGTGTTTACAGAGCTCCAGAAAGTTAGAGCCATCAAAGCACAGTCCCCAGCCTTGGAGATTCTAGGGAAGTCAAGACAGACACCCACGTCTCAACAGCCTGCATGAAGGACAGAGACTTTTGGATGCCTATGTGACATTGTGCAAACACATTTGTGCGTGCATAGGTGCATGTGAACATGTGTGCACGTGTGTGTGTCTATGTATGTCTATGTGTGCATGCGCTCACATACCCACTGCTTAGAGAAGGGGAAGAGAGAACCCAAAGATGCACAGATCTTGGAAGTCTGCAATAAAGGACTGAGAGCTGTAAGTTTGGCATTTTGTTTTTAAGACAAAATACCATAGGAGTAAGCTCTCTTACCTCTGGTTCATAATTTCTTCATTCATCAAGGAAAGACAAGGCTGCCCAGGAAGGGAGTATTGGCTGGCTGGCTACCCACTTCTGCCTCCAGCCTCATTGCCCACTCTCTGCCAGAGGCAGATGGGCCTCCACTCTCCTTACGGCCCAGCCAGCATCTTCATTTTCTGCAATCCACCATGTCCTCCAGCTCATGCCACACACCAGACTCAGACACATCTCTGCACTTAATGCTTATGTGGGCCTTTGAGATGGAATAGCTTTTCCTTTTTATGCATCACTTCATAGTGTATGTATATGTGTGTGTATGTGTATATGTGTGTGTATGTGTATATGTGTGTGTATGTGTATATATGTGTGTATGTGTATATATGTGTGTGTATGTGTATATGTGTGTGTATGTGTATATATGTGTGTATGTGTATATATGTGTGTATGTGTATATATGTGTGTGTATGTGTATATGTGTGTGTATGTGTATATATGTGTGTATGTGTATATATGTGTGTGTATGTGTATATGTGTGTGTGTATATGTGTGTGTATGTGTATATGTGTGTGTATGTGTATATATGTGTGTGTATGTGTATATATGTGTGTGTATATGTGTGTATGTGTATATATATGTGTGTGTATGTGTATATATATGTGTGTGTATGTGTATATATGTATGTATGTATGTATATATATATATCTGTGTGTGTATATGTGTATGTGTGTATGTGTATATAGGTGTGTGTATGTACATATATGTGTGTGTATATGTATATATATGTATGTGTGTATGTGTATATATATGTATGTATATATATGTGTATGTGTATATATGTGTGTGTGTATGTGTATATATATATGTGTGTGTATGTGTATATATACACGTGTGTGTATGTGTATATAGGTGTGTGTGTATGTGTATATGTGTGTGTGTATACGTGTGTATATGTGTATATAGGTGTGTATATGTGTATGTATGTATATATATGTGTGTGTATGTGTATATATGTGTGTGTATGTGTATATATACACGTGTGTGTATGTGTATATAGGCGTGTGTATGTGTGTATATATGTGTGTATATGTGTATATATATGTGTATGTGTGTATGTATGTACGTGTGTGTGTATGTGTGTGTGTGTATGTGCACATATTCACCCTCCTCATTGCTCCTCATTGCTCCCTGTTCTCTTGACTGGGCTATGTGGCTTGCTTTAATGTCATTGGGAATGGTGTCTCCCTTGATTTTCTTGATTGATGCTATGATCTAAGTTATTCCATATTGTGTAAAAGGAGTGGTTTTCCAGACTGTGCTTTGCTCTTTACAAGCACCATTTGACTGCATTTGAGGCTGGGGGATGATTCTGCATCTTGGTGGGTATGTGAACAGTACCACTTGCTCAGGACTACCCATGTGGCACTGACTTATTATTTATATATATATACCATATCGAGGAAGCCAGGCCTTAGAAATTACCAGATATACCAGATCAAAAAAGTGTGCTACCCCTTCATCTGGACCCCATAAAAAGGAGGAAACTTAGCATCACAATGGCAGTGGTACCATACTGACTGCTATCATCACACCATCTAGCCTGATTCCAAGAAACCCACTGTTTCAGGGACTTCAGCTCAGCTGAGTCTCTGCTGCTGCAGACTGTCATCTTAGACTGTCATGTCTGCCCGTTCATTTATCACCCTTTACATCGACAGCTCGAATGGCCCCCATGCCTCTTGTACCTTGCAGCCTCTAAACTCAGTTCAAACTCTGCACTTCCCAGCCGACATCCAGAAGGTTTAATTATCTGACCCCCATTCCAAGCGTCTCTCTCGGCCTCACCCCTGCCACTGTCAGATCTCTTTAAAGCCCCTTGAACTTAAGGCAGGCTCTTTGGCCCTTTTTAGCTATTCTATAATCTTTATACATACCTGTATGCACCTCAGCTGCTTAATATCTGAGTGTTCATATTAGTGGTTAAGATCGTAATAAAAGGCCATGTGTTTGCCTTGGTTGAAAACCATGGAAATCAGGACCATTTGGCAAGCTGTGGTCAGTGAAATAGATTTACCTTGTGAATTTGTTACTATTCAATAAATGGTGATGTTGTGGAAAGATGTAAGTGAGTTTGTCTATGTTTCTGATATACCAATCTAATGACAACTAAGACCCTGGCCATACGACTCGCTTTGACTAACACCTCTTCTTGTATTTTGCTATGGTCAGAGTAAAACGTGTACTGAATGGCCATCTGGGGCCAGGAGGCTGAGAAACCAAGGTTTCTGGAACCAGCCTGTGTCTGCGCTCTTCAGGCTCAGGCGTGAGTGTGAGTAATTGTTGTTTTAAGTCTCTGAGTTTGGGGATGTTTCTTATGTAGCCATAGTGTGTTGATGGAGGGCTGATACACACTGATACAGGAGTCCAGGTTTTCTTCTTGTCATGGCGCTGCTCCCTTCAGGAAGTCCTCCCAGAGTGACCATGGCCAAATCTCTTTGTTCCTTTTTCATGCTACTCTAGATTTCAATGACTTCACCTTTTTGCTTCAGCTTTTTGGTTATTCTCTGGATGAATGAAAGATAGTAATCTATGGAGATAACACTTTGCCACCTCCTATAAGGCTCCTGACTTTGTAATTGTGTTGTAAACTTCAAGAGGATTCTCAAGTCTCTTTCCTGTCTCTGTGTCATCTCTGGGATTTCACATGGGATTTCAGAACCTCTAGAGAAACGAGCATGCTGGCTCTAACAGTCCTGGGCTCTTCACTATGGCTCATGGCTCCAACATTACTACAGAGTTGTGATATCCAGCCAATGTTTCCAGAATGTGCAGGGCACTGAGGTGCAGACACACTGGCCCCTTCTGGTGTGATTCCAGGGGACAATAAGAATTACATGTGGGCACATTGCCTGCTGACCTCACTGGCCACCTGCATTTCACAAAGCTATTTTCCACTGCTGGACTCCTTCCCAGGAAATGCTGTCTACCTGGGCTTACTGGGCCCCATGCCCATCTTTGTGGGTGTAGGGAAAATAACCATTTCCTTGACAGTTAAGTGTGGTGTTTGCTGAAGAGCCTGGTGTCCAAGCAATATCCATTCATTCCCCAAAGACACAACTAGGGAGTGAGAGACATCTTTCCCTCTCGTCCCTCCCCTGACAAGCCCATGCTGCTCTGGCTGAGCTTTTTCCTACTTCCTTACTATGCTCACATCCTTGCCTGCCAGAGGTCCCTCAGCCTGCCAGGCCCTGCCCTGAGGCTACTTCTCACCTTCAGACTATTCACTGTTTCATTCTTAATACTCTCACAGCCTTTGACTCTTCCAGCTTTGTGGGCTCTTGAAAGCATGCATCATTCTAGATTTTTAGGCAAGCACTCTTGGTGTCCTTTAGAACATGAGCTCCCAGGAAGCAGGGGCTACAATGAAATGAAAATAGTCTCAGGGAGTCTAGTGAAGTGGCTCAGTGGGCAAGGGTGCCTTCTTGGACTGCCCAAGACCAGAAGAACCTATGTAAAAAGATGGACATCACTGTGCATGCTTGTAACTCTAGCACAGTGGGAGGCATAGGCAGGAGGGGCGTCCTGACCACCAGCCTAGCTCCAGATGGAGAGAGCCTGTCTCAAGGGAATAGATGGATACTGACAGCATTGGACACTCAACTTTCTCCTCTGGACTTCATCTTCACTCATGGGCACGTGTGCCCTACACATATGTACACATACAATACCCTCGATAGAAAAATGGCTCAGACCACATGGCTCCCCATGGAGAGCATTGTACATATGCCTGTGGCAGGTGCTCTGTCCAACAGATGTTCCTGCTCAGCATCCGCTGTGGTCAGAGGACAGGGAGAATGAAGAAGAAATCAGAGGAGAGATAGTTACTACCTGCCATCTTCTTCTACAAATAACCATCTGGTCCTGGCTATGTGTTCTGATCCATGAATGTGTAATCACAAGTGGAAGGTCATGTCTGTAGCCATTAAAATTGAGCTCATCTGCACACCATAGGAAGCCCAAGAGCAGAATCAAGAGAGCAGTAATTTCTCTTTCATTGAGAAGTCCAGAAATGGGCAGGGACAAGCTTGGGTGGTAGCTCTGCTTCCCAAGTCATCATCATAGAGGCTATAGGCCTTTTATAATTTCTGGATGACTGTCTTTAGCTCATGGCTTATATCTTCAAGGTGACTTCATCACAAGATGGCTGCCACAGCTCCCACTATGCGTATACTATCCCAGGCAACAGGGAGGAGCAGAGAAAAGGGGGAAAGACTATAGCTTATCGTCAAGGTTTGTGGACCAGGTTTGTGTGAAGGGATTGGTACATGGATGGGTTTGTAAAGAGACCAGGGAAGCAGGTGAGGCTGAAATCTTGAGTGAGGAGTGAATGGATTTCACTCAATGGAGTGAAATCTCCATTGAGACATTGGAGGCTGAAGCCAGTGGAAACCTACTTTTCTATGTGCACTCTAGTTACGACACTTCATAGACAGTGGAAAGGGGGCACATGGGCATGAGCAATTCCTGAAGAGAGAGAACTCTGGAAAGATAATCATGCCTGGGACATTATTGCTGGGAGCCTGGGACTGAGCCAGGAGAGACTGAGGATGGGTTTTCTGGTGGTGGTTGTAACAGATCTATAGGATGCAGGGCCATCGAGGAGGATTCTGGGAAGGTGAGCTGTCTGTGATGAGGGTTGGTCTTGTGGCTATTCACATTATAAATATTCTAAGACGCCTAAAGAACTGGAGGGAATTCTATCCCTCACAAAGGAAAAGGATTCACCCAGCTAAAGTTGTGGTAAAATTCAGACTAGATTCAGGCCTTTCAAATTCCAACCACTGTTCGAACATATTTTTCAAAATGGTGGAGAGATTGAATCGGGTGCTGGACAGGGGCAAGGTTAGAGAGAGGAGGAGGCTAAGCTATGTGAGACTCTCTCTGGTCATCATCCATCGGGCGGACTAAATACGACCCGGTGACTTAGCCAAGGCAGAAGGACATTCCATGGCTGGCCATTTTTCTATCTCTTTCCTCTGCCTTTCTCTGTGACTCTCCCGAGCTACACGCCCCCTTTTACCTCCCCTCATATTGAATCACCAGGGTGTGAAATATAATAAAGCATTGTACCATTCAATCTGTCGGCTATTCCTTAAAGGTGTACTGCAGGTAAATATCCCCTTGGCCTGTGAAAAATGAGCTTACCTGCAACAAGTGACTTTGATGAACCTCAGCAGCTGGCCGGCTATCACTCTTTTCCGATTGGCTTCCCCAGCCGAGCACGATTTTCCCCTGCACAAATTTGTCTTGCTGAAGGAAGAGTTTCTCTAATTCACTTTCCTCCCGATGCCCCAGCCTCCTGCCCGGGCTTCCCTTCATCCAGCCACCACCCTCAGAGACTTCAGTCTTCAAGAATCCAGGAGCTCCTCACATGGTCATCAGACGCTTCACCGGGTCTATCAAAATCGGAATCCAGATTATTCAGCCCTTCCATGAGCACTTCTTGGGCGAGGCAGACTTGAAGTGGGTCCCTGTGAAATGGTCCGCCATTTTCTCAGTTCTCCATCTCCATCCATTGCCTTCCCTCTCCAGTCGGATCCAGAAATAACACCAAACCTTCCTCCTTCAAAGGTGTGTCAAAGCAAACACACTTTCACATGTGAAAATGCTTCAAAAACTGCAAATCACTATAAGAACACCAGGTTTGGTGTGTGTGTGTGTGTGTGTGTGTGTGTGTGTGTGTGTGTGTGTGTCTGAATTCTCTAGGAGATGAAAGAGAAGGAAGGATTTATTGTCATTAACCTAACCAATAAGTACCGAGTGTCAATTACATGTCACACGTAACACAGAGCAACGAGGGGGGTACTCTATAGGATGAAAAGTGCAAAGCACATACTCCCCCAAACAAACACACATACGAACCAATAAAGCATAGAAGGGTGTGCCACATGCTGATAATCAAGTAATGCAGTTCGAGAGGGAAGCTGCTGCATCCTGAGCACCTGCTGTATTATGATAAATTTTAAATCTATGGCCATCAGTCACATAGGAACAGTGCCTCAGGCTCTCCCACATGTAGATGAGGTATCTCCAAGCTCTCAGAACAAGCCAATAGGAGTTACCTGCTGCCAGACCCTAACCCACCCCCAAACTATATATAAGAACCCTATTCGGGAGAAGTAAAAGAGTGCAAGAATCAAAATAAATAAAAAATAAAAAAATAAAAAGGAAGTTGTGGTAATTTTGAGGATAAAATCTGGAACTTGGCATGCTAGGCAAGTGTTCTGTCAGTGAGCTACAGTGATGGCTTATAATGCTTAATTTTATTTAGTTTTCAGATCAATGAGGAACGCTAAATGTGAGCATGCTCTGTGGTTTTTCTTTCTGTGGGGTGCACAGTGGCTATGGTGGTCATTGGTCACAAGAAACTTCAAAGGGGTTGCCTCCCACTTGGATTTTAGGGCAAGAAAGGAGAAATTGCATTGGTTCAGTTTAGAGAAGGCCAAACAGGATAACGCAGAGGGAGTGAGCATATGAAGAACGTAGGGACAGAGAAGATGGCTGGATGGACAGACGCTGAGATGGAAGAAGACAGCTGGACAAGGACAGATCTCAGCTGGACTCAGCACTAAGGCTGCATCATTTCTGTCCAGAAAGGGAAGGTGGAGGACATAGCTTTGCTAAAAACAAGAAGTGGACCCTGGCCCTGCCAGGCAGTTGCTTTCTTGGTCCCCTATATAGACACTTGACACTAATTAGCTCCGTGAGGCTGGTGATTCCCGCTCTTCCTTTGGCCTCAGTTCCCCATCAAGAAGAGGAAAGGGTGGGAAGGGAGGTTTGTGGAGGCTCTGAGATTCCATCGTGACTGAAGGACGTGTGTATGCAGATCACAGCAGAGTACCTGCTAGGGCTTTTCTCCTCCGCCGGTGTAATTTTAGATAAGTACCAAATGCCTCTTTATTCTCAAATATAAAAACATCGGGAAGATTAAGCCGCTGCCTGTCTCATAATAATCTGGGCATCCAATTCCAGTTTCTGATGAAGTCACCACTGTTAGAAGAAAATTGGAAAGTTCAGTATTTGCAAAGATGAACAAATGACCCCAGCCCCACCCCCAGTGATGCAGAATGTTCTGGCTGGCTCACATTTCTCTCTCTAAGCTTCTTGGCACATAGAGCTTTATTTTGGTTACGTGTGGGATTTCTGGAAACTTGCTGTGGTCAATCTTCATGTAGATCTAGTCACTCCTTCGAGGGTAGAGCCCAGACTGGGATCACATCATGATATGTGGTTTCTGTAAGAGAGACAACAACAACCCATACAAAAGGATCCCTTTCAAAATTTCATTAAGAGTCAAGTCCCATCTAAAGCAGAGGTCAGCACCCAAACCTTTTAAAAAACAGGGTTGCCCTGAAAGATTTCTTCACACACCCTTGCTGTGACCCCCATTTCACAGATGAAGAAGCTGAGACCAAGGGATGGGAAGGAGCCAACTAACCACTAGCACTTAAAAAAAAAAAAGCACCTTTACCCTCTGCTGGACCAGTGCTCCACGATGATGCTGACAACCACAAGCACATACTTAGCACTTGCTGTGTGCCAGGCTTTGGCCTGACCACGGTGTGTGCACTCATTCATGCACACCTTGTAGCAAGCCTCTGAAATGAGGCTGCTGTCCCCTCAATTTGAATAGGAGAAAACTGAGGTCCAGGAAGGCTATGCTTCTTGTTCAAAGCCTCAGGGCTACTCAGTGGCTCCACTGGTTCCGGAACACGGCTCTCCCACGACAATCTCCTATCGTATAATAGCTCCCACCGCTTGCTATTCTCTTCCTTGTTTCAGAGACAACTACATAGGCTTACTCCTTGGAGCATCTGACCAACAGACACCCACTCTACTATTCTCCTCTTTGTTCCAGATAGAAGCCAAGACTGCCCCTCACCCTTCAGAGTCAGCAACAACCCTTGTTGTGGGGGGACTTGGGGGTGGGTTGGGGGGAAGTGGCCCAGGGCAAGGAGTGGCTTTGTTACAAAAGGCAGAGCAAGACAGGAGACTACTTCCTCACTTTTTTTTCCTTCTAGCCTTTTGTCAGGTCTGATAGCTCAGGACCCCTCCAGCTTACAGGGTTGCATCCCCTCTCTGTCTTCTCCATTAGAACCAAAGTCATTCTTTCCTCTTCTGGGTGGCCCTTCTACTTCTCGTTACTCCTCTGTGGCCAGGAGCTCACTGTCCCCTGTCCTGATGCCTGGATACTGGAAATAGTCCTGGCCAAAAGGATGGAAAAACTGCCAGCCAGGAGCAGATACACGTGTGTCCAGAGAAACTGAATCAGTGAGAAGTGTGTGTGTGTGTATGCATGTCCGTGTGTGTGTGTGTGTGTCCGTGTGTGTGTGTGTGTGTGTGTATGTGTGAGTGTGTGTGTGTTGTTTTCATGACTTTGAGTGTGAGAGCAGTCAGCAGGCTGGAGACCCAGGCCCAGCTCAGCAGGAGTTCTCACTCACTCAGGACTTCTGAAGAGAAGTGAAGTTGCCACAGTGGGAAGGCCATCTCCTTCCCCAGAGTGCTCAGAGTCCACTGATTATAATGTTAATTTCTTGCAGGACTTTTTTTTTTTTTTTTTCAATGCAGGAGCAATAAGCATTGCTCACTGCTGCACAGATACTGTTCTAGCCAGAAGAGCAGACTTCCACTTAGGGAAGTGTGGTTGATCCTCAGCTAACACCTTTTTCTCCCTAACTGGGAAACTTCAGGTCTGCCCTGAGGCCTTAGACCATTTCTCTACAGGCCAGAGAAGGTAAGGTCTCCCCCAGGGAAGCTGTGTTTGTAAAGTCCTTTGCTAGAATACCCTCTGTAACCATGGATCTCAGGCTGCACCCTCCAGCACTGAGCCCATCTGTGTGGGAGGATGTTTATGCACCTTTAAAAGTGCATCAAGAATTATACCCTAAATAAAGCGTCAGACAGCAGCTAACCTTTCAAGATGAAGTTGCCTGGAGAGAATTGTCAACATATCCTTGCTGTCACCCCATTTTTCAGATGAGGAAACTGAAACCAAAATGGGGAAAAGGGCACACCAGCCTCTTGCTCCAGCACTCTCAAGGGGTGTGGGACAGCCTCACATTCTGATTTCACTGGGGTGGGCAGAAGCAGGGTAGCCATGGGCAATGGCACTGACATCTGTGTTGCCACTGGGGATGCAGCACCCAGACAACACAGTATCAAGATCTGGTATAAGATGAACTGCTTCAGGTTGTGAAACCTTTTCCTGAGAAAACTTTATTTAGGCCATTTCTTAGGATGATGGACAAGTATGCCTAAAAATGCATTTTTAAAATAGGAGATCACTGGGCACGAGTCAGGAGACCGTAAGATAATGAAGAGACCATTTAGTATGTCACATTCTTGCTGTAAGCGGTTTTTAGGGGGTATCTTACTTTATTCTAATCACTGTGTGGTAGGTGCTATTATTCCACTTTTCAGACCTGGAGACTGAGGCAGACAGAATCGCAGCCTGCCCAACCTCAAGGCATCAAAGCAGCATTGATATCTGTGCAGTCGCTTTTCGTGTGTGTGTGTGTGTGTGTGTGTGTATGCACGTGTACATGTGCATGTATGTGCATGCCTATGTGTGTGTGCCTGTGTGTGTACATGTGTGTGCATGTGTGAGTATGTGTGTGTACATGTGTACATGTGCACATGTGCCTGCGTGTGTGTATGCATGTGAGTGTTCATGTGTGTGCATACATGTACATGTGCATGTTTGTGAGTGTATGTGCACGTGTGTGTGTGTGTGTGTGTGTGGTGTGTGTGCATGTGTGATTGGGCTAGCAAAGGTCTTGGAGGTAATGGGAAAGGCTGGAATCAATATTCCAGGTTGAGGATGCACCTTGGCAAAGGAAAAGAATAAGTCTTCCTGAGACAGGGGGGAGGATGGAAGATGGATGACGGAGACGCTGGAAGTGTCTGCAGCCCGGGAAGAAAGTAAAGGCAGCATAGATTGGATGACCTTGATCTTCTCTGAACTGGGCAGGACCTGACACACGCCAAGCTGGTCTCTTTCTCACCCACTTCTTCTTTCTTCTCTGCCAAACCCTCTCCCCTTGATTTCACACGGAAGAGACAACACAAGCAACATTTTCTCATCTGACTTGAATCTGAGAGTGAGAGAGGTTGTGCTGTTGCATACGTGAAGAAAGAGACAGATTAGAGCTGACTGCCAGGTCTGCTGCTCAACAGTGGGTGTGGACATGGGCAGAAACGGAGGTGAGCGCTGCTTTCAATTCCTTTCAGGATCACTATGGGGAAATGAAAATCTTGGTGGGGGTGTTGCATTTGTCCCCAGGGACAGAAACAGAAATACAGATGCCCTGAACTTGGGGACTGGAGTTAGGGAGAATTTCTGTGAGTAGACTGAAAAGCAGAGATTTAAAAAAAGGAAAACCAACCACCTTTTAAAGAAATCAATGTCAAGTGCAAAGCCAACAGAAACCTGGAAAGTACAGAAGTGTACAAAAGGGCCAGAAAAATGATCCCACTTCAGAAAATTATTACAGTTTTGTGTTTTTTAATTTTTTCTCCATATTAAAAAAAACATAAAGTACTGCCACAATGCTTTTAACACATAATTTTCTATGTGTCTCCCTCATGTTAATACAATCTTCTATTGAAGATATTTTATAAAGAGAGGGCAGACAGAGAAAGTTACCGACAGTCATTCAGCTATGTGTCTATAAATGTGAACTACTTCTGAATTGCTGGCGGGCGAGCCTTCATATGGGGGCATGGCACTTTAGATCGTCCTCAAAAGCTGGACAGTGGGCTGTCCTGCATCATATGCTTTGGTGTTACTGTCCTGAGGAACATTTCTGTATATATACACCTTTATGCACAGTTTGAACAATCCTTTATCAGAGGCTCCTGAAAGTAAAACAAAATGGAAGGAGTGAATACTTGAAAGATTGCCTTCCAGAGCCCTGTGCCAGCTACTGACAGCCTCTTCCCAATGTAGGGGTATTCAAGGAATCAGGAATGCCCATGGTTAGGAGGGGTAACAGGCAGTCTGAACTTGTGACTGAGTGGGGAGGATGCTTGCTGACTGCTCTGCTCTTGGCGGGAGTAGGCCGCTGTCATGTGCTTGCTCTGACTTGAGGCTGGAGACCCACAGGAGTCCTGCCCAAGAGAAGCTGGAGCTGTTTGTGTTGGAACTTAATAGACACTTGGAAGGGTTGGGGGGTGGGAATAGAGGGAAAGTTATCCTTGTCCTCATAAACTTATCATCTCTCTGTAGCAACTCCAGCTTCCCAAGTCATAAACACGAAAAATCTTGTGAGTCTAAGGAGCCTCTTCTATCACACACACACACACACACACACACACACAAATGTACACATGTACAATATATACACACACATATACACATACAATATACACACATACACACATATACACACAAACACATATATACACATACAATACACACAAACACATATATACATACTTACACACACATGCACATAAACAACACACACACACACACACACACACACACACACACACACAGCATCTTCAATTCCAAGTGATTCATTGATCTGTAGAGGTCTCAGAGTTTATGAACAGTGGGTTAAGAACCTCTGTTTTAGAGACCATTAGCAATTCGGTTTTCTTACCAGATAATTAGCACATTGGGAGCCTTTTCTCTACTAGACATTTCAAGCCACACAAGGGACAGCTTTTATGGTTTGATTCTGGCTGTCTGAGGCCAAATCCCTGCATTGATAGCTCTTAGTGTACTTTGATGAGATGGACTGTCTCAGTACAGGATGCGCAAGGGAAAGGTGTCTAGATGGGCTGACAGACTGAGAGAACTGAGAGAGAAAACACATAATAATCATGCTTTCCCACGCTCTCGCACATGGGTTCTTCCATCATCCCTACACACTCCACATTCTAAACGTGTAAGCACTCACATGCACCTCAGATACACTCATGGTTTTACCTCCTCACATGCACGTGTGCAGTCTTTCACACATGTGCACACATATGTGTGTACAATTCTAGTTCTGTGTTCCCTCAGGCTCAGCCCTGAGGACCTCCCATTTCTGTGCTTAGATCTGCCCCCTCCCTTCCCCCTCCCCCCCAATGGTAAATACACCCATCTGAGTTCAGGCAAATGTAAAAGAAACACAGGAGGAGAGTGGTAGATAAATTTAACAAGCATTAAAGTTAATATATAATTTAAATATGTATAAAATTATTCCACTTATCGATTAGAAAATGGGTTGTTGACCATTTCAAGGCAACAATCAATTTTAGAGTTCACAGGTCAGGTCAAGTTTCTTTCTAATGATCTAAGAAAGAAGGCAGCATTAGGGGATAATGAACTCCACGGCGCACAGACACGATCTATGGCTGGTGGCAGCCGGGTGTGTGCAGATGGAGTTCTCCTGTGGGCCTGTGTAAAAGCCTGGCCCCGCGACAACCCATGACGTAATGGACACAGCCTTTGCAATGTCAGGCCAAGTGGTTGCTGGGAGCTCTGTGTTGTTGCTGGGAGGCTGTGGTGGAACCCCATTAATGTAGTTTCAAAGGAGAGCTTCCCCTTTTCTGGGAAGTGGAAGTGGGCTGGGGCAGCACTGTGAATTACCTAGCTTGATGAGTGAGGAGCCATGGACCCAGCTCAGTGACCTCACTGCAGGGCTGTGGGGATAGCTATGGCCAGATGACAAGCAAGGTTCCCCAAATTAGAGATGTCTCCTAGGCTGAGAATGGAGGCCTATTTCCAGAGGCTTCCACACCCCTTTGGGAAGCTGGAAGGGACCAGGATTTGGTGAGGGGTGGGGCAGAAACGGCTGAAAAGGCGAGAGACCCAGGGAAGGGTGAAGTGAGCTAAGAGGCTTCCCAGGACCCGAGAGAGTGGGATAAACACATAATCTCCAAGGCAGTGTGTGTGTGTGTGTGTGTGTGTGTGTGTGTGTGTGTGTGTGTGTGTGTGTTGGGGGAAGCAAAACGCAAACAACAGTCCCTTTAAGGCGCAGAAGGAAGGACACCTCTCCTGTGCTGATGACGGCAGAGCTAAATTGGATGCCTAGAGTCTGAAGGCTCCGGCTCCCTGGTCCCCATCTCTCAAGCTACGAGGCAAAATCTCCTTGAATCTCTCTCTCCTCTTTCTTCTTAGTTGCTGCTCTGTCTTTGAGCCCAGGATGTCTCAGTGTCTGGTTTCTACTGTTGGGGACAACTCTGAACCCTAAGATGTCACATTCAGTTCCTACATTATAGCCCTAGGCTGTGTAAGCAAGACAGACGTGAAAGGCCCGGGCAACACTGATAGTATTGCTCTGGCCGCTCCTCCTCGTCCTGCCACCATGCTCCACCTTCCAACACGACTAAGCAGAGGTGCTTCATGTTAAATGGCAATTAGCAGTTAGGGACTGACGAGAAGAGCAGATCCAAGTGGCTGCAGTTCAGTCACAGCAGGTAGGAAGCACAACTCACAACCAAGTTTGTAACAACCTCCTCCTTCCCCTCATTAATCTCCTCAAGTGGAGGAAGGAGAGATCTGGGCGCAGCTCCATGGTGTCTGTACA
The DNA here is from genome assembly GCF_011762505.2 of Arvicanthis niloticus. Classification (NCBI taxonomy): domain Eukaryota; kingdom Metazoa; phylum Chordata; class Mammalia; order Rodentia; family Muridae; genus Arvicanthis; species Arvicanthis niloticus. The sequence goes on from NC_047671.1 coordinate 12,955,115, forward strand.
TTACTGAATTAACCAGGCATGTAATTAGTGCTCAGGTGCTCGGTGGAGGAAATGATGCTCACGATTACTCAAATCTAGCTTTAATGCTTTAAAGTTGGGGGAGCTGTTTCATTGCTCCTGACTCTCGAGCCCTACCCCACCTCCCGTCTCTCATGTCCAAGCCATGTGATATCTGGGGCTTTGGTGATGTTTATGGAAATGTACGAACTCTCTAATGTACTGGACATCATGTCCTGACAAAGAAAGCCATGGTCCTGGTGCTGCGACGTCACGGAGCTTGGGAGAGCCTGTCAGGGAAGTCCATCTCTGTCTTGCATGAGTTAAATGGAGACAGATGTTGTCATTAAGTGTTAAGAGGGCCTTGGCTTTAAAGCCACCTTCCCAGTCTGTTTTCAGGGTTAGGCTGTGTCTAAAGGGGTACCTGAGGACTAGATATGACCAGAGCTGGTTTTACGTTTCTCCAGTTTTATCTTCTACAGCCTTGATGAACTTGACATTGTAGAACACAACATTCTACTCTCTCTCCCTCTCCCTCCCCCCCGCCCCCGTGTGTGTGTGTGTGTTTGTGTGTGTATGACTCCTGTCCCATTTCGGTTTTGAGATGCTCCTTAGAGCAGCCTAGCCTAGTCCAGTCCCCAGTTCACATCTGACTTCTACTGAGAAGCCACTACTGATTAAAGTGTTTTTGAAAAGCTTGGAGGTTAAGACTTTCTCCCCAGGTATCAGATAGGGCTGCCACATCACCCTCCACAGCTTCAGGTCGGTTCCAGTCCAGCTCAGTCAGATTAAGGCAGAAGGAGAGGTATATATGAGGAGAGGGGAGGGGAGGGGAAGGGAGGGGAGGGCAGGGGAGGGGAGGGAAAGGGAGGAGGGATGGGGGAGGGGCGAGGTTTAGCTTTGGCTATTGCTAGCTCAGGATCTTGCCAGCTCCAGAGAACTGGCGTGACACTACCTTGAAAGGATGGCAGTTGGTACCAACGACCTTGTTCCTGGAGCTCCTGTACTTCCAATATGCTTTGCACAGTGTCTTCAGGATCCCTTCCAAGGACTTTCATGCCTCTTTTATGTGTGATGGTTTCATCTTCCTATTGACAGTATTTTGAGTTGGGATTTGTGGGTCTGGCTCAGCATGCAGGTGCTTAGGTTTTTCAGGTGTTGACATGGAATCTGTGCTCATCACAATACCCACAATACCGTCTCTCTTCCTGCTTGCCTAGAACTTAAAATTCTGTGAGGCGTATAAGTAGGAGGTGACCAGATGGTGTTGGTGATAAGGGATGTCCCACGTCTCCTCAAATAATGACGCTTATGTTCCGATTCTGCCACCTCATTTGTGTCTCCTTAGAACACCTTGCTTTTCAGGAGCTTAATCTCACCATTTCTAAAGCCCTGGTGTTTGAACCGTATCAGAACAGTTCGGTATATTCTGAGATACTCAGCGTCTCCTCCTCCCTCGGTTATAACTGGCAGCTTCTACTGCATTTTGCTTTTCTGCAAAACCACACTGATGGAGTTTTAGACCACCTTCGGATAAGACACGTCTCTAAGCTGCTCCTCTCCGAGCAGTGTGTGCCAAAAGTTTATTGTTTGGGTAGTCATTGACTGCCCTGGATTCCCATTGTTGAATCTGCTCTTTTTGATGAAACACACTCTTTAATTAAAAACATCCTCCAGACACCGAGACGGCCCCTCGTTCCCCACCGTGCCGTAACTGGGCTTGGGCAGAGAAGGAAAGGCCACGGAGATGGCTGAGGCCCATAACTTAATTCCTGTACATCAGTCCTGCCTGCACTTGCCCTTTTCACTCTTGGCTTCCAGGCTGGTGAAACAGGCAGGATTAGCGAGTGGTAAGAGAAGCTGGGGTCGTAATTACACCCTATGCGACTGGGCAGCACAACCACCAGATAAATCCCTGGACAATTATTAAAATGGCTCAATGCATTACACAGATTAGAACAGGCTGGGTCTTTTTGGGGAGGGGCAGGAGGAGGGGAGAGAAAACCTGGTATTTAAGTGTTCTTGTAAGCCATCTAAGATATTAATGTTGCAAAGCTCCTTATGAATATTTAAGAACGGAAAATGGAGCTTCACTGCAGTCCCACATCACCACAGAAGCTTGTAATACGGTAGTATCCACTTAAGAAGGCAGAGTTGCGTCCATGGCGGATTGAAGCCGGATGAGTAAGGGCTGGCGCATGCGTGTTAGTGGTGGGCCTTCCGCTTAGCCTTCCCATGCTGCCTTATATTGGAAGAGGATGTAGGTAGATTCCAACCACTCCGATGAGTGGGATTCCCCAACAATGATTAGCTCGTCCCCGACTCCAAAGACTTCGGGTTGATATTGCTTTTATCGGGTATTTTTAAAGATTTTATTTATCTTTATTTTACGTGTGTGTTTGCCTGCACGTATGTCCATGCACCACAAGGGTGCAGTGTCCGTGGAGGTCAAAAGAAGGCATTTGATTCCCTGGGGCTAGAATAACAGACTGTTGTGAGTTGCCATGTGGGTGGGGGGAATTGAACTGGAGTCCTGGGGGGAGGGAGGGGAACGCTGAGCCATCTCTCCAACTCTGCGTTTGTATTTTAATACAGAACAGACAACCTTTACGAATGGGGATTCGTTCACACGGGTTCCACATCACTCCCTGGGAAGAAGAGTGGTGGGAATCAATGTCACGGTTCTTCAGGCACTGGTCACTAAGCTGCATTGTGGGCCCAGTAAGCTGGCTTCTCACAGGGGAACGGTTAGCTGCAGGTCCTTGTGAAGAATGAATGGAGTCCTCTGGGTGGAAGCGAGGGAGGGAGTGGTCTGCTGGAAGACACGCCACGCCCAGAAATCGAGCACAGTGGTGTCCTTCTGAGGTTGGCCTAGCAAGTCCTTAGTCTGAGAATGAGAGCAGGGCTTCTGTGAGGTGTCGGGAGACAGTCAGGGAGGAGGACTCATTCAGGATAGCTGGAACTTTCTGAGAAACAGCAGAGCTGATGATTGCCTATAAGAAGGACCTATGGATGTTCAAGAGTCTGCTTCATCATACAGACATGTCGGGGTTGAGAGGAAAGGGGACCCCATGTTTTGGGGTGGGTGTTTCAGTCCCACGACTTAGGAGGGGCAGATACAGGATGACATGTGTGTGTGTGTGTGTGTGTGTGTGTGTGTGTGTGTGAAATGCCAGTTAAGCCTTTTACAGAATGTTCTGGTTCCCTGTACTATCCAGGTACATGCTGGGGATTCTCACTCAAATGGGGTCAAGACCACATGCAAAGCTCTGGATGGGTAGATTATGTCCTCAGAAACCCACAACAGAGACATTCCTTATATCTGAACATTTGATAATAGGTGGTAATTGTGAAAGAAGCACAGGAACCACTTAAGAGCTGTTGTGTTCTTTCTGTGTTCCACATGCATGTAAGGGAAGCCCCTCACACTCCCCCACACAGCATGTGCACGCAGAAGCATTCTCCAAGAAGACATTTTCTCTTTCACCTGGACCTTTCAGCCCACACTGCTCGCCCTCCCAGACATCTCCACAGTTAACCGCAGAAGTATCTATGAGCCATTAATTATAACTTAACTGAACGGAACTGTGTGAATCCCCGAGAATGCCCAGTTCACTGATCTGGACTCAGGATTTAACTCCTTATTTACTAGCTTGGAACTTGCTTGACTGAGTTTCCTGTGAAGAACTGTGTCTGGAGATTAGAGTACAAATCTGTTTTAGTTGTATGTGAGGCAATTTAGATCTTAAGTATTCCCCAGAGGCTCATATATTAAGGACTTTGTCCCCAGCCTGTAGTACCATTGAGTGCTGAGAGAACTTTTAAGAAATAAGGCCTGGTGATAGGAAGTCCAGTGACTGGCATACACCCTCAGAGGGCTACTGCAGTCATGGCTTCTCCTCTCTCTTTGCTTCTTGGGTACCATGAAGTCGCAGCTGTCTTTGCCATGGTTCCCACCATAACGTAGTCTTTTACTATAGGCCACCACATGCCCTGATTTCTGAGCCCCGTTAAGTTTTCCCAGAAAATCTTTGTCTATGCTGCCTCCATTGCCTCTTTTCCTCTTCAGTGTGCTAGGTACTTAAAATCCAGAGGCACTTGTGTCGTTGTGCTTACCTGTGATGTCATTGCACTCACCTATATCATTGTGCTCACCTGTGATGCCATTGTGCTCACCTGTGATATCATTGTGCTCACCTGTGATGTCATTGTGCTCACCTGTGATATCATTGTGCTCACCTGTGATGTCATTGTGCTCACCTGTGATATCATTGTGCTCACCTATGATGTCATTGTGCTTTTCTGGAATTCTTTCACAGCCTTGGATCTAAGGGTCGAGTTTCTGCTAGACTTTGGTATCCGGCTAATCTTGGCTGCCAATTTGATACATCCAGAAAGAGAGAACATCAAATGAAGAATTGCCTCCATTGATTGGCTTGTGGGCATGTCTGCACATTTTCTTGATTGCTAATTGATGGACAGAGAGCCTATCCTCCAGTGGGTGGTGCCACCATGGTCTTGGGGTGAGCAAGCCATGGGGAAGCAGACCAGTTCACAACGTCTTCCCATGGGTTCTGCTTTAGTTCGTGCCCCCAAGTTCCTGCTTGAGTTTTTTATGTCCTGACTTTCCACAGTAATGAATTTTGACATGAGGATTTTAGGCTGACAAACCCTTTTTTCTCTAAGTTGTTTTTATTACAGCAACAGAGATCAGTGCGCGCCTGGGAGGAGGGTTGTGCTGTGTAAAGCCTTGAATACAGTAGTGTTAGCTGAAAAAAAGAATGAATGGGTGGAGTAAGAGCCACAAATTTCCCCATTGAACCCAGCTTAGAACAGAGCACAAGGTCTCTAGCATAAGACAACCTTACACCAGTACACAGGAAGGATGGGGTGGGTTGCATGGATCCTGGCATTGCCTTTGAGAAGCCTTTTCGTGCTTTAACTATGGTTGGAGTTGATAGGACATGCCTTTTTTCAAGAGAAGTTAGTGCTACACTAAAGATTTGAAAAACAAGGAGATGGCCTCTCAGTGGGCTCTGTGGACACAGGAAAACAGACCCTGGAACAGGAATATAGTCAGGCCTGAAGGTTCCCTTAGGAGTCTAGTGAGGGGTATCAAACCCACCTGTCCAAATCAGAGCCTTCCAGATGGACCCCGAAAACGATCCAACTCAGTGACCTTCCAATTCAAATCAGAGAGCAATTCCTTATGCAAAAACCTGTAAGTTGATTTCTTGGCATTTCTCTGGTCAGATGGCACTTGGTGCCCAGACCTTTATGTTTCTCAGTTTTAGAGAGAATTGAGGAGAACTTAGAACTTTCATGACAAAACTTTGTGAACACTGGAGACCGTTGGAGACAGGTTTCACTTATTTTCATGATAATGGCAGTTTAACTGGATTTAGGACCCTGAAGAGAAGTCAGAGCGTAGTAGCACATGGCTGCATTCCTGGGACTCAAAAAGCAGAGGGAGCAAGATGAGAAAGTCAGTGCAGGATTCCTCACATAAGGAGTTGGCTACATAAGACTCCACCTTGAAACAAAGCAAAATCAACAAGATCTTCATTAAGATCCCTTAAGATCTCAATGAAGCACACCCCCGGGTGTGTCTAGGAGGGAGGTAGATATTCCAGAGAGGATTAACTGAGAACAAGACACTCTGAATTTCCCCATCGCATCAGCGTTTTCTTTTCTGGGCTGATTCATCACTTGGCTGCCATATTTCACTATGATGAGAAACTAGCAGTAGAAGTAGACCTTTTCTCCTTCAAGTTGTATCTTTCAGATGTTACAGTCACAGTGGTGAGAAAGACAACAAACACTGGAAGTCTGTGCTGAACCAGCTTTCTGTTCTTGGGGAATGTAATTTTAGATCAGGGTCTATTTATGGATACAGTTGGCTTTCCAGAGATATTATTCGTCATATTGTCCCGAGTATCTAGAATTTCTAAACACTTTCCTAGATGGCTTACTGAGAACATTTTTTTCAGTAAAGGCTCATTAGAATGAAGAGGGCAGAAACAACTTTATACAAGGTGAAGAACTTTAACCGTTGCTAGATACAAAAGTTAACATGGGTTTCTCATTGACTGACTTGCTCACCCGTCCTTAGCTGAGACTTCAGTAGCTGAAATAGGATCCCTAAGTTCCTTGAGGGCTACTAGGATCATTAGAGGAAGAGACCAAGAGGTGACACTTTACAAATCTCCCGGGGCAGAGTGGCACATGTATTATTTAATGCTCTTAGTTGCATTAAAATGCTTGCTGGCTGGCTTAAGCAAGGACTATATAAAAAAGGATATCAGGAACCCTCCAAAATGCATTTGGATGGAAAGCTACCCAGAGAGCTAAACTGGGAGCTGTGGGGCAGCTCTAGTCAGGCACCACTACTCCTTGGCACTTAGTAGCACTCGGAACTGGCCGCCAGCTGTTCTGTGCTCTCCTTATTACAGAGTTGGCAGCCTCTGCCACCGTGCTTGCCAGATGTCAGCTCTGTGGCACGGGGCCTGCTCTCCATCTCACCCACCCCTGCATCCAGTTCTCACACTGACCTGTCTGATTTATCAGAATGTAAGCACATTCCTGCAACCTACTTGCAAAGCAATCAGGGAGCGTGAAAACCATTAGATACCTAACGGAATTGCAACAAAGTGTGCTTCTGTCAGCAAGCTGGAAGCAGAGAGAGGCAGTTGGAAGTGGCAAGAGTTTCTAACACCACAGGTCTCCTAACAAGCAGCAGGCTGGCCTGGTAGTCAAGAGAGTCAGGGCCACAGAGGTTTTAAGGAAGGCTAATGGCTGAAAGGCTGTGGCTTGAAAACATATGGACAATCTACTAAGAATTTCTTAGTCTATATGATGGTTTGCATTTGCTCAGCCCAGGGAGTGGCACTATTTGGAGGTGTGGCCTTGTTGGAGTAGGTGTCTCACTGTGGGCTTGGGCTTTAAGACCCTCATCCTAGCTGCCTGGAAGTCAGTATTCTATTAGCAGCCTTCAAATAAAGATGTAGAACTCTCAGCTCCTCCTGCACCATGCCTGCCTGGATGCTGCCATGCTCCCACCTTGATGATAATGGACTGACCCTCTGAACCTGTAAGCCAGCCCCAATTAAATGTTGTCCTCATAAGAGTTGCCTTGGTCATGGTGTCTGTTCACAGCAGTAAAACCCTAACTATGACGGTCTATATAATACAGAAAGACAGACAGACAGACACCACAGTAAACAAAGTTTCCTTTGATTCACCAAGTATAGAGAACCATTGCTCTTCGTGCAATTCCTAACTTGGAGCCATCAACTCAGAGCTCCTTAGAAAGAGGGGCCAGATATTGGAAAGGACCCTAGAATTATATTGTGTATATACACAAATTGCATTACAAACTGTACCTTGTGATTTGTGTTATATACAGCAATAGAGAGCCCGATCAAGATAAGTATTCCTTGGGGGGAAGTAGACAGCAACATTTTCTGTGTTTTTTATTTATTTGCTCTTTTTAAAACATTATTTTAGCTTGGCATACACAGTAATGGGATTCACTACAGATTTTCACAAATGTATGTCTTTATACTTTGAGCAAAATCTTTTTGATTTTCTTTGATTCTGATCTAATTCTTGGGTATACAGCATTCCATCATGGTCTTCCGATCATGAGATTATGAGGCCAAGTGATAAGTTTTGACATCAGAATTGGTCTATTAGACACCATGTCCATTCCCTGATTTTTGCCCTTAGTTTCTGACTGTAGAGCTAGATATTTAAAACACAGAGTCATTTAAAACATAGAGTCATTACAGTGATTTCCCCAAAATTACTATGTGAGGAAATGGGGAACTGGGCTGGTGAGATGTCTCAGTTGGTAAAGTGCTTTCTATGTGAGCAGAAAGAAACTCAAGTACAGATCCCCAGGCACAGTAGTGTGCTTGTGCCTTAGTACCCCAGGAGTGGCCATGTTGAGGGTGGGGATAGGAAGATGGTCAGACACAGGTAGATCTCTGAAGCTCATTGGCCAATCTGAACATCTGAACCAATGAGCTCTAAGTTCAGTGAAACTCAGCTTAAAAAGCAAAGGTAAAATGTAATAAAAAAAAAAGACACCCACTATTTACCTCTGGCCTCCACATATATGTGCACACATATGCACATGTACTCATGTGCATGCATGTATACAACTATACTAACAAGTCCATTTATCACACCACACACAGGGAGAGAAAGAGAGAAAGGATGGGGGGAAAGGAGGGGGAGAGAGAGAAGAAGAGGTAGAGAGGAGGGGGAGGAAAGGAAGGGAGGGGGAAGGAGAAGAGAGGGAAAAGGGAGGGAGAGGGAAGGAAGAAGAGGGGAAGAGGAGGGAGAGGGAAGAAGAGAGAAAGGGGAGAGAGGAAGGAGGGAGAGGGAAACGGAGGGAGAGAGAGTCTGAATACTAGGCAGGGTATTTACCACTGAGCTACATTGCCAGCCCTATGAAAAGAAAATGTAAACAGATGTCTTCAAGTAGTAAACCCAAAGCCATAACCCATCCTCAGGAGAAATCCTTATTGTTCTCTAAGACTTGTAAGATCAGGTATGGTGAGTCTAATCACAACACCATTTAAGTCACTTGTTGGCTAAGAACGGCGACATCACAAAGAATAGACCGGTTAATGAAGATGTGATGGCAAAACTCTAGTTATATTGATGCAGATAAGGCCCTCTCCTTGGGGAAAATAACCTATCCCCTGACTCTTACTCTATAACTCTCTAAATGGCTGGTGTTGTTTTATAAAGTTCAGTTTGAGTAAGACACAATTTGCTTTCTCCTGGTAAGGACTACAATATACTTCTCGGCTTGCCCTAGATATGTCCCAATTTAATCCATAAAGAAAGCCAGTGATCTCATCCCGAAGGCTCAGCACATTGACAACATCACACTGCTAGGACTCAGGGAATAGAAAACGAAGGCCTTGCAGATGCCTGAGTAGGACATAAGTGCCACAGGTTGGAGATTGGGTTGTATGAAAATATAGGCATCTAATGATCATTAAGCAATTTCTTATTTCTGTTTACTATCTATTGTAAGATGCAGGCATAGAGTTCTATGTGAAGTTTGAAGGAGTTTAAATCAGTCTGCAATTGCTATTTTATACATGTCTTTGTGTGTGGACATTGTTTTTTCTCCAACCTAAAACTGCCTTTATCTACTCGGCTCTGCTGTCCCATAGAGTGTATTACTGCTGCTGATTCTCTGTTCTAACTATTGTTGCTAGAAGAGTCTTCATGTAAGTTTCTTTGGAGAGTTAGTTATTTCCTTAGGGTGAATTCTTTAAAGTATGTTTACTCTGTCGAAAGGTCTGGGTTTGAAACTTTTGTAGCATCTTGCCCCATTGCCTTCCAGACAGACTAAAGAAATAACCAGCTGTAATGGATATCATGTACCTCAAAGTTGTGTTAATGTGCCTTTCTTTACTTATTAGGAACTCTGTACATGATACAATGTATCTTTGCTAATCTACAGTTTATGTTCTGGTGTCTCTGACAGGTTTGTAACAGTAACAGAGTCTGGGCATCCAGCATACATGTATCTCTTCACCTGTTTATTTATCAAGTGTTTGTCATATCCCAATATGGGTACCATGATAGGATTGTGGAACAGGCAAGAATAAGGTTCTATACCTTCAAGGATCTCTCATTTTTGTAGAGAGCAAGAAGATTAGTGAGTATAATTGCTATTTAGGTGCTTGTTCACAAAATTACAATGGGGTTCAGGAGAAGACCATAAGCAATGGTTATCCAAACTGTTCTTTGACACATGTGTAGTACTTCTAAGATGAATCATCCTTATATTCAGGTATAACCCTCAAGGAGGGCAAGTCAAGCCTCAGAAGGTAAATAGAGAATCCCCCGGAGCAGAAGGAGGTGAAAGGTGGACTGTGCATGCCAAGGGGAGTTCACATGGGCAGTGCCTGTGAAGTGGAGGTTAGAGAGACAGAGAGCAGCAGGGAATGAGAAAAGGACTTTAAGGCTAGAACTGATTAGGAAATGCTGGATCAGGCAGGTAGGCCTGAGTTGTATATAAAAACTAGCTGAGCCTGAGCCAGTGAGCACCACCATTCCTCCACGGTTCTGCTTTACTCCTGTTGAACTCCTGCTCTGACTCCCCTCAGCAATGGACTGTGTTGCAAACATGTAAGTTAAATAAACCCTTGGCTCCACAAGTTGCTTTTAGTCATAATGTTTTATCACAGCAACAGAGAAGCCAAGTGAAAACGTAGCATTTTCGTGAATTCAGCAGAGCGAAGACTCTAAAGTGACTGCTTGGAGAGGAGATGGGTATAACTAAGGAGACAGTCGGGGGAGAGTCAAGAGAACAGGTAATTGATTAGATAGTGGAGCTAAAGAAAACTCTATGACAATGACATCCGTAGTCCCCACTTTGCTTGGGGAATTAAGTTGCTTATGATACTTTATAGTTAGAAATCCTTCTTTTGTGGGCGACAAAAACCTAGAGTTAGCTTAAGAAAAAACTATACACATCTGCTGCTGGAGCAAACTGAATATGTCTGCACACAGAGATTTAGGGGCTGAAGGCTCAGCACACTGGGCTAGAACACTGTCTCTCCTGCCCTTGCTTGTCTCTGCTTGGCTTTATCTATGTTCCAACAGACGAACACGACAGCTCTAAATCTGTATCCTTAGTGCTTGTAGAAGAAAGACAACTTCTCTTAAAAATAGGCCTGCTTGAGCCATGGGCTCCTCCTTGATCAATGCCTGTATTCAGAGAAATGGAGCTGTGGTAGCAGGCCAGGATCAAACATTCTGTCCTGCAGCCAGAAGAAAGGAAATGGTGCTAAATGTACTGGGCATCTCAAGGTAATAGCCATCACGGTTCACACTAGATGCTGTTGACCAAGAGACAAGGCAAACAACATTAAGTGGCTTTCAACCAAGATCTGATTCGGATATATGAGATGCACGGCATCAAGCTTCTTAGCACACTTCAAGTGTCACAATATTTTATTGGCATCAGCATTCTAGAGAGATAAGGTGCTTGGCAAACAGCAGATGGTTCTCATAGAGAGGGCTAATCAATTCTAACAGCAGCCAGCATAAGAAAGTGAAGTATGCACAGACATGAGAACAGTTCAGACACAAAGGCTCGCTCTCCTTGGATCGCACCAGGAGACAGAAACTGCCCAGGGAGAGGTTTGGCCATCTGGATCATCTCCCACCTCACGGCTCAGCTCCTGGATTTCTATCCTTCTCCTGTGGAGCTCACTGGGCTTCTGCAGATTCCTGTGGCCTTTTCCATCTTAGTCCCTTTGCCTGCTTCTTAAGTCATTTTGGAAACACTGACCCCCTACCCTTTTTTCAGTCCCCTAGATGCTGGGCCAGTTCTCTGGCTCTTCTGTCTTTTGCCATGTTTTCTTTAGAAGCCTGCTCAACACCCAGCCCTTACCCACAGTGCACCCTGTCTTATTCCAGTTCATCTCCTTGAGGGCTTCACAAGTAGCTGGTGCAGATGGACCAGGCAGCATCACCATAACAGGTCCAGTATCGGCACAGTTTCCTGAGGAACAAATGGCTTCCCCAACATCAAGTTGTCAATCTGGTCTGGGGTCCCACTTGTCCTTGTCTGGAAGGTTCCTGAATGGAGTCTGTACTTTTATCCAACAGCATTTTGTTGAGGGAGTCCCCATTTTGTGTTTTCTGTTCAACGCTTATCTCTCATGCCCTGGTTGTATTTTTTATTCACTCTCTAGGCCCAGCTTAAATGGCAGTTGCTCTGAGAAGTCTTCCTTAAGCCCCCACATGGCCCAGGTACCATGGGTTTGGGCCCTGTTACATCCAACGTCACACACCGACTTTGGGTGGGCTGGGAGTCAGTCCCTCAGTGGTGGGAGCCACATAGCTTCTCCCCCAGCAGCGCAGGCTCGCTCACCATTGTATTGTGTTTGTTCTCATTTACTTTTCCTGCATTTTCAAACCCTCCTCACTGGGATAGCTAATTCCTTTGGTGGTATAAAACTGCTGTTCATTTCTTCGCCATGAATGGTTAACTGTGACTGTTGGGGGGTCACACACAGAAAATGCTCTTAAGTATCAGAAGCTTATAGCCATGGCCTGAAGCTCTCGACACTCTCCTGTTTCCTCAGACGGCTCTGGCTGCTGCAGGCTGCACATTTGGGCCTGGAAATGTGACGCTTTGAAGGAACTATAGGAAGCAAAGCCTCCTGCTTCCCGCTTGGGAACGGGACTTGTGCCTTTAAGACCTGTCTTGGGAAATCAGCCTGAGCAATATAATTGAGATGAAATTACCCCATATCACACCCACACATTCATTATGAGATTCCTTATTGACACCTTGACAATTTGTTTCAGAAGACATTATTGCATATTCCTCCCTCTGGAATAGATACAGATGCATATAGACATACGAGCCCACACATAATGTATATGTATATCAGTGTGTTTTTATTATATAATTATACGAGGCTATCAATCAGTTTTCATTTGGAACTCTTTGCATTTATAGTTCAAGAAGTTATTTAAAATCAAGAGGTGGAGAAGAGAGCCTCCTAGAAGAACTAAAGAGGCAGGATTGGGTTGAATAACCCATCACACTCGGCTTCGCTGTCTGAGGTCTGCCCCTCCCTAGAACACACACTCTCCCTCTCCTTCATTATTATGGAGTTTGCTACCAATGGGAATCCAGTCCTTTAGAAGCACCTGAAGGGGAGGACATGGGGCGTCTCCTTGGTGTCATATGGGCCATCTTTGCCTCTGTAAACCCTATGGCTGGGTTTAAGGAAGATTATTTTGGCAGTGATAATCTCAAAAAAACAGGAAAGGGCCAGCCAGTGCCAGCCAGATTCAAACCCACAGATAGCTCCACGAACATCAAACAAAATATGCTAGCATAAAAATGAGAATGTTTGTTCTGTGTGCTGTAGAACACCCTGGGAGACTTGGAATATTCATAGGAACACGGAAGCAGTCGGTTTTCTTTACACAAAGTACTAAGTGAAAATAAATGCTGTATGTTAGGTGTGTTAGTGTTTTGTCACTTTAACAAAATAACAGATATTAATAACTTAAGGAAGGAATTACTTATTTTGCTGGTGGTTTCAGTTCTTGGCTCCATTGCTTCTGGACCTAGAATAGAGCAGATCGTATGTCTAAAGTCTGCGATGGGCTATTTGCCTCATGGTAGGGCATGACAAGTCACAGCCTTCAGTGACCTTCTTCTTACAGCTAGGTTCCTCCTCTTAATGTTTCTAGAACCTTCTCAAATTCAGCTTTCTTCTGAGTATGGTGACATCAGTCATATGAGCCTGCTGCAGGGATAGTCCATATCCAAATGTCATGGATACCCAAGCATTAATTAATATGAAGTGTGCTCCTGGTGCCAGCAAGAAACAAATGTTTGCTTCCTTCATGGTAATAACTGTTTCTTAGCAGAGCCCATGTCTGGTGGCTCAGCACACTGCCTGCTCAGGGCTGTCTAAATGATGATCTCTACAAATCCTTGGAAGTCACCCCTTGCACATAAGAGTGATAAAAGATTTAAAGCCATTCTCATGACCATTAAAGATTCATAGTAGTTGAAATTGTATTTAAAGGATTTAACAGCTCTTCCCTGGCTTTCATTGACAAATGTAGTGTTGAATTTTATTTTATTTTTTTGGTGATAATGTAGATGGGTCTTCAGTCCAATTGCACTTATTCACATCAAGGATGCCAAATGACAGCATCCTGATTTGTGGGATGTGGGGTCTGTGTTGTTGGAGCATCTACGCTGCAGCAGGTTTGGCTGATGCTTCAAGGATGCGGCATAGCAAACAGATGAAAGCAGGTGGCAGATACGAAGTCTGATCCAGGTTCAGTGCCGTCCACCAAGCTGACCTCTGAGAAGCTTTGTTTTTCTGATCACTGCTCTTGGGGTTACACACGACCCTGTGCTGGTTAGTGTTTGCCACCTTGACACAACTAGAGTGAGCTGGGAAGAGAGAACATTAGCTGAGGAATTGCCTTCATCAGATTGGCATGTGCGTATGTCTGGGGGACATCCTCTTGATTGATGATTGATGTACAAGGACCTAATCAATGTGGGCCGGTGGTCCTAGATGGTCAAAGAAACCAGGCTGACCAAGTCATAAAGAACAAGCAGGAGCAGCATTCCTTAATGATTCCTGGCTAACCTCAAGGATTGACTGGGATCTGGACAGGAGGCCAAATCACTACCTTCCTTCCCCAAATCGCTTTGAGTCATGGCGCTTTTCACAGCAATAGGAACCTGATAAGGACAGCTGTTCTTGGTACATTAGCTGTTTCAGCAGTTCTATAATGCTGATAGTGGCCATGGTCTTGTGGGACCACAGCACATGCTGTCAGTCCCCACACCACTTCAGGTGGCCTGTTGAAGACTACAGGCAGTGGTACTTGGCGATAAGAGATCATCTCCAGATGTTACGTCTGCCCCAGAGTCCAATAGCTGAGGGGTTAGATCCCACACCACTCATTTATTCACAGAACACTGATGGAGGTGTACAAGACTGGGAAGGTTCCTTTTCCTCTCTGCACCTCACTTCCTCATCATCGATTTTACTGGTGGCTTTCGCACGACAGATGCCTCCACAAAACAGAAAGTCAGCCACATTGAGTACAATGAGGCAAACAAATAAGGAAGGTGGCAGGCCCTAGCATCTGTTAAATGAGCATCATTATTTAGGATGTTATGTCCCTAGATGTCAGCCTCTGCATACTAGCCACAATGCCCAGCAAGTGACTGAGCTGGCGAGAAGCAGGCTGAGTTGTTTCAGCATGGCAGGAGACAAACTCTTTTTGAGTCAGAATCAAAGGAATAAAGCTGGAAGGCCTGCACATCACCACAGCTGTGTTTACTGACGCTTTCCAGGAGCCAGGTAGTACGATGATGTATTTACCCATATTAACTCATGCAACCCTGTGACTTCTTCTCCCCTTATAAATGTAGATCATGAGACTCAGAGATGTTATGTGAACTACCCCAAGGCTACAGGGCTGGAACCCAGGGTATAGGCAAGACAGCCAAGGTGAGAATGAAAAGACGGCCCAGGAGCATGTTCACACTGTCATTTTGGAGTCTGTACTGTGACCTTCATGGATATTCAAAGGGAAAAGACATCTTTGGCCTTTCCTTTAGCTCTTTCAGACTGTATAGAGGTGTATGATCTAAGGTATCAGTTCTCAACCTGTGGGTCATGGCCCCTGTGGAGGTCAAATGACCCTTTCACAGGGGTCACATATCAGATACCCTGTATATCAGATATTTACATTATGATTCATAACAGAAGCAATATTACAGTTATGAAGTAGCAACAAAATAATTTTATGGTTGGAGTGTCACCATAACATGAGAGGAGCTGCACTAAAATATGTGTTAGGAAAGCTGAGAACCTTCCCTGTGAGGAGACCCTGTGAAGGAGGCTGAGACTCCCCAGCTCCCCACTGCAAGGCTGTCCTCTTGCCCCTCTTATGTGGCTCCTCTATGACTACTTTTGTTTGCAAAGGCTCAAATGACACTGAACTTTCAAGGTTACTCATTCTCAGCCAGCCCCTCACGGAGCCAGGAAGCACATGGTGCCTTTGCCTTTCTGCCTGATGTTCTTATGTCACTAGCAACCCTTGAACTCCTTCCTGAAATGCTGTTCCATTAAGTTCTCAGGGTTATCCTGTCTGCAAATCCATCCCTTCTCTACATCACTTATCTTGCTAACACAGCTACAGACACCAACTAGGCTTGGATCCCATTGGTTTGGGTCCTTAGGAAGCCTTGTCTTCACAGTGACTGTGAAAAAGTAAATGTTTTCTCACCCTGGCTGGAGAGTAAGCAGCCAAAGGAGGGTGTTATCTCCAGAAAAGATTACTGTTTTTTTTTTCCTTTCGGCACATAGTAGGCTCTCAGTTCAGGTTATATGAGTTATCAATAGAAAGCAATTGAACACAGTGAACACAAGTCATACTGATACTGGTTAGCTAATTTCACCAAAAACAATGATACAAAACACTGCTTCTTCTTAATTTGTTTTAAAATTTAAGTTCATGTGT
This sequence comes from Arvicanthis niloticus, assembly GCF_011762505.2. Classification (NCBI taxonomy): domain Eukaryota; kingdom Metazoa; phylum Chordata; class Mammalia; order Rodentia; family Muridae; genus Arvicanthis; species Arvicanthis niloticus. Next base: position 12,971,171 of record NC_047671.1, read on the forward strand.
ATTTTGCCTGTTTGTGGTGCTAAATATATGCCTGGTGCCTGTGGAGGCCTGAAAATGCTTTTGGAACCACTATGAGCCCCAGTGTGGGTGCTGGGAATTGAACCTGGGTCCTCTAGAAAAGCAGCCACGGTCCCTAACCACTGAGCAATCTTTCCAGCCCAGCACTGACTTTATTCAGGAGAATATCCACAATATCTCAGAACAGAATACTTGGATTGTGACTGCCAAAATGTGCATGTACTTCTCTTCCTCACTTATCAATGGAATAGTCAAATTCTCAATTAAATGCTCAATTAAATATAATATTAAATTAAATACAGTGTTGCATGCTTGTGAGCATCTAGAAAGCTTTGCAGGCTAGTTTGGCATTTTTACTTTGTCCAGGGGTGTTCTTTTCTAAAAGAGGGAGAGGGTTCTAAAAACAGGCTATTCCTGCATGGAATGAGCTCTCTCAGCCTGTTTGCCGTTTGGGTATGAATTCCGCCCTCCACGCCCCTCATATTCTGAAAGTTGATGCCAAGCTCGTGGTACTGAGGGCTGATGGGATGATGGAGATATTACCTTTCTCAATGAATGTCTTTGAAAGGCTTATCTTGTCTGGCCCCTCGGGATCTCCTCTCCTCTTCCTGACTGCCAGAGGTAAACAGGACTGATCTACCACATGCTTCTGCCAAGGTGGACTGAAACCCAGAATCTATGAGTCCAAATAACCCCTTCTTTTAGTAAGTTGTTTCTTGGATGTTTCTCAGCAATGAACAACAGCTAACACGCCACGTTCAGCCCCTGGAGAAGGCTTTCGCAAGCCCAGGGTTGCCACAGCTGCGGGGGCAGAGAAGAGCCTAGTAGTCAAAGTATTACCCTCTACTAGGTAGGTACCTAAGCAAGAGAGTTAGCGTCGGAGTCTGCTGGGATGCCTGATTGTTTTTTTCTTAATTTAAGTTTGTGATTGACTTATGTGCACTGGTACTTTTAAGAGCTTCGAATCTAACGCAGTGAGAGTTCAGAACAAATGCAAATGGCCTCCCGGAAAAAGGAGGGGGAAACCACGGCCATAATCTTTTTTAATGGCTGTAAAATGTGGGAAGGGATAGATCATGAGCTCTCTGCATGGGGCCCTCGTCTGATCTCAATCCAGTATTGTAATTTAGACATGACTTTTTATTTAATTTCTGACTGAGAAAGGGAAATTAGAAAGCGGCATTATCTCCGCCGCTTCGTTATAATGAACGATATTTCACTGCGCCAGCCCTGGAGTTACCTTCAGAACTTCTTTTATGAGGCGGATGTTGACTCGGGTTTGTAGAAGAGTTTTCCCACACTCGGGTTGCTTGAGGAGCAGAAAACCAAAGCAAAGTTTTTAATTAGAAGCTGGTTTAGGGCTCAGGTGGCTCACAGGCTGGCAGATAGGGAAGGCAAACAGAAAGAACTCGGAGCCAGGCGGCCACCAGAAGACTGTAAAACCTGGTGAGGTTGCTCTGCGCTTGCTTACATGTAACTAACCGTTCCCTTCACTCTCGCAAGCCTGCTTGTTGGTTTAATTTTTAAATCAGGGGGATTTATCCCATCTGTAATTAACCCTTGCATCTGGCCAGAGTCTCGCTGCCTCTCGCCTCTTCCCCTGCTTACTCCTGGACACTAAATACATAATGGTTTGATAAATATTTAAGCAGTGATGAGGGAGATAATGTAAGCAATCCATTAGAGCCGCCGGCCTGGGCTGGCAAGTGGGGGAAAAGGCGGTGCGCATGTGGATGGAGCGCTAGAATCCCAGGCAGCTTAGTGGGCTCTTCGACCGCAGAGGGCACGGAGCATCGCACCCAGTACAGGAAGACAGATATTTGAAGCTCTGGAGCCTTGTCTCCCAGAGGCCTTCCCTCCACTCACAGCATCACCATGGGTCAGCTCACTGCTGACATGGAGTTGCTGTATTCTGGATGGTGGAAGGCATGCAAGGAGCTCCTTCGACGGGAAAAATTGGGACCACCGGGACCTTTGAAGACAGCCCGCTGCTAACTTCAATGCCAGGGTGGCCCCAAGCCACAATTTGACCAGGATAATCTCAGGTTCTGTCAGTTGTCCAGGACAGTGGTGTCCACAGACACCTTTTTAAAAATTGATGTATTCTCTGACAATTGCATCCACGGACACATAGCACGGCATTCTGCTCACACGTATGAACCCTCCGTGGTCTGGTACCACCCTCCTGTCCTCACAAGCCTTCGAGTGAGTGAGCCTTCCACTTCACATCTGCTTGGTTTGTGCTTTTGCTTATGACCTGCTGGGTTTAACCAGGGCCATTCACAGGGGCATGGGTGTGAAGCTCTCCATGAGAGCATAAGTGGCGCACCAGTGTCTGTCAGCAGCCTTTGACTACCCCGTTTAAGTACCTTAGCCTTAACGCTAAGTTCTATGGTAATCCGTCTGTGACTCTTCAATGAAATCTTTCAGAATAAGGAAGAGATGAGTGGGCAGGTAACAATAGCAGCGATGGTTGTCACCACGTGAGATACACTTCGAAAAGCTCTACATAGGGTTCAGATATCCTACCGCAGAAGATACACACAACACACACACACCATATGCACACATACCACATATACATACAACACACACTCATACACATACAACATACACACATAACAAACACACAACATATACACACACCACATACACACATAACATACACACCAGACACACTACACATACTTATACACATACAACACATACACAAAACACACTTATACACATGCAACACACACAACACACACTACACACACACTTATACACACACAACACATACAACATACAACACACACATAACAACAGACATACTACACACACATTTATACATCTATAACACACACATACACACAACACAGACATATATACACACATACAACACACACATACACAATAGACACACTACACACACATTTATACATATATAACACACACATACACACAACACAGACATATATGCACACACACATAGACAGAGTGTGCCAGCTCTCTGTCACTTGATAATAGTCAAATTATAAAAAAGAAAAGGTTTACTTCCGTTCACAGTTTTATATTTACGCCATGATCACCCGGCCCTGTTGCTTTAAGCCCATGGCAGCAGAGAGTAGCTGAAACATGCAGTAGACTAAAATAATCTCATTTACCCAAGGCTAAGGAAGAGGCAAGAGTCAGGGTTACATCAACCCTAGGAAAGCACATACCCAACGACCAAACACTTCCTCACTATGCTCCATTCCCGAGGCTCCACTCCCTTTCTATAGCACATGGGCCTTTGGGGGACACTTAGAATCCAGATCACAGCACACAGAGAATTGTCTTTTGGCTTCTCTAAACCCTTCTCACTCTATCGTATGTCTGTCTTAGCCTCCTGAAAGCTCACACTTGATTCTAGCATCAGCGAATATGCTTAGCACCACAGGCTCTGTCAGAGTTCAGTCAGACCCGCTCACTGTGGCCTTGTGACTGGATTTATAGAATCAATGTGTCAACCACAGTTATTTATAATTTGCTACATCTCTCCCTAGCTCGGAAGGTCTTTCACTGTAGTAATTTTTAGAGGATTTACTTGGTTTATTTTATGTGTATGGGTGTTTTGCCTGCATGCATTTAAGCACAGCGTGCATGCCTGGTGCCTGCAGAGGTCAGAAGAGGGCACCAGATCCCCTGCAACTACAGTTATAGATGATCATGAGCCACCATGTCGGTGCTGGGGACCAAACCTGCGTCTTCAACAGGAGCAGCATTGCTCTTGACCACTGAGCCATCTCCCTAGACCCATCACCTTATGGCAACTTAAAGATCTATCTTTACCCAGGATATCAGTCATATCATCAAAAAGCTGTCAGCAAAGGACTCCCCTTTATACACAAGCATATCCAACATGAATCATAAACGATCTTCACGTGTATTCTCCTTCAACGCCTCATTCTGCTCTCTAGATATAGGAAGGTCCTCTCCCTAATCTTTCATGATTTTATGTCTACTAGTTATCTCATCCTCTTATTAAAAAATAAAGGATTCAATATTAAAAACTAAAAAATGGGGTGAGAAGGGGGCTGGGGAGATGGGTCAACAGCAGAGAGCTTCTCACACACCTGTGTTAGGATCCCTAAACCCATCTCAAGTAAGGCAGAGGACTCCATGTCTTCAATCTGGGTGTTTTTACAATGACACGGGCGCTGGAGACAGGAGAATCCCTGGACTCTCTTAAGCTCGTTAGCAAACCACAAAGAAGAGACTCTGTTCCAAACAAGACAGACAGCAAGACCAATACCCAGTGCTGTCCTCTGACCCCTATCCATCCACTGAGGCATGACATACCATCACTCACACATAAACATATACACATATGCAAAACACACACACACTTCAAAATGGTCTCTATTATTCACTCAATTAATCTTTTTTGTTTCTTCCTTCCCATGTATGTATGTATGTATGTATGTATGTGTGTATATATGTATGTATGTATGTATGTATGTATGTATGTATCTATCTATCTATCTATCTATCTATCTATCTATCTATCTATCTATTCAATGACGCACTCAACAGACACTCCTGAATATGGTTTGCTGAACTAATCCTATCCCCACCATGACCTGGAAAAACTCCTTAGAAGTGTCAGTTTCTCATGGTCAGTGGAACCGAAGAGAACATTACATTGCTAGTTACAAAAACACCATTCAAAGCCTCCCCTAGTTACAAAAACACCATTCAAAGCTTCCCTGTCAGGCAGGTTATAAATCTATGTGTCTGCCTCTTTCAACTCTCAGAGGATGAATCTGGAGGCTGAGGATGGAAAGTGTCCCCAGGGGATTCACACCCTCAAATCTATTTGTGTATCGACCTTCTTTCTCTCTTGCCTCAGCTTCCAGATCAGACAATGCCTAATGCTCGTGACCTCTGCTTCTCTGGGGAGCCTCCTGAGGCCAGCCCAGCTGCCCCGCCCACCAAGCTTAAGGCCCCTATGGCCTTAATGTCAGCCTCTTTCCTTACTACAGTGTCCCTGGGGCTTTTACAGGCTACCAGCTCTACTGCAAAGGTAAGTACAAAACTGAAGACATCACGACATCACGGGGCTAAGGAGTCCAACAGATCCTGAGTGGCTCACCTTGAGCTGCTCCTCCATCTTTGCATCTGCCGAACATGGGCTGCTGGTTCCTGAAGAGAATGTCTTAGGCCAAGTTTGAATGTCTTCATTCTACAAAATCCTCAGGTATTTCCTCGAAGCCTCAGGAAAGGAGACCATACAGCTGATGGTGGCTGTGACATCTAGAACCTTCCTATGCAGGTGAACAGCAAACACACACACACACACACACACACACACACACACACACACACACACACACACCTAGTGAATCTCATATGCACCTGACGATCATGTATTCTGCTGGAGATTGTAATTGGTACTAGCTTTTGTTGAACTACTGGGCAGTAGATCTTGACAAGAAGTCAAACCTGATATTAAACAGACAGATAGCTACACAAATAACCAAAAGGTAACACAGGAAAGTGGGAACTCAGGCAGACCTCAGCACAAGGTAAACTCTAGGTGGTTCACTGGTGGCGGGGCTTAGCTGTGGTGGGGAAGCGATCCACGAGTCTCTAAGTTAACCAACCATGCAAAGCTCTCTGCTACTTATGACAACGTAGTCATTAGCCTTAGAGAGGCAAAGAAGAGGAAGGAATGGCTCTGAGGGATTGGGAAGACAGGGACAGACTCCTTCCCCACCAACTTGTCTTGGTGATGATGTGACAGGGTGGAAACTGGAGATGTGCTTATGGCTGCTGGTGGGCGAGCATTTATATCCCCCAAGTTCATAGGTTAGGATCCTAATCCCCGTACGATGGGATTGGGAGGTGGTGAGTTTAGAGGCTGACTAAGGTTACATGGGGTCACCAAGGTGGAGCCCCATAGTAGGATTAATGCCTAAACCATCAGGACTCCTCTACCCTGTGAACACAGCATGTAAGACACTGTTAATAAACTCCGAAGAGGGCCCTGCCGTGGGTACCTTAATCTTGGCTTATGCTCCTCCTCTGAGTGGTAGTCCCTTAAGCAACTGCTGGACTGAGCTAAGCAGTGTGTACCCCTAGGAACCGCCTTGAGCACCAGCCACCATCTCCTCCCTCAGCATCTGAGCAGCCAGGAGTCTCCATAGTGGTAGCCCGGCTCTCGCCATAAAGCACTGTTACCTGCAGAGAACAGCCACCCACCCACGCCAGGATTCCAAGGGGCATGGGCTGAACCAGGTGTAAAGTTCTCAGCTGCAGCACTTTTTTTTTTTCTTCAGGATGGCAGGAGAATAGAGGGCAGATCTTGTTGAACAGGAGAGAACCTGCCCAGAGCCATGAAAGATCGAAGCCTTTGCTTCCTGGCTAAACATTGCTAGTGTGAGAGTGGACTGAGCCCTTGCTTCTGTTCACAGCCATGCCCTTCCTTAGCTGTGAGGAGTCCCTCTTACCCAGGTAAGTGTGGGTCCTTCTCTGTGCAGTTTCTCTGCTACCACTGACTGCTTGTTAAGCCAAGTGACTGCTGGGCCAGGTCTAGGCTGGGAACCTAGTTTTGACCTGGAAGATAGGACTACTCATTTCTAGTTCTGAAATAACAGGAAACCAGGGCTGAATTCCCCAGCTGACTAAACTTAGGGTTTTTCTTAGGAGAATACTACTGGGCTGAAAATTGGACAAGTGAGGTCTACCGGACCCTTCCTGCCTCCCTGAGCAACCTGTCAGGTCCCTTTCCCTCATCCTTTGCTGGTATCTGTACCATTTGAAGTGCTTCCCCTGGACGTGCCACTTCTAGACAGTGCTTCCTAACCCATGGGTCATGACCTCTTTGGGAGTTACATGTCAGATATCCTGCATATCCAATATTTACATTATGATTCATAACAGTAGCAAAATTACAGTTATAAAGTACAATGGATTAAATTTATGGTTGGGGGAGGGTCAGCACAACATGAAGAACTGTATTAAAGGGTCGCAGCATTAAGAAGGTTGGGAACTGCCCTAGGCTTTGAGCCAATCCTTCAGACACCAAGTTCTATGTGGGTAGAGTTTAACTTCTGGTAGAGACTTTCTTCCTAAAAAAATCTGGTAGCTGGAGTCCGTTTAGGCTATCCTATTTCATGGGGCTGTAATGTACAATTCCTTCGTAGGTTTATTGTGTCTTGATTGGGGCAGTATATTAACTCAAAATGGTAAACTTGGTAGAGTTTGGAGGCATCATGGAGAGATAATTTAGAAGACCCAGAGACGTCCTCCCCGACAAACTCTGGCTGGGGTCTCTCCGCACTTCAGACACCAGCAGTTGGCTTCATGGCATCCAAGAAAGTGCTTGCTACCTGCAGTGAAATGGCCCACTCTTCGGGGAGGGTGGAGGCGGGGTGGGGGGAGGGGAAGCCAGAGTAAAGATGCATCACTCGGTGGGGTCAGGGGTGGGAGAAAGTTTCCTCTAGCTGCATGATGCACCTGGATCAATAAACAGGTTTGTTTTTAATTGTTATTCATTTTACAACTCAATAAAGCTTAATTATGAGAAAGCAGGAAGAGAAGCAGAAGCCATGTTCCCATAATATCGGCTCCCTTGCAGCAATTCCTGCGGGGCCCTCACACTTGCGTTGCAATGTAGAACAAACCAAATTACGGGGACTATTCAAAATTCATTTAAAAACATCATTGAGGAGCATCATAATAAAAACACAATGAAGACAGGCTTGGGTTGTTAATTTGTAGTGCTGTGAGCGTTCAGGGGTCTGGATGGGTGTGTGTGTATCTGAGAGCACACGTGTAATTTAATTGATGCTGCCTGGAGTCGCGGTGACCGAGAGTTAGCACGTTTGAGGCAAGGACTGGACTGACCCAAAAGGGACACAGAAGGATTTAGGGACTATTGGGAGTCGTCTTATCTCTTGTTTGGCCAAAGGTCAGTCAGGAAGTGCTCAGTCTTGAATCCTGGGGCAGTTTTAGGGGGAGGGACCAGGATGTGGATAACAGGCTGGAAATTCCAAAGCTTAGGCTCACAAAGAGAATTTTCAAAGTACCCAGTTCCCTGACTCTATTTCCTATTTAATTAGGTGAACACCTTGATTTCATGGTAGACAAAGAGCCTTATATCCTCTGGGCTCTTATCCCAGCAGGGAGCACGGAGGAGAGGTCTCAGGGCTCCAAGCCAAAGGCCCTTGATTGTGTGCTTGATTCCCAGCTTTACTGTGGAGCCAGGGCTCTGTGTCACACAGCAGCCTAATGTGGTCTGGTCAGGTGGCCTACGGGGGCGGGGGCGTGGGGTGCTAAGAGCCTTTCTTTGGAGTTCTCCAGCTTGGGCGGGCTCTAAGGCACCTGACTTCTCAGTCCTAGCTCCTCCTCCTAAAGACTTTCCTAAGTGAGACTGGGTTTCTTTTTTTTTGTTTCTTTCCTTCTTTCTTTCCTTCTTTCTTTCTTTCTTTCTTTCTTTCTTTCTTTCTTTCTTTGTTTTGTTTTGTTTTGTTTTGTTTTGTTTTGTTTTGTTTTGTTTTGTTTTGTTTTGTTTTTTGAGACAGGGTTTCTCTGTGTAGCCCTGGCTGTCCTGGAACTCACTCTGTAGACCAGGCTGGCCTCGAACTCAGAAATCCGCCTGCCTCTGCCTCCCAAGTGCTGGGTTTTTTAACCTCATTGCACTGGACTTTAGCTGGGTCTAACAGTCTTTCTTCCTCAAGGGCCAGCCCCGCCTGCCTGCCCCGCCCTGCCTGCCCCTTCCACCCTACCTTTCATTTTCTATCTTCACACTGTGGGGTGACTGTTTACTTCCATATCCTGACCCCATTTGTCCACTGTCCTGTTAGGACCTTAAGCCCATTGCTTTGAGCCTCAGTTTACTTGATCTAGAAAGCAGGTGTTGTCAGTTTGCCTTCCTTTCCTACAGGAGGGTTCCCCCCCCGAATTAATTAATTCTCTTAATTAATTAATTAAGTAGATCGCTTTGAGATACTTAGACAAAAGGTGCATTTGAAGTGCAAATTATTATTTATTCTTAATGAACCTTTCTTTGGAGATAATTTACTCCTGATTCTTCAGGGAAACACGGTGGGCTCTTGGGAAGGAGCAAATGACAAGGTTGGCTTTTTGTTTGTTTCAGGGGAGCAAGAAGGGAGGGGTCGTTATATGTAGTGATTCTCTCTGTGGGCTAATAGCGGGAGAGTCAGTCAAGTCTACTTTCTATGTTGCACAATGCCTCCTCAGCCCAGAGTGTTAACCCGTGAGAGGCAGGCGGCTCAGTGTGGGGGTGGCTGGCTTTTAGATCCAAAAGTTTCTTAACAATAAGGGTTGCCATTATTAGAGAAAATGTAGGGGAGAAGAGAGAGGAGAAGGAAGAGATGAGAGAGAACAGAGGACACACAGAGAAGAAACAGACACACAGACAAGAAAAGGGTAAAGATAGAAGATTGGGGAAAGTGTGTTGCTATCCTTGTGGGCACTCCTGGGACACATAGAGACTGTCAGCTGCCACATTCCAGCCTCTTTTGAGCCCTCAATATTTACCATCTTTGGGCAGATCCAGAATTCCATCAGATTTCCTTCCTTCCCCTCTCTCTCCCTTCCTTCTCTCTCTTCCCACCTTAATGTGGGAAGGTGGCACATTTTGTCTACAGCTGCTCTCTCTGGTAGCATCCTGAACCCACTTAATGCTGCTCTGCACCCGGCGGTGGTGGCACACGCCTTTAATCCCAGCACTTGGGAGGCAGAGGCAGGAGGATTTCTGAGTTCGAGGCCAGCCTGGTTTACAGAGTGAGTTCCAGGACAGCCAGGGCTACACAGAGAAACCCTGTCTCAAAAACCAAAACAACAACAACAACAACAAAAATGCTGCTCTGCCCCTGCTCTCACCTGGGCTCATAGCCTTGAGTTATCTCCTGGGGCCCTTTAGTACCTCTTCCCAGGATGGCTGGAGTGTGTGTACACGCATGCGCGCGTGTGTATTTGCACATACGTGTATGCCCGGGTGTGTGCGAATGTGACTCATTTCCCTCACTTGAGGGTAAATGAAATACCATGCAAAGGTGCTTTCTTGGGGAGAGGTATTAGCATTTCAACAGAAATTGACTGCATACAGCCATGGGCTTTACTTCTTGAGCCTAGAACAGGGATGCAGGGGGAAGTAAAGCATGGGAAAGTTATTTTAAAACTAATTTAGATTATGACACATCTTATTTGAAAGTCATAAATGGACTTTTACATTTTTATTCATTTCTTTGGGTGGATAATATGTGTATGTGTGAATGCATGCCATCTCATACCTGCAGAGGTATGGAGTCAGTTGTGTCCTTCCATCGTGTGGGTCCTAGAGATAGAACCGATTGTCAGGCTTGGTATTGGTTAAATACGTTTACCCTCTGAGTCATCTCACCAGTCAGGGCAGAGGTTTTATTTATTGGCTTGCCATGCTTCTATAGAATTTTGACATTCTTTCCAGTGAAGATACAGCTTTTATTATCATTGTGTCCCATCTTAAGTAGGTGAACAGCAGCCTAAAGGGGACATCTATAGCATCAACTAGAAGAGGTAGCATTCTCCTTGACGGTTTTGATGCTCTGAGGTCACTTGCCTGTGGTGGAAAGTGGCTGGCCCAGAGGTGAAGAGGTTGGTCACTGGGGCCCAGGAGAAGACAAAAAAGCTGGGTGTAGCAAACGGGCAAGATTCAAGAAATGTGCCCAAAACTCCTCACATTCTCCCTTGGAGAATCTGCATTTTTATAAGACATCAAAAGTCTCCCCCAAGGAAAGAGGCTTTGGTAACTGGTGAGACACTGACTAGAGGACTGCACTGCATAAACTGGGGTAAGTGCAGGAAATTCTTTGTAACTGGTGTTTACATGAATAAGATGGGGGTAATAGCAGGAGCTACCCAGGGCCATCACAGGGTTAAGTGAGCTAAAATGGTAGGAGCAGTTGGATCATTGGCTGTCTGTGATTCCTGCCATGATTACAGCTTATGTCCATGTCCGTGTATGAAGAGACTCTATACCTGTTGTTACATAGTGTGGTTGAAATGTGAGATGCCTGCACAGCATGCTCACACTAGTTGCCTGCCCCAACATCATTTTTGTATGGCTTTTAGCCTTTGGGAGATGAGTCCTGGCTGGTGGAAGAAAATTATTAGTGGTGGGTGTCTTTTTTCAATGTCCTATTGCTATGTAAAGACATCACGACAACAGCAATTCTTATAAAGAAAAACATTTAATTGGGGCTGGCTTACAACTTCAGATATTTGCATGGTGGGAAGCATGGTGCTACACAGACAGACATGGTGCTGAAGGAGGAGCTTAAAAGTTCTATGTCTGGATCTGCAGTCAACAGGAATAGAGACACTGAACATGGCTTTAGCATTTGAAACCTCAAAGCCTCACCATAGTGACACACTTCCTCCAACAAGGCCACGCCTCCTAATAGTGCCACTTCCTGGAGACCAAGTATTTAAATCTATGAGACTATGAGAACCATTCCTATTCAGACCATCACAGTGAGTCTTTGAAGGTTACACCTGACGCTGCTCTCTCTGCTTCCTGGATAACAGGGGCTCAAGAAGCTACTCACAGGGCAGGGAGAGCATGCTGGTGGTCCTAAAGCTTTTTCTCTCATGACTTCAGAGAAGGCATCCCCTATACCCTCAAGTATCTGGGGGGGGAAAGGCAATATTGTCAAGTGGCTAGAGCATCCATGCCAGTCCTCGGCCACTGGATCCAGTCTGACTCCACCATTAGCAACTTGGCAAGTTGGCAAGCTGCTTTCTTAATGGCGCTCATATAATCAATATGATAACCCACCTCTGTGGTCATTGCTAGTAACAAAAGTGCTGATCCGTGTGGGGAGCTCCACAGGGCTTGGCACATGACAACCACTCCGTCTATGTTGTTATTATTAACATAAAAATGTTCACATTGACCAGGGAAATATCTGTTGTCTTGATCTTTCCTTATTAAGAAAAACAGATCTTACTAGGGAGACAGGCAGGCAGATCTCTGAGTTCCAGGCCAGCCTGGTCTTCACAGTGAGTTCCACGACAGTCAGGAATGTGTAGAACCTATCTCAAGATCAAACAAAATCTTGTGTTTATTGGCACCTTTAGTGTGCCAAACCTGTTTGGGGTAAATTATACATTTAAAATAATATTAAAATGTCTTTGAGTGATTAGCATATGGTTAGTTACTTAGGCCAATCTAACCAGCATTTATTAGGCACCAATTATTTGTACAATGATGGTGAAGAAATTCAAATGTGTTCAAGGGAAGGCCTTTGCACTTTGGACAGGAAATTATTTGTGATTGGTTCTTAATGGGGCATCAGTCTTTATGGGAAGATTTTCCGTAGTTTAATCCCAACAAGGAGGATTGGTTAACTGACCTATTTTGTTGAACAGCAGCAGCAGAACAAGATACATTGTTTTTATAAAGTAAAGCTTTGCTGCCAAGGCTTGTCTGTGTTTGTTTCAGTGACATAGGATGCTAATTCGAACTAAGTCACTTCCCTGTTACACACACACACACACACACACACACACACACACAAATCTCTTTTAGCTCATTTTGGAAAATATCTTGCTTTATTTCATCTCCTTGGTGATTTATAATAAAGTAAAAAACTGTGATGAGTTATAACCAAACTGGATTTCCTAATATGTAACCCATAGCATTGCTTAATTTGGTTTGCTATTAAAGTTTTAATAGAAAATATCATTTGATTGCAATTTAGAAATAAAATGTGATTTTCATATTATAACTAATATGAATAATAAACCCCAAAATGTCTAATATAGCAGACATTTCTATTAACACAACGAATATGTTTCAGATGTTGCTGGCATACTAATTCAGAGTGCCATTGTCTCCTTGTACTAACAGGTTAGCTTTGTGGAGTGTCCGCTGACCTCACACAGGCTGCCTAGCCAGCCATTAGTTAGTTCTCAGATCTATTAGTCCTTTGGAGTGTTGTGATAATTAAAGTGTTGTGTCTCTTTAAATGAAGTTGGCTTCCATGCCAGGCTAAACAGCTCTCAGAAGAGTGTCCCCTTCCTCTGTGTAGTTAGGCTTGTGGGTAGCTGTGCCATCTTGGGATTTGGGTTGGGATCTGGGAATCTTTTACTCAGAATATTTGGCATTTCCAGGTCACCAGGCCTGTGAGTCTCACGTAAGTACAGAGGCTTTGTGCTTTCCTTTCTGCAAAAGCAATGCCTATTATTTTATTCATTCATTCACTCATTCCCCCAATGGTTATAAACTGAGAGCCTTCTTTATGTTAGTTTCCTGTAGTAATTCTAGAGTTACCAGGGTGATTAGAAACAGACACAGGACCTATGCTCACTGGATGGAATAATCCTAACAGAGTGCTCTGCAGGAGAAAAGTGAGCCTAAGCAGGCAGTAACAGGAGGCCGTCTGTGATAGACTCCAGGGGAAAGGTGTCTCCTAAAGTAGAAGTGTAAAGACTGAACAAGAGTGTAAAGAGAAAGCTGAAGACTGTTCTGGGCATGTGCAAGTGTGCTTGCTGTGTGTGCAAGAAGGCCATGTAGTACCCAGGGCTGGAAAAGATCGGAATGAGATGTGTCAGACAAGATTGCCACAGCCAGACATCCTGAGCCCTGCTGGCCAAGGGGAAGAGTCAGTGCTGACCCCTAACAGTGGGTAAATTCTCAGGGCTGGTGGGCCATGTGGCCCAGATCACAAGATGGCACAGCTACCCACAAACCTAGACTAAATAGAGGAAGGAACACTCTTCTGAGAGCTGTTTAGCTGGGTATGGAAGTCAACTTCACTTAAAGAGACATAACATTTTAATTATCACAACACTCCAAAGAACTAATTTGCATCTTGCAGAAGTCACTCTGGCCATGACTTGGAGAGTGGGCTAGAAGAATGTTTGGAGTCAATGGCTTCTTTTTCCTTCCCATAAGAGTACTAGGGACTGAACCCAAGACCTCTTGCATGCTACATGAACACTCAGCCGCTGAGCTACAGCCCCACCCCTGATGGAAGGATGTGAATGAGGAAGGAATGTTTATCTAGAATCCAAGCAGGAGATCCCAGTGACTGAATGTAACTGGATAGCAAAAGAGTATGAGCAAAAAGAGCAACAGATAAGGAAGTAAATATGAAGGGTATGAAAAGGAGAAGGAAGGAGGGACATTTGCGAGGTCGCTGCCACCCAACACACTCCCAGTATTCCACTGCCTGGTGGCGCTTCTTTAGCCCCGTCCACTTCTGAGCTGACTCAGCCTGGCTCCGTCAACCTCTCCTGACCTGTCTGAGTTATCTGTAGAGTATATGTGAAGACATTCTACTATATATCTGTTGATTTATCATGACCTATCATCTGAGGGAGAATCTGAAGCTCATGGGAGTTAGAGGGTCTCTGTCCTCAGGGTGTACCCTAGTGCTGTGCTAGTTCTTAAGAATATATTTTGAGTGAGTGAATGAAATACATTTATGCAACCAAGCAATAGTGGCATCGCCTGAGGAAAGGATGATCGTAATGGGGCTGGGACCGGGTGGGACAAGTACGAGGTTTGCTAAGGCCTCATGAGGGTTTGACAATCCTGAATTACATAAAGCTCACCTGGTCCAATTTTGTTAAATACCTGCTTTATGCTCCTCTTGGGATTTAGAAAGCAAATGAAACACAGTCCCTACCCATGGAAGCTTAGAATTTTCTTTTTTAAAATTTATTTATTTATTTATTTATTTATCAATCAATTTAGTTTGTATATGTATGTGTGTACCCACAGAGGCCAGAAGGCATTAGCTCCCTTGGAGCTGGAGCTATAGGTGGTTGTGAGTTACTCAAAGAGGGTGCTGGGAATGGAGCGCCAGTCTTCTGCAAGAGCAGGAAGTGTTCCTAACCTCTAAGCCATCGCTCCATCCTGAGCTTAAAGTGTTTTCAGAGGTAACCTCTACTAACTTTGCCTGAAGTACCCATAGCATCTAGAGTTGAGAAACCCAATACTGATTTTTTGTTGTTAGCTTTTTTTGTTTTTGTTGTTGTTGTTTTTTGGGTTTTTGTTTTGTTTTGTTTTTGTTTTTGGACAGGTATCAGTCAGCACGCCAAAGCTGTGGATAGCAATTCTGCCTCCCTTTATAGCTCTTACCTAAAGCAGGGATCTCCAAGGGCCCAGAGCCTTTATCAGATGTCATGTGGGCACTCGATCTTTGTAGCATTCTGACAGGGTGAACAGAGAACAAGAGTGTGGTTGGCATGAACTTTGAAGTCCTCTCCCTAGTGATGGAGTGTGGCAGGTTTTACTCGTAAACATGTTTCACACGTAAGCTCTCCCGAGCATGCCTCACCTGAGAGGCTCATCGGCTGCCTCAGTTACTTATTGATGTATCAGTTACTTATTGATGTACCAGTTACTTTATTGATGTATCAGTTATTTTTCTTGTCACTGTGGCTAAATACCTGACAGGAAGCAGCATAAGGGAGGGAAGACTTATTCTGCCTCCCGGTTTAAGGGAATACATTTCATCATGGTGGAAAAGTGAAGGCATGAAGATGAGCAACTCCATAGTGACAGGAGTATAGCAGGCAGGGGTTCGCATGTCTCAGTCGCACAGGAAGCAAAGAGAGAGGCTGGAGCCAGAGGCAAGGCTTAAGGCCTTCCATTAAGGAGCCTACATCCTTTATCTAAGCCTTATCTTTGAAAGATCCTCAAGTCTCCCAAATCAGTGCCGCCAGCTGTAGGCCATTTTCCAACACACCCAACCCCATATGCAAACCATAACAGCCGGTAAAACTGAGTCTGGACAGAGTAGCAAACTGCCCTCTGCCTGTTTTCAAGCTGTCAGACAGTGTGTCAGCACAACTTGTGCAGATCACCTGCTTTCTCCAAAGGCTGCCTGACCATTACCCAGCTCAGTGACAAGCAGCACCGAGCCAGGAACACAAACACCCACCCATCACTAGACTCTGCCTTCTTGCTCACCCACCTCAGCTAAGTAACCAGAAAAGCCTGCTGCCTCTTGCCTGTCTGCTGCTACTGGCCCAGTTCTGGCTCAGGCAGGTTCTTCCTCAGATCGTGGAAACAGTGCCCAAAACGATGGTAACTTTGTCTCCACACCATTCCTTCCCTCAAATGCATGTTTCCATCCCAACAAGGACAGCCATTTAAAGATCCAGGGTAGCTTTCCTCAGGCCTCAACATCAGAACCTCCCATTCTTGATCCCATAGTGCTTTTGACTGGAGGTCATTTCTGAGCTCCTGCCCAGGAGACTTCTTATAACCTGCACTTGGCTTAGATTGACAGCTCATTTCTTTCCTTTTCTACCTCTTATTCCAACCAATCTGGAGCCTTTGAACATGTCACGATGTTTCAGACCTCTCTGTGTCTCTGTACTCACTCTCCCTCTGCCTGGTATCTCACCAGCGACCGCTGCCATTGCTAAGCTCACACGCCGTCTCTTCAGTCCGGCTCCAAGTGCAGTCTTGTCGGCTTTCTATTGCTGTGATAAAACACCATGACCAGAGAAACCTGGAAAGGAAAGTGTTTATTGAGCTTACACAATCCACCATGAAGGTGAAGTCACAGCAGTGATGGAAGCAGGAACTGAAGCAGAGTGCTGCTTATTGGCGTGACCCCATGGCTCCTTCGGCTTTCGGTTTTTATACCATCCTGGACACCTGCTCAGGGGTAATATCCACAATAGGCTGCCCTCCCTGTCAATTATTAGCAAGACATGCCCCATAGGCTTGTCAACAGGCCAATCTGATGAAGGCGTTTTCTCAGCTGTCCTCGCCTCTTCCCGGTTGACTTCAGCTTGTGCCAAGCTGACAAAAACTAAGCCACACCCTGTGCTCTCTTCCTAGTTTTCTAAACAAAAAATTGCATTGTAATGTCCTACGAGTTGATTCGTTGGCTTTCCAGAGGCTCTTGAAACCAAGGATGGTATCTTACAGGACCTTCTCCACGTTTAGCCCATATTCCAACTCACAGCAGATGCCCCATGCTGAGCCAATGAACACGAGCCCTCAGTCACATCTATTCTATCACAGAGGACAGAGGCCAGGCTGGAGAGAATGTCTCACTGTTTCCTGCAATCATTCTGGCTTCCCAGAATGGTCACTCCATTTGTGGATCTGCGGCCTGGTTACTCATTTCAAATTCTGGCCCTCCAGGTTTCCTTAGGTGACCCAACTCTTCCACCCTGACCCACTGACCCACTTCATTCCTATACGGCCCTAGCTTAGGCCGAGCTACACCCCCTGCCAACCTCCTGCCTCCCAGCTGCCGTCTCTCACATTCCCTTTGTGCCAACAGGGAGCCAGCCTTCTCTCAGCCAGCTTTCGTATTTTAGCTTTTAATCTTTCCTCATAAATTAATCTCTCCTTCTACCTAATCATGCCCGGTGCCCTACTCTGAACCCTTTCTACCTTGCCTACCTCAGATGGGTAATGAGATGCCCATCACCAGGCTGGCTGCAATATCCCAGACTTCGTCTTACCCCCCAGAGATAATTTCCTTTTGACTGTGTCCCGGCCCCTGCATATGCATACCTAAATCACCCAGCCTTTTTTATTTATTTCCCTGTTGGCTTCCCATTGCAAACACATCTAATCTGTGCTCAGCTCTGAGGCTGCATCTTTCTCTGGTGGAACCCCACTCACGGTTGAGGTCTGCCTTCATTTACTGGATCCATCCCTGTTTTCTGATTATTTTTCCTCCGTGTGCTGATGCTTCTCACAGGAAGAATCTCATCTGGAGTCACCTTATTCTAATGGCTCCCCATTAGATCATGTTTCCTCGCCCCCTTCCCAGGCCGGCCTTTGGCTTCAGGAGACACTCTCATAAAATACCAAGGAGAAACGGTCTGTGCCGTAAAATGGGCTCACTTTTATTAGGTTAAAAAAAAAAATAATAATAATAAAAAAAGCCATTTTGGCTTTTCTTGCCTCGGCACTTAGGAAACCTGACGCTAAGTTTGTGTTTGGTAGGAGTGAGATTCCCCTGGGAAATCCTCGTTGGTTAATTATTGTACAGAGATGAATATGGAAGGGATTTATCCTGAAAGTTTATGTCTGATGATTTTGACATAAGTAGGGTGGGAAGATGACGTTTAATCTGTAGGCACTTGACAGATGCTTCTCCCTGACCTCTGCCCTGGCCCAGGGACCCAGAAGTTGGTGCAGGAATGTCTTCAGGCTCTGAACTTTCCATTGTTCACAGTTACTCTAGTGAAGTAGACAAGGTTACATAGACACAGGTGGGTAAAGAGGAGTGCCAGGGGATAAAGGAGGCTCCTGTCTATGGATGGCAGGCTCATTCTGCCCCTTCTGGCTGCATCATCTGGGACCAGTTAATGTTTCTAGTTTCCAGTTCCTTACTTGTAAAGGGGCAAATAACGAGAAATTTCATAATTGACAGAAATGAGACAAGAGCTGGTGGTGTGGAGGGGGTGGCTCAGTGGCAAACGGCTTGCCTGGCTTTTTTTTTTTTTTCTGACGTCCAATGTCAAACATTGCAAAAACCAGAAATAATAACAAAAACCAAACACTCAGTATGGATACAGGTCCAAGATTGCACCGAATCCAAGTTTTCATATCTAATCATGAGTGTGTCCTCCTGGATGTTTTGTGGCCTGAAATCCACCTGAAATCTCATTAATTGGTTCTTAACATTAAAAAGGCAACTGTCCCCGTGATGTGAATGACCGGGTCTAGCTGAGAACATCTGGGAGAATAGGCTATCTCCAAGCCAGTGATGTGATAGTTCGGTGTTGGGAGATGGTGACTTTTTGTAGCAGAAGGCCTGGAGGATCACAGTGCACTCTGGATACACAGTACCTTCTGGATACCCTGCTGGGGAGCAGCGTGAGGGCAGAGGAGAGACAGCACCTGATTAGTGTTGGCTTGTGAGCACATTTTAACTTCCAGTGTTTCTGGAGCTCAGTATGCAATTAATTCCCTCTAAATTTTGTCTCATGAAGATATTCAGGCTGTGTGGGATGGGCCTCAGAAGATATTTCTGGTAAGGTTCCAGCATTGTTACTGTTCCAGAGCACTCTGCATGAAGATTCCCACAGACTGTGACAAAGACCTCAGTAGGACAGTAGGCTCTGGCCAGTGTGTGGGTCTCAGGTACCCAGGTCAGCGCTGCTCCAGGCTGGTTTGAATTGCTGATATTCATTTTGACTCAGAACCTTGCCCAAGTTGTTCTCCTTAGTCATTCTCCTAAAACAGAGCATGTGACACCCACCTCTTTCCTTTTATCTCCTCATCTGGCATTTCCATAGATTTTTTTTTTAGGCAATTAAATTTGTCGGGCATGATTTGTACGACATGGGTTCCTGCTATCGACTTTGCCTGGATCTACTCCCCAAGAGTTTCAAGGCTCCCCTCCCGTGGCTTGCTTGGAAGGTGACTTTTATGTTTCTCACGAGGGTCATGCATAGTTCTCAGTGTACACAACCAAAAGCATCCATGCCTTTAGACACACACACACACACACACACACACACACATAGAGACACACAGACACATGCTCACAAAATGGCTAGGGACCAGGGAGCCCTGGCCTGGCTTCGCCACCAGTGGACGTGCAATGTCAAAGCAAAGGCACATGTCTGGGAGCCTCCATTAAATGCAAGCAATCAGCTGTAACTGATTCACGGCCATGTGGAAGGGCTGCCTGATAAAACTCGTTATAGATTCGGCACCTAATCGGTGTTTTTGTAAAGCACACCGATAGTTATGACTAGACCAGGCCTAATTACATCCCAGCTGGTGCTGAGTTAAATTTACACTTCTCAAACTCTTGTATCTATAGGCAACTGTGGTACACTCTTTGGACAGTTGGATTTAAGCCTTTGGAGTGGAGTTTGTGAAATTATATATATATATATTGTACATGTATATACATACACACACATACATACATTACATACATCTAGGCTCTATTTAGGCGCGTCTTTCAACCTTAGAAAAACAGGAATTGCCAGCCTACCATAGAACTGTTACAAAGTAGGTCTTAATATTTGTTACCCTATGCTTGTTTTGCGACCTGTGGCATCTCTCTTATTGGGCTACAGACTTGCAGTGGGCAAAGATTGGGCCTTTTGTCTTCTTCTGCCCTACAGAATTTTGTAGGAAGCTCCTATAACAGCAAGCGCCTGGTAATTACACGAATGACTTCAATGTATTTTACTTAGCAGAGCAATCAAAGCCAGTGTATTGCTGTAGTAAAACAGCATGTCCAAAAATAACTTGGGAATTTAAGGGTCTGTTTCACCTTACAGTTTATAAGTCCATCCCTGAGGGAAGCCAAGGGCAGGACCTTGGAGGCAGGAGCTGACGCAGAAGCCATGGAGGGTGCTGCTTACTGGCTTGCTCCTCATGATTTACTCAGCCTGCTTTCTTATGGAACCCAGAACCACCAGCTGAGGGGTGTACCACCCTCAGTGGGCTGAACCCCTCTGCATAGATCGCTAATTAAGAAGATGCCATATTGTCTTTTTCACAGACCAATCTATAGGGACATTGTCTCAGTTAGGTTCCCTTCTCTTAGATGACTCCAGCTTGTGTCAAGCTAACATAAAAGTAGCCAGCACAGCCAGTTTCTACTAAATCCCTTATACTCTCAACCCCCCCGCCCCGCCCCCTGCTTTCTGAGCATCCAGGAAGCCTGTGTCAGTTCTGAAAGGCTGGTTTTTAATCTGAACATACACATTCAGTCTACCAGCTATACGCCAGAACGCCATTCTCTCTTCCTCTCTTTGGCTTCTCTTAGGAAGCTCACAGCTAAACATAGCTCAACAACCAAGACTAACTTTGACTTGGCCTTCTTTGTTTCTCTGGATGGAGCTGAGCTCTCTGCCTCCTCTGGTTCCCTCTGATTTGCCCATTTTAATCCTCTTATTTTATTTCATTTCTGACTTTTATCTTATGTTCCTTAAGTTTGTTTGAAACAGCAATGTATACATTATTCATAAAGCCAAAACGTAGGCAGATCAGCTTGTTGACAGAAGTGGAAGAGATTTATTTGCGCAGTGGTGGAAACCCAGCTTTCTTTCTTCCCTCCATGGGAGGAACCAGGGGCATCCTGCCCACGACACACTGAGATACTCAGGACTGTGGCTGCAGAAAGGAGAGAACGGAAAATGGACAAAGCGTCAGATGCGTCTGAAGGTGGGAATTGCTCCTCGCCCAGTCCCGTCCTCCTCCATGCTCTATCAGGAGCTGTTCCCCTCCCGCAACCCCAGGCTATGCTTTACCATTGGGCTGTGACCTTCACCTACTGCACCGAAAGCTGAGCAGTGTTACCTGACACCTGTTCACGGCTACACCACCTTCGACACCTTCACCACCTTCGGGAAAACTCTGCCTAGGCTGTGGGACCAAAGTGCAGCTCCTTGCACTCAGATTACAGGGCACCAAGTTCAGAACATTCATCACTGGTGTGCCTGAAGTAATGACAGCTGTCGTTCACCTGAAGTTACCCTAGCCATTGTCTTATTATCAGTTCTAGTAAGTGAATGACTAACATATTAACATTAATCATCACACAGGAAAATGTATGACTAATTTCATCACTTTCACCTACAGGCCTAATGCCATGTATTTAAATTTGTGTGTGTGTGTGTGTGTGTGTGTGTGTACATGCACATGATGTGAGTGCTTACAGAAACCAGAACAGGAAGGACACTTGATGTCCTGGAGCTGGAGTTATAGGTGGTTATTAGCTGTTCCACATGGATGCTGGGATCCAAATTCTGGTCCTCTACTATAGCGCAAGTGCTCTTAACTGCTGAGTCAACTCTTCAGCCCCTAATACGTTGTGTTTTTAATATTATCAGGATTCAATCTATTTGGCCTCAGACAGAGTGCATGCTAGCTAATTTTATGTCAGTTTGGCCCAAGCTATAACCATTTTGGAAGAAGGAACCTCAATTGAGGAAATTCTCTTGTTAGATTGGCCTGTGGACAAAGCTGTGATGCATTTTCTTGATTAGTGATTGATATGGGAGGCCCCAGCTCTTTACGGATGATGCTAGCCCATGGCAGAGAGCAAGCCGCACAAGCCAGTAAGTAGCACCCCTCCATAACCTCTGCATCAGCTCCTGCCCCCAGGTTCCTGAGTTGAGATCCTGCCCTGACTTTCCTCAGTGATGGAGTCAGTGATGGAGTGTGACCCTTCCCAGGTTCATTTTGGTCATGGTGTCTTATCACAGCAATAGGAACCCTAACTTAGACAAGAAGACAAAAACTGTGTCAGGCTTTAGTGTCGAACAAGCTTTGGGCTCACTTGAGTTTATTCTTTCAGACACAATATGCTAAAATCATCTGAATGTCTTCAATCCTTTCCCTTCACGACCCGCATGTAATAGAAATTCATACAATTAATTTTGTTGCTGAAGCTCTTCTGTTATTCTTAGGAACCTGTCCATCATACTCAAGGCTTGTGTATGACCAACTTATGCATCTCCAGTGATGAACTTGACACAAACCTAAATATATCTGGGAAGAGGGAATATCAGCTGGGGGATCATGTCTATTCAACTTCTCTGTGGATACATTTTACTGACTAATGATTGACATGAGAGGCCCAGTCCACTGTGGGTGGTGTCACTTCTGGGCAGGTGGTCCTGGGTGGTATAAGAAGGCTGGCCATGAGCAAGCCATGGGAGCAAACTGACCAGCAGCGCCCCTCTGTGGTGTCTGTCTGCCTCTGTTCTTGGCCTGCCTTCCCTTTGTGGTAGATTGTTACCTGGAAGCTTAAGCCAAATAAACCCTCATGAGTCTCCTGCCTTGGCTTCCCAACTACTACGATCACAGTGTCTTTAGACCATCTAACTGTGTGAGGTTTTTCCTCTTGGTGATATATACCCAAGAAAGACATTTATCTTGGCTCCCAGTCCCTGACCAGTCCAAGACCAGCTGGACAAAGCAGAATTATGTGATAGAATAGATGCTGATCACCCCATGGTGTCCAGGAAGAAGAAAGAGATACACACGAAGGGGAGAGAGCAAGATATACTACCCAAAGATACACCCTAGTGATCCTACACCCTCCAATCATCCCCCCTTCTAATAGTCCACCAATGAAATTAGTACCCCCATGACTCAGTCTCCATTCAATGGAGACTAGCTGGAGAACAGTCTCTAACACAAAAGCATTATCTTGGAGGCAAAGAGTGCCTGAAACTTAGCCACAATGTGAACCCACCATATTCTTTCGTAAGATCACCTAAGAAACCACTGGGCCTGCACCTCTCAGGTATTGATCTAAATCCATCATTTACTAATCAATCTTCTTTATTATTTCTGTTGTTTTGTTTATGCTTTTTATAGGAGTCACAATTAACAATGTCTAGCTTCCTGCTTCCCTTGGACCCACAGTCACCTGAATTTGAGGAATGCTGTTTGGTTCTCTTCTTGCTTTGTTTAAGGAATTCTATCTGCCCAGAGCAGGAAGGTGGGACAGGAATCTTTGTGAGTAGCAGGTAGCCAGTATACAGTGGGCAGTAAATAGTCCCTTATGAGATGGATTTATCATGTAACTAGAGTTCCTAGTCGCTGTCATATTCTTTATGGTGCCTCTAAGGTAGTGGTTTTCAACCTGTGGGTCATGACCCCCACAGAGATCACATATCAGATATCCTCATATCAGATATTTACATCACAATTCATAATAGTAGCAAAATTACAGTTCTGAAGTAACAACAAGAAGTTTATGGTTAGGGGGTCACCACAACACGAGGAACTGTATAAAAGAGTCACAGCCTTAGGGAGGTTGAGAACCACTGCTGTAAGGTCTGTAATCTTCTACAAGAACACAAGTAGGAAAGTCTGTAACTCAAGCCCTGGGGATAGAGTTTGAGACAGAGCTGTAAGAGTCTGGTTTTTCCTTTCTAGAAGCCAAGAGGGGAAGGTTCCATAGCACCTTCATGAGACAATAGAGATGACAGCTCAAGACACTTGACTGTGTCTGGTGTCAGCATGTCCATCTGTTCATCCGTGCCAATGCTTCCTCTCTTCTTCCTGAGCTGGCATGAGACCAGTCAGGGAAAGCTTTCATTAGAGCGAGCCAGTGCAGGTTTCTTCAGCATTGTGCTGGGATGGCTGCCAGGAAGGTGAGCCTCGAAGAAGTCAATATGACTGCAACCACTTTAACGACATCTGGCCAGATAAAGGGTTTTAGCGGTGCCATGTTTTATAAACTGGAGGATCATTTTATAAAGTGAGTACTCTCCTCTTGCACCCACTGGGTTTCAGTCATGATTTGTTTTATCAATGGTGTTTACTGACTATATACATGGTGGCTATATGTAAAAGATGAATTGTTTGGACATCATATGCTTAGATGTGTCAAAGTGACTTCCTATGTTTCTGTACAATAGAATTTACCTTAGTTCACTACCCCTCATTTCCTCCAGAGGTGAGAAACAAATGTAACCAACCCATGACAATGTGTGGCTTTTCCTGCAAAGAGTCACTGGCTTTAATGTCTGTCTTCTTCCTAGAGTGATCAAGTATATTCCAACCACGATGAGTTGCAGACTATTGATATACACGTCATCCATGAGTCCCGGGTACCGATTCCACCCTATTGCTTCTGTAGCACATGACCTTGGTCCCCTCAGGTCTCAGTTGCCATCCCAACACCCTTGACTGTCTCCTTGTGCTACCTGGGAAGCTTTGAAGCTTCTTCCCCAGCTGTTTGCTAGGCCGGTTTGTGAGGGCTCATCTTGGTTGTCAAATTGGGAAGAAGGAGCATTAATTGAAGAATTGTCTCCATTAGTTGTCCTGTGAGCACGTCTTGCGGGGAGGATGCTTTCTTGATTATTAATTGATGTTGAAGACCCAGGCCACCACGGGTAGTGCCACTGGACAGGTGAGCTTGGGCTGTGTAAGAAACGTAGCTGAATGTGAGCCAAGAGCAAGCAAGAAAGTAATAGACTTTCTTCTATGGTCTTAGCTTCAGTTTCTGCCTCCAGGCTTCTTTCTGGAATTTCTGCCTTAGCTTCCCTCAGTGACAGGCTGCTACCCATAAGCCTTAGCTTCCCTCAGTGATGGGGTGTTATCCATAAGCCAAACAAACCTTTTGTCTTCCAAGTGACATTGAGTCAGTATTTTTTATCACAGTTACAAACAAACAAACAAACAAACAAACTAGAACTTCTCTGCATCTGTTTGGGGCGTCAGAAGTGCTGGACTTCTCCCATGGATACCAGGCCATAGGTGCTGATCTCAACACTTGCCTATGCATCCTCAACAATTGCTGTTCTTCTGCTCAGACACCTTGTTGAGTAGGGAACCCCTGCTCTCCTGGCTGCCCTGTGGAATGATACTTCCTTTGGCTCTCATATTTGAGATCTGTAATCAGGACTTCAGCCCCTTCCCCGTATTTCATTTCCATCCCCAACATCCTTCTCAGATCCCAACAGTCACCGCTATGGGCTTCACAGAGGGGCCTGATCATTGAATCTCCAATTTTACCTGCCCTGATTTTTCTCACTTGTGGGGTAATCTTCTGATCCTGGGTGTTGAGAAGACAAATTGTTAATAAAATGACCTTTTCATTGTATTATTCTCTTGTCCATATTTAAAACCTATGCGTAGCTCACGGCACACCTTTGAAATGCTACAAAAATCTCTTTCATTAAATGTCTTGCTTCCAAACCTCCATTCTGCTAAGGACTTCCTTCAGACTTAAAAATGGGAACAATGTAACATTTGTGCATATTTTAAAGTTATAATGTGACATTAGGCATTGATCTGCTCAGGGGTAATTAGTGTATCTGTCACCTTAAATGTCTATCATTTCTTTGTGGTGACTACATTCAATTTCCTCTCCTCTAACTATTTTGAAATCTATAATGCATTAATGTTCTGCTAAAGAATTTTGAAATCATTACCTCGAGTTGTGAGCTAAGAAATGGCACCAGGTTCCCAGCTCTTTCCAGCTAGAGACCTACCTATGCAGTAAAGAAGGGAAGCATGCTAAAGCCATCAAGACTGGAGAGCAGCGTGCACAGGGTCCTCCTGTGCTCCTTACCTGTGGCACACACAGAAGTACAGCGCTGTCTTAGTTAGGGTTTTACTGCTGTGAACAGACACCATGACCAGGCAACTCTTACAAAGACAACATTTAATTGGGGCTGGCTTACAGGTTCAGAGGTTCAGTCCATTATCATCAAAGTGGAAGCATGGCAGCATCCAGGCAGGCATGGAACTGGAGGAGCTGAGAGTTCTACCTCTTGTTCAGAAGGCAGCTAGGAGAAGACTGGCTTCCAGGCAGGCAGGAGTAGGGTCTTAAAGACCACACCCATAGCGACACACCTACTCCAACAAGACTCCACCTGCTCAAACAAGGCCATACCTCCTAATAGTGCCACTCCCTGGGCCAAGCATATACAAACCATCACAAGCACCAATACTGCAGACTCTATTGCCCCATGTCACACTGCAATTGTCATTATGTGTTCTGCCTGTCTAATCTGAAGGTGGCCTTGCACTATGCAGAGAAGCCTTAAAGTTCTGCTGGAGCACTTTCCTAAGGACCCAACAAACATGGCACATGGGCCCAGGCGTGTAGGAGACTTTGCCTTACATTTGTTGGCCGATCTATTTCGTCTGCTGTTACATCCTCTTGGGGAGTCTGCGCTAACTTCTGAGTGGGTGGCTGCTCAATATTGCACACACAACCTCTGTCAGCTCTCATCATTATGTTGAAACATTCAATAGGCAAAGCCAGTTCAATTAGAAATTCAAATGTAATGTCCCAGGAAATGTCAACAATAAAATTATCAATGAAAGAACAGGAAGAGTTGTTGGATTGTTAAACTATCATTCCAACTCTTATAAAATTTTTAACTGTCTATAAGAAATGATTTCAAAAATTTAATACCTCCTTTTGCAGCAGTGCTTCTTATGTGTGGTGCTTATGGAGAATTTGAAGACAGCCATCATTAGATGGTATCGGTGAGTGGCCATTTCAAACATGAAGCATGATGAAAACATGGAGGTGAGGCCAAGCTTCTCCTTACAAACTTGAAAGGATTTTATCTGAAAAATTTATACATCTTCAATATCTAATATTTTCTCCAATACTTATTTTTCTTACTACAATTATATTATAGGAGGAAAGGGTAATAAAAATGTTTTCTGAAGCCCCGCAGAAAGGCTTCCAGATCATTTCCAGTCTTCTCCAGTATTCAGCGTACATACGGCAACTGTTCATGTACCACTCTGAAACATGTTTGGGAATCTCGGCAGTGCAGAGTGTGAACTCAGGATGCGGTCTGTCTATCTGGCAACAGGTCCTATCTCCTCCACTTGAAGGCTACACTAGAAAGCTACCTAACTGATTGGAACCTCGTTTTTTCTTATCTACAAAGGGGGGGCAACCTTGATATATGACCTGCTGAGACCCAAGAACCCACACCACCACTGCAAACAGACTCAGCCCCCCACCTCTCTCTCTGTGTGACCTCTCTTTTCTGAATCACATTTCCTATAAGTTAGGGATTCAAATGCTGCCATTGCTGACCACTGTGATGCCATGTGACCCTGCCGTCCATTCATGGTTCCTATCAGGAGCTGGATCTCAAGAGGGGCAAGGCTAGGTCACAGAATCCCCATAAAACAGCAACTGCAAGAAGAGGGGGAACTGGCACCCAGCGCTCGGCTGCCACTCGCTGATTTAGTATTCCGAACTCAGAATTTATGGAGCCTCCTTCCTCTGTCACATCATCCATCAGAGGCAGACATTCAAGAGACGGAAGGGGAAAAAATTAAAAACCTGTTTATTGCTTGACTTGCTCTAGGCATGTTTTAGCTTATTGTTCAGCTCTGCTCATTTCAGTCTGAACGGCTTTCTTCTTTGCCGTGGCTAATGTATAAATTCGGTGAATGGGTGGATAGTTGGATACACTCCCACAGATATCTGTATCTCAGGCAAAATAAGTGAGCCCCAGAAATGGACTCACAGGTCAAGTTTTTAAGGCCCAGGGTGGCTTGGAGACTGCAGGATATACCTGGGTCCATCTCTAGCTGAATGGCATCTTTGAGCTGGACCAACCTTGGCTTGTACAGGGTGATGCAATGCGGATGCTGATTGGGTATGCTGCATTTGTTCCTGGCAGTGTCAAGGAGAGTTTGTGGGCAGGATGAGCACAGAATACACAACTACACAATGGCAGCAAAGCAGGCAGAGGGGTGTGCACGGAAGGAGTGGGAGCCATCCAGGAGTTCAAAACGAAAGAGGTGAACGCTAAAAGGTGTGTTCTGACAGAAGACTGTTGTGAACAATACACACCAAGGATTCTGGAATCCCAGTGAAAGGCACTTGCTACTGCAAAGCTGAGTGTGGACTCTGGGGTCAGGTCATCTGGGTGAACTTCTCCACTTCACCATCTCTAGCTGTTAACTCCAATCGGTTACTTAAAGATTCTGGTCCTCAGTTTACTTCACATCTTCATCCTTGAAGTGGGGTAATAAGTTTCTGTTGTTCTCAGCATGTCTTGTTAGCTCTTGAAAGTTGCTTCGTGCACCTTAATCACTATATGTACTTGCAGTGTGTTATTGGCAGAATTTGTTTCTGCTTCCTGGCTGTGATGCCCAATCAGGACAGCTGACACTGTCATCCTGGTCACACATACACCAAAGACTATACTAAACATTCAGTGGTGGGATGAATAATCTCCACAAGAGGATACCCTGTCATCCATCACACATGCAGTGGAGATGGTTAACACTGCCTCCCACAGGGGATAGTTAATGTTTTCCCCGCCCAAAATGGAGTCAGGCATTGTATCCAGGCTCTCTAGATCCTAACACTGTATCCAGGCTCTCTGAAGGCTAACACTGTAGCCAGGCTCTCTGGAGCTTAACATTGTATCCAGGTTCTCTAGATCCTAACACTGAAGGATTCTACTTTGTTTTTCACAGTTCAGTTCTCTATACTCTTGAGAAGTTCTGAAGGAAATGTCCCCACAATCATTTCTAGAGCAGTTTTGGAACAGGCCAGATCTTTAAACAGTCTAAAACAGAGGAATCAGGCCCAGCCTCTGCCCATGTGAGAAGATAGGTCACTCAGGCAGGAGCATGGTCTGCAGTGGTCCAAGTTCATTTGATGGGACAGCAATGATGGTTTAGATTTTCACAGATGAAGAGAAGATAGGATGCAGTGAAGAGCAGGTAGGACTGTCACAGTATTGAAAAGATTGAAGACTATTCACAAATCTGACCTGCCTTAAGGAGGTCTCTCTCTCTCTCTCTCTCTCTCTCTCTCTCTCTCTCTCTCTCTCTCTCACACACACACACACACACACACACACACACACACACACACACACCTCATAGGGACAAATGTTGCCCAAGACTAATTCACACTCTGAGACCCAGAAAGCAGATGTGTAGCTCACCATCTGTGTTCTCAAAGACTTTTCTAGAAAGAAAGACTTGCAAACACAGCAAGCACTGCCCACTGCACGTGGAAAGCCAACAATAATGATGTAACCAAGAACTACACCACACAGGGACGAGAAAAATTCCTAGGTCATGGTGTCATGTAACGACAAAATGAATTATACAACCTGTAGAATCTGGGCTTCCAAGATCCATGATGCAATTGTAGTTTCAGGGATTGCCAATGCTCTCCAACCAAAGCTGTGGGCACAGGGAATCAGATGAAAACTCAGTAGTACAGAGGCCTGTGGCTGTACTTGTCACTATTTTGTGACAAAAAAAAAAAGTTAGCTTCTCGAATGAGAGAACATGCCCTCTTAGAGCTGAACTTCTGATTCAGATGAGTTCAACCCCCATTGCAGCTTTCGGCTTTGTGACATTTGTTAATTCCTTGTAACCTCATCTTTTTACCTATAATAATCAATGTAAGATCACACAACTCGTGGGTTGTTTTAAGAATTGCATTCAGTGCCCAGTTTGTGTCAGGACATAATGGCAGTAAATGCCTAGAACCAAGTGAACCCGTGTGCTTTATACGACTGAACTCTTTCATCCTTATAGTCATCCTTTGAGAAAGGTGGGGTATTATTACCCCACTTTTAGGTGAGCAAATTGAGGTCCAGGAAGGTTAACTAACTTGCCCAAGGCCCACCACTCATCAGTAGGACAGCCAGCAATGGGGAGCCCGGTGCTGATGGGAGACGCTGAGCTGCCCCTGTGGTAACTATTCAGCTCTATCCTCTGAGCAGACTAATATGGAAATAGTTCAGAATGGCTGCCATCAAGTCTTGACAAAGAATGCAGATATTTTTACATGTCAGCATACACATACAGTTGGGCAAGCAGACCCTATGAGTTGCTCATAATGGCTGTTTCACTCCTCTCTCCCCCTGCTCCTGTTGTATGTGTCGGTTTCCAAGCCAGAGGTCACCCTTAGGTGTTGTCCTTCAGGAGCTCTCTACCTTGGTTTTGGGGACAGTGTCTCTTACTGGGAATGCAGAAAGACACTCAGCTTGTCATTTAAGCACCTACATGTGCCAGGCTCTGAAGACACAGCAGTGCATTAAGCAACCACAGATCTCTGCCCCATCTGTGGAGCTTACAATTTTAATTGAGAACCAAAACAAGGCAGATTAACAAAATGTTGATACATCAGAGGAGAAGATGAGGGAGCAAGAGAACAGCACACTTCACAGACCCTAGATGAATGGTCAGAGAGCTGCCACACTGCCCCTTTCATGCCCCACCCCTACTTTCCTGGTAGCCTTTTCTGTGTCCCTTCACCCCTTCAGTTACTGTGTAACCTTGTCTTATTTGAGAACATGAACTGCCCCCCCCCCCATTGGCACTGGCACTGTGAGGTCCCTCCCTCCTGTGTGTGCCTGTCCTTCGCTCTCCCGTGCACCGGCCAACATCCTAGGCTTCTGTTTCCCATTCTTTTGTAACATCACACTCAGCTCTGTTAGATATTCAATAAATACTTGTTAATTTGATGGATTACATGATTCATAAATAAAATTGCAAGTGAAACCTCTAGTTAAAGTCTCTTAAGGAGTTTTTTCAAGGCTCTGATTACTAAACACTCTGCAAAGGGGAAAACATCTTTAGAAGCAAAATTAGGGCACTAGTCATTCTGCTTCCATGATAAGAACACCAAGTGTGAACGTACCATATTCCCCAGGACACAGGGATCCAGAGGGATGATGTACACCAAGCATGAAGGTTGACTTTTCGTGGGCTTGGTTTCTCATATCTGCAAAAAGGGATGGGTATCCCCAAAGTCACTTACTACAGATGTGAGAGTATCCAGAGGGATCAGAGAGCTGGACCTTTGGACTTAACACGTAGCATAAAGGCTCCTTTCAGAAGCTCTTCCCTGAGTTTCCAAGGAAGATAGAAGGCTCTCTGGCCACAGAACACACACATCCCCTCATGTTCTATTCTCTATTTGAAAATGAAGCCATTGTCACCTGCAGGGCCAGGAATACCTACCATCAGTGAAATGCAGAAGGAGTGGCAAGCACACTCCCTGTGAAGCAACCAGCTAGGCCTGCCTGACAGCTTGCCTATTTTTAATTTAATCTCATGCTGCCCTCGTTAGCATCTGGTTATTATTAGACCATAACCACAATAATAAGTACTCCAGTTGTATCTTTTATTTGCAGAGTGCTTTGCAATTGTTTTTATGAGTTTGTTGCAGCTCAGTTGTCCTGGAAACCAATATGCACCCAAACAGGAAGAAAAATGGGGCTAGGGCCAGGGTAAAATGTCTACCAGGCAGCTCAATTTGTCTTTGACCAGCAGGATGCCAGCAATCCCTTGGGGGCACTTGAAGAAGTTACATGAAAGTAACCCTTCCTTGAGAAGAAAGCATGGCCTTCACCAAGGGACTGCTGCTCTGTGGGAACCCCCAGTCACAACCACAGGTGACTTGCCACTAAACAGCTGGTCAGTGGGTGAGTTACAGTTTGGGACACAGAGAAAGCCTGCTCTTTGTCTTGCATCTGGAATGACATCTGAAGACATCGCCTTGTACGTAAGTGAATGTACGACTCTCTCTCTGGGAGATCAGTCAATTACAGCAAATTGAGCTATTTCATTTCGGCTTGCAAATGGCTTTCAGTTACACAAGTAGACACATTAATCTAATAACTAATGATCATATATTTCACTAATCATACAGCCCTGCATGTGGTATAATATCTAATTATATTTAATATTAAGACATCTTCACATGTGTGGTTTTACCAACTGTCTAGCTCAGGGAGCCTCGCAGGAACAGAATGGCAAAGAACAGGAACCAGCTCCTAATGGAGGGCAGGAAGTCAGGAAGGCAGGGTGCAGGCAGGTAGTGATGTTTAGGTAGCTGGGCTGCCCCTTGGCAGAGGACTCTGTGTGAAGGACATGGGGGAGATCCATGTTCCCTCAGGACCAGAGCTAACTCACAGGGTGCTTTGGTGCATTTCCCAAGCTCTAAGGATGGACCAATTGGAAAAGGCACCTCCTGCTCTCAGCTGACAGTGCCCAGCAGTTTGAGAGCTTAGTTGGATCTGCAAGAGCAGAGCATGGACTAATCTCAGGCTTACCACAAGTTCCCACTGCCAGGTGCCATCTCTGAAATCCTGGCCACTTCCCTAAAGAAGCTGGCGTTCATAGCATCCACATCTTTTGGTGAAAACTTAGACAGTTGGCTGATCCCTTTGAACTTTAGCTTTCTCCATTTAAAGTAAGAGTTCTGGCAGAGCACAGGACAAAGGAACAGAGAAGATGCACAGAAAAAATAAATACACTTTGTGAGATGCCTCAAGAGAGCGTGGTCAAGATCTTCCAGAATCTTGGGGTTGAGTTGGAAGGAGGCCTTAAAGTGTCTCATCTGTCAAATGGGAGTCACCGGTCCATAAGACAATGGAAGATGTGGACTTTGTTCATTGTCATCATTACTGTGACTGCTGTTGCCATGGCTGCTGTTCATCCCTACCACATGGAGGGAACTTGGCAGGTGCAATGTCCATGGGAAGGCCCCCAATCAGAGGTTTCCCATCAGGGCCCTGCACCCTCCAAATATGGTGGGTTTTTTTTTCCTGTTTTTTTTTTCTAAAGAAATCTTCAGAGATGATTTGGGTTACCATTTAAGAGAGGAGGTCTTTGTGAAAAAGTACAGATCTCCCAGGAGAGGCCCTCACAAGGCTCCACCCCACCTGAAAAACTATTCATAGTTGACACCTGCTGGGGAAGGTAGAGACAGTTTTCCTTGGGGATGTGCCCCATGGTAGGATGCCCATACTCCAGTGGATGACCTTACATCCATGCTGTGAACATATGGAGAGCATTAACTTGACACAGTGAATTGTAAAAGTTAATAGAAGGTGAGGAAGAGGAGGGTAAGGAAGAGGAGGAAGAGGAGGAGGAAGAAGAGGAGGAAGAAGAGGAGGAAGAAGAGGAAGAGGAGGAGGAAGAAGAGGAAGAGGAGGAGAAGGAGGAGGAGGAGGAGCAGAAGAAGAAGAAGAAGAAGAAGAAGAAGAAGAAGAAGAAGAAGAAGAAGAAGAAGAACAACAACAACAACAACAACAACAACAACAACAACAAGAACAAGAGGAGGAGGAGGAGGAGGACATGGAATTGGGAGGGAAATATGAATGGGGCACTGGAGAAATCAGAGGGAGACAGAGTGGATATGAGCCAAGTGCATTGTATACATGTATAAAACTAGCAAAGAATAAAAAATTACAGATCTCCACATCTTGGAAAATTAAGATATCTGATATAGCAGCAATGGACCAGTTCTGTGTGGTGACAACTGGCTGGACTCAGGAGGAGCTGTCCCTGTGTTCTCTTTGTCACACCATCTATTCCTCTATCCCAGACCCTCTTCACCCCCTTCTGTAGCTCTCTGCTGGTTCCTGGAGTCTCGTGGTTTGTCATTTCTGTAAGCACAGCCTGGAGAGTTCAGAAGTAAGTCATGTTTTGTGTCCTCAGAAAGAACAGGCACATGTTCAAAACTGAGCCAGGCTAGGATGCAGTAATGAGTGCTTTCAAACATCAGAGTTTGTGCTGTTTATGTAAGAGCCTTACTCATTGTGGTCACTTTACCTTCTTCATAGAGTCCATGAGTACATTCCAGTTCCAGGTGGGGGTGAGGGGAAACAACATGGAAAACAATGTAAGTTTCAGCCCAGAAGTGACCCACGTTACTTCCCTTCTTGTTTTAGTGACTGGTGCAAGCTGCATGGACCACCTGAGTTCAGAAGGGTGGAGGCTTGTAACTGTCCTGTATTGGACACCGTTCTCTGGAAGAGCTCAACCAATAGGATGTACTCATGTTAAGAAGGATTTCTGTGGACTGGCTTACTCATTGGGGACTAGGGAGTTCACTGATGGCTGTCTACACTCTGGGGAGGTTGAGAACTGCATAGCTACTCAGCTCATGAGGCTGCCTGACTCAGCAGTCCCAATGTGGTCCTGAAGATCTGGAACATTCCTGGAGCATCACTGGCATTTAGTCATGTTGGAAGGCCAAAGAAGACAGAATACGAGATGTCACTGGAGGGTGACATCAAAGAGATACATTTGTTTTGAAAGAAGTGAAGTTTGGCCCATAACACCACCTGTTTCATGGATCTCTTTATACCTGGACTGTTTGGTAGAAGGCATCACCCACTTTTTTCTCTAACACCTCTCAGATATGCCCAAAGGTGTGTCTCCTAGGTGGTTCAAGACCCCAGCAAGTTGACA
Source organism: Arvicanthis niloticus (assembly GCF_011762505.2). Classification (NCBI taxonomy): domain Eukaryota; kingdom Metazoa; phylum Chordata; class Mammalia; order Rodentia; family Muridae; genus Arvicanthis; species Arvicanthis niloticus. The sequence goes on from NC_047671.1 coordinate 13,005,855, forward strand.
ATTAAGACTAAGCATCACCCTTTCTAGAAGGAGGAGCACCAGTGTTTCTGAATGACAGTAGGTGTCATTGCTTCACAACCTCTAATCTGATACAGGCCACCAACTTATGTCCTAAGAATGTCACACTAAAAAGCCAGGCAGGAACTGCTAAGATGCTGGAGAACAGAAGACAGGCAGCACTTTAGGCAATCAAAGGACTGGCATGCTTCCCAGAGGCGCCAAGAAGAAACTGGCCCAAAGGGATGAGGTCACAAATGAGAAAGAGGAAGAGTAGAGATGTTTGCAGCCCACGTGTCTTTGAATCTGAGCTCTGTCTAGCGTAAGAAATCTTTGAAGTATTTTAAGCAAGGAGACTCAGGTGTGGAATAAAAATGGAGATCCAGGTCAGGGTAATAACCACGTGACCCAGGACTCTCCTGGGTCACCTCCAAAACGTACCTGGGACAACCTTTTCCTGCTTCTAATGCTACCTCATCCCACCCCTACCCTGTGCCTCTTCGGAAGGGCATGAGGTGCATCAGGGCTCAGAGGAAGACAGAAATGACAAGTAAACAAGGAGGTCCGAGTCCCTCTGTAGGCTCTTGGCTCTTTAATGACACCCCTCCCTACCTTCCCCAGAGCTTCCTACAACTAGGACAAGGAGGCCACCCCTTGGGGGCTTCCCCCCTTTGCCAATCAATTCTCCTCAATTACCAACAAATCTAAATGTGATTTATCTGTGCAAGAATCATTCCAATATCAGGCGAGAATCTATCAATAAAACCCCTAAGGCAATCTTGCACAGAGTTGTCAATAGGTGCTCTAAAGCACAAAGACAGAGCAGCCAGCAATCAGTGCGTTCTTGCCCCCCACCCCCCTTTTTGGGGAGCACTTAATTAAGTCGACCAGAAGCTGTCAAAGATAATTTTCAAAGCACATGACCTCTGCAGCTGACATTTGATAATATTACATTCCACGCTGATTGAAATTGATTTTCCCCTCTTTTTGGAGGGATGGAGAGAAGGTGGGAGGGTAAGGTTTCAGAAGAGGGGAGACCTGGATCCCTTTGCCTGTGGTACTCTGCTAGGCCAGCAGCCTAAGGGGCCACCACAATAGACTACTAGGCTTCCTTGCCTTCAGTGAAACCAGGGCCAGGGAGCCATTTCCACGTACAACCTCTGTCATTTGTGTGTGAAGTGCCACCTGAAGGGGAAAGCAGACTGACATGTAAGGACAGAAGCAAGCACAGGTGGCGCCCATTGAACTGTGTGGCAACCAGTATTCTGCATTCTGATGGCAACGGTGGCCCTGAGTGAAGAAAGCACAGAGGCATGCTCATTGGCTGCTCTCCCTGAGTTAGGAACACACAGGAGTGTGCTCATTGGCTGCTCTCCCTATGAGAGGAAAGCACGGGCGTGCTCATTGGCTGCTCACGGTGCACGCTTCAAGGTAACGAGTAGGCAAGGTGGCTCTCCAGGTAGCCATTCTCCTCCAGTACTGCTATTAGAAAAGCACATTCCAGTATCTTTCAGCCCTGCCCTCTCCCGGCTCCTCGGCAGAACAATTGAGATGCCTTCTGACTGGTAAACTCTTATCTCTGAAGTCTCCAGCGGCTCCAGGGTGTTTCCCAGGCTCACCCTCCAGCCCACTCAGACAATTTTCCTGTGAGATTAGGCTCCAACTTCGGCTTGATTTTGGACCTGTCATGAATGTGGGATGCTGACCACATGGCCGTGTTCCTGGATCTTCTTGGAATTGTTTCCTACCGTTGGCTCACCACTTGGTTGACCAGCTTTGCAACGTTTAAGATTAGAGGCAGGGTTCTCTAACCTCTGTGCAAAACCATCGGCTGTTGGCTGTAGGCATTTCCTCGTGTCTAAATAGAGACAGAGTGTTGACCTCCAAGGAGAGCTTTTTCCCTCCTTTGTTAAAGCTGCTGTTTATTTTCTGTTCAATTTCTTTCTGTTTTGCTTAAGTGTCTGCAGAAAACAGCTTAAGCCCACACTGTGGTTGTTCTCATTCATCCAACAGCTCCGGCAGAAGCTGCAGATAAGACTTTGGTAGATGCCTGGGTCCTCTGATCTTGGGAATCACTGGATACGCACAGTGAGCTCACCTGCAGACCAACCAGTCCGCCACCCTAGGCCATGCCAAGTGGACTCAGAAGCTGGTGTGGTCTGCTTGCTCTGAAATTCCGCACTGGCCATGGGAAACATCCCTGTAGCAGGTTACTCTTTTTAATCTCCTCACTATCTTCACACACACACACACACACACACACACACACACACACACACACACACGCTTATGCCCACACATGGACTACTATAGATATCTCTGTTAGAAGCAGGTGGCAGTGCTGGTGTTGGTTTTACTGGAAGATGCTGCTCCCAGAAGACTGTCTGTTTTATTATGGAGGTTCCAAGAGTGAAGTCAATCACTCAGCAGTTAGAGTAGGTTCAGTAGCAGTGACAAACTTCAGCACACTCCACCATCAGGATCCCTGGAAGACGTGACACCAACCCCAGCATGGTTCTTAATTACAATGTCTTGGGTAGGCAATGGAAGCTTCTCCCACGTCCTCCCCAGAAGTGCCATAGAGGTGCTATCGCTTTTCCTTCTTAAAATGTACTTTTCCAACGGTTGCCTGGCTACTGTGGCCGCTGCAGCGAGGAATTTGAGGACATCTTTCTGCTTCATGAACAGTGGAGCATCTGCACAAATGTCTCCATGTCCCTTTAAGTTAGGATGGAAATCCAGAAAAGTGCAGTAGCCCACCGTTCTTCCCTCACGGCTTGTTCCGTTGTTATTATTTTGTTTTCCAAACAAGGTCTGTGCTTTCAAACCCACTGAGTCCACTTAGGGCAGCCAATCTGAGCAAGCGTTTTGGATCATCTCCTGGAACCTGGGCAGCCCCTCATGTCCCACATCCCTGAGGAAAACTGACCCCCCCCCAGCAGTCATCAGTTGCCAATAGTTCCTCGGCTAGGGTTGGGATTTTATGAACACCTCTGATTCTGCAGACTGGGAACGTGTACGCCTTGATCTCGCACAAGTTTTATGCATGTGGTCACAAAGGCTGTGAGTTTGTGTGTACCACTGCCATGTTGTGTCCAGAAAACATGGTTTCATTTTGGTAATTCACTGCCTTTGACTCTTACAATCTCCACCCATGATGCTGCCTGAGCCTGGAGAGGAAGACCTGTGATAAGTGATATCCCATTTAGGGCTGGTCACTCCAAGGCTTGTTTTCCACATGTTGACAAGTTATGAGTTTCTGGTGAAAGAAGCTCCCCTGATAAGACTGAGAGATGCACTTGTCGGTGGATATACTGATCGGTCATTAGGAATTGGTTTTAGTACCATTATCAGAGTGATAGCAGTAGTGGTTCTCCTGTGGGGCCTGTGGTCTATTGAGCCACACGTTCTTTGGCATGTGACGTGACTTTCCTTTTGGTGCTACTTTTCTATGAGTGGGCATGAAGACACTGAAATGAAATTATGATCGAGATGATCCAAAGCAGCAAGACAAACGAGTTAACCGGCTTCCAGCTGCACCACATGCTTTTAGTTTTATTGAGATGGGTTTTACTTTTCTAAAGGCACTTGGTTTTCTTTGAATCAACTCTATTACAACTATAAGCAATTTTATATCCTTAAACTATATGAGGCAAATTCCATACATGTTGTGCGCAAAGGTGTATGGTGCCCAGTGTTTGTGATGCTATATTAAGAAACAGCCACCCAATGTCAGTGCATTTTCCCCAAATCCCAGCTAAATGCCTATTAGATGTCAGCAACGGACTCTATGCTTTATATTATACTCGGATCTAGGTCTATGAAATACCTGTCTCAATTTCTGTTTCCATGACTGCAGGAGCAGGGGACAGAGACAGTGAGTCACACACTGGATTGTAAAGTGATTTACAGAAGTGTCTCTGCCCCTTACATTAAATCCTATGACCTTGTGCTCTCTACCGTGTGACCAAGACAAGACGACCAAACATTTGACCAAAAGCTGAATAATGGCTGTAGGAATATAGACTAGGTAATAGTTATCCTTGCAAGCGTGATCTCAACCTTGCACAGGTTTGACATGGGCAGAATCTTTAGATAAGTGACCCATGACTAAGCCACTTTATTTTCTGGTAAGTTCAGTAAAAGAGCCTGGTGCCCTGCACCAGATCCTGGTGACTCACCTCAATGGCAGCTCCAGCGGAACTGGCACACACATTGTCTTCATACTGTCTCAAGTGTGCACTGAATTCCAGCCCATGCCTCTCCAGAAGGAATTTGCTCACCAATTAGCTGGGTGCAGTCTAGAAACTCAAGGCTTTGCTGTCCCTGTTATTGTTCATCCAATGGGTTGGGGTCCCAGAAGACAGCCAAACTTCTTGTTCTGCTGATGGCTCTCCAAATTCCCAGTGGCACAGCAGACCAGCACCTCCTCTTTCAGCCTCTATCTTGGCTGCAAACCCTTCTGCTGGCCTTTTCTCCTTCCTAGCCCCTTCCATATGACCTGTTATTTTCTTGGGGATCACTTCCCAAATAAATGACCTGCATTCACGTTTTTGTTGCATGCTTTAAATCTGGAGAATCTTCTCAAAGACATGTAGTATTTGGAGAAGAGGGAGTTCAGAGATCTGCTCAAAAATATAGAGAATGGGCCTGACGTTGTCCCTTGGTGGCAGAGTGCTTGCCTCGTGTGGTTAAGGCCTTGGATTCCATCCTCACTTTAAAAAGCATTGAAAAGAAAAGGAAAGAGAAGAGAAGGGAAGGAAAAAGAAGAAAGAAGTGTTAATCTAGGACTCTGATACTATCTAGACTGTTTCCTCAAAACTAATCTGGCCTCAAGAAACCTCTGAAGGGTGTAGTTGGCATATGTCTTTAATCCCAGAACTCTGGAGGGCATCTGTAAATCTAAAACCATCCTGATTTACATGTCAGGCTCCAGGGCAATCAGGACTACACAGACAGACACTGTCTCATATGAACAAGCAAACACCATAAAACCTCAACAATCCCTTGACTGTGCAAAAGGGGTCAGGGTCAGAATTTGGGTAACGAAAGAGCAGGATGGCTCTGTAGGCAGGAACTGGAGAAAGTAACTGTTCTTAAAAGAGAAAAAGCCAAGAGAGAGAACAGGGCAGATGGAGGAAAAGCTCAGGGCTAGCCTGGAGCCTGTATCGTGGGAATGAGCTAGGTCCTTTAACAATCCGACTTTTCTTCATTCTTCCTCCTCCTCCTCTTCCTCCCCCTCCTCCTGCCCCTCCTCTTCCTCCTCCCCTTCCCTCCTCCTCTTCCTTTTTCTCCTCCTTTTCCTCCTTCCCCACCCCTTCCTGCTCCCCCTCCCACTTCCTGTTCCTCCTTCTCCTCCTTCTTCAAGTCATTCTTTCATAATTTCTTATTATAAAGTTTTTGGCCACACTCACTCCTCATTATCTTTTATCTTCTTCCCATTCCCACAAACCCCTGTTTCCCAACAAGCCCACCTCCTACTTTCATGTGTCTTTTCTGTGACCTGTTGCATTTAATTAAGTCTGACGTTGATCTGAGTTGTTCATCATGGTTGAAATCTCTCTCTACCTCCCCTCCAGCACCAGGAAAGGCCTCTCCATAGCTAAATGCCTTGTGTGCATGATAGGCCTGAAATTGCTACAAACCTCACCCCGACCGAGTCTTAGACCCAGTAAACTGCTGTGGAGATGATGGCATGGGATCCCAAAACGGACACTTCAGAGGACTTGGGGCTCAGGAACGAGGAGGGGCAGAAATCTTAGGACTCTCAAGCCTCCCTCACATCTATAGAAACAGAGCTCCAGTCAATCTAAGCCACATGGTAAGGGAAGGGGGAACCCCCCAACTGATATTTCAGTCACCAAAAGTACGCCTCCAAAGAACTGTTAACCTGTTTGAGTGGCTAAATGAATGAAGCTTAGAGCCCTTGCATGGGCTTAATGTTTGTTTATTTCACCTTATTTTGCTGAGGGGGTTGGATCCGTAGCTCAGCAGTAAAGCATTTGCCAAACGTGTAAAGCCCTGGGTTCAATCATCAGCATCAGTTAATTAATTAGCTGCATGCTAGGTTATGCCTATAAAACCATTTGTTCCCTGACTCTGCCCTCAAAGAAAATTAAAAGGATCAGAGCAAAGTCAAAGGCATACTCCAGCTTGCCGACATCATTCGGGGAGATGGTGACCTCATAGCCTGCTGCCTCTAGCCTTCCCTGCATTTGAGACGTAGATGCTGAGGCATGACTTCTTCCAAAGCCCAGCGTGGATGCCTGCAGCACTCGGGTGAGTGAAGATGTTGGTAGGTTTTAATCACTGCAGCAGATTTGACTACTTGCTGATATGGTCATTCCTGGCTCTCTGTGATCCATCAGCCTACAGTTGCAGATATTCTAGATGCTGGGCATGTTGGGAACTAACTGTGAGAGTGTGTGAATCCTAGGCAGCTGTGTTAACTGTTCGAGCAGCAGCTTCTTTCTAGTCTGTCTGTCAGTAACTATTTGCTGGGTTCTGTTGCATGTCTGCTGTTGGCCACTGGAAGGAATCTGCAGTAACAGCCATGATTCCGGCAAGGTATTTCAGTGGGAAGAGAGACATCTTTTCTTCCAGCTGAGCTGCCAATCCAAGTCTCTCTCTTACACTCAACAGATTTTGGTCATTGCTACTTCTCCACATGGAGCTACTACCTCCTTTCTTCAAAAGCAAGTCCTTTCTGCTCCTCCTTTCTCTTGCCCTCTGGCTCTTATAACTTTCTCTCTCTCTCTCTCTCTCTCTCTCTCTCTCTCTCTCTCTCTCTCTCTGTGTGTGTGTGTGTGTGTGTGTGTGTGTGTGTTTGTAGGTTATTGCCTTTGTCCAAGTTGATGTTCTTTAGAACACTGATTTTAAAGAGTTAATAGACACCAACTAAAAAAAAAAAAGCCATCCCTTTGCCACGTAGATGTTCTGGTACCTTACTTACCAAAGTTTGATGAGTGTCTTTGAGACAAGTTGATTCAGAACCTTTAATGCATTCATGTACTTATACTCAGGGTGACTGCACTATTTATGAACCAACTGGGGATGCTTAGTAGGGTGGTTTGAATAGGCTTGGCCCAGAGAGTGGCACTATTAGGAGGTGTGGCCTTGTTGCAGGAAGTGTGTCACTGTGGGGGTGGGGTTTGAGAGCTTCCTCCTAGCTGCCTGAGGATGCCAGTCTTCTGTTTGCCATCAGAACAAAATGTAGAACTCTCAGCTCCTCAACCACCGTGCCTATCTGGACACTACCATGCTTCCCATCATGATGATAATGGACTGAACCTTAGAACCTGTAAGCTAGGCCCAACTAAATATTGTCCTTTATAAGATTTGCCTTGGTCATGGTGTCTCTTCACAGCAGTAAAATCCTAAGACACTTAGAGATGACATTAATGATGACACAGGGTGATAATAGGTGCAAACTAGGACCATCCCACCATCTAGGGCATGTGGCCAACCGAAATAAAATCTTTACAAGTAGTGTTTCCCAGACTTCTCAGACCAAAAAACTTTCTTCCAAGGAGCATATTCCAGTTGTGGCCCACACTTTAGGAAATGATAGTTGTTTTGTGATCCAATCCAGAGAACTCCTCATGAGCAGAGTCTGGTAATGTCTTCATGATCATTTCCCTAACACTTAATGAAGTTCACCACACTAGAAAAATAAAGGGTGGCAGAGAAATTATTCTCTTCTGATTGGGTGTTTCAAGAAAGGGTTACTTTAAAGAGTCGTGATACATATTTTAGTGAGGGTTCTACAGAGAAATGAACCATCAGTGTGTGTGTGTATGTGTGTGTGTGTGTTACATATATGATCAGAAATATTTATTTAACATTTTATTTTAGGTTGAAGAGGTGGCTCAGCCCATAAACTGAATGCATGCAAACATGAGAATCTAAGTTCAGATCCTCAGTCCGTATGTAAAAGCTAGACATAGTCATATAGACTGTAATTCTAGTCCTACAGATGGGGAAGGTCCCCAGAACTTGATAACTAACTAATGTAGGCAACCAATGAGCTCTACTTTCAGTGAGAGAGAGCATCTGTCTTAAAAGATGAGGTGGAACACATTGGTATCATTTTCAGACCTCATGGGGAAGATAATAATTAATATAGAGGAGATTCAGGTTCACAACTGATCCAGGTACAGAAACCCTGTTGGTGGACACCAACTTATGCAGAAATGGGAATCACAGCTAACAGAAGAATGGCTGGGCCTGTGCTTGAGAATTAGCCATTACGGTAGCACGCATCACTGGAAAAAGGGCATATGATCCTGTCTCTGGTCCTTTTGGAGACATTCTCTGCACCTAGAGCCTTGAGCCCTGCTGCCCCCCTCCCCATGCCCAAGTCACTGGGGTGGCTGGCTAAAGACTTCCTTGTCATTGTCTTTGCTGTGGGCCTCCTCCTGGAGGTGGGCTGTCAGGAGGAGGATGCTCTGTGAGTGGTGGTCCTTCTGCAAGGCTGTCCTCGGTGGCTCCAGTGCCTGCAGGCCTTGATGGATCTGCTCCTTCTGGAAAGACACAAACAAGCCCTCATCCCATGATTATTAAAGGGGCTATCCAGTTGTTATCTATAAGGTCTCTCTAGTAGACTGAGGCAAAGGAGTTATTCTTGGCAGCATGCGCCGCCCCCCCACCCCCGTGTTTACATGCTGCTGGGAGACCCTATTTATCAAAATTAAAAAAATTATATCCTGGGGTGGAGTCCCCCAAGAAGTGACAGGTACTGACAACCAGGGTTCAGGAAAGCAGGGCAGACCAGGGACACAGCTTAAGTATTGGGATTACATACTGTGGTTTTGCAGGGTTCTTCCTTGCCAAAGACAGCCTAGAAATGACAGCAATTGGAGAAGACACTGAAAATCAAGGAGATAAGACCCAAGGTCAGCAGTCACCTCAGTGTTGGTGATGCTTCAGTTACTGACAAAGAAACCTGGAGATCCCTGAATCATAAGATGGCAAAGAGACAAAAGCAGCCAATCTGCCAGCTAAGAGTCTCCTGCCAAGGCAGAGTAAATGCAGACTTACCATCTCTACCATAGTCCGGCTTGGTTATCCAACCAGAAGTGAATATGAGTTTCCAGCAAGTGAACAAAGACTGGAGCTGAAGCCTTGGGAACTTGTTTTTTGCCCATTGTCCAGATACAATAGGACTATCAGCATTATCCATGCAGTATGGATATTATTATTATTATTATTATTATTATTATACCTAAAGATGTCTCTTTTCGGAAATGACAAACATGTTTTTTTTTTTAAGCCTGCTTTTTTTCTTCGAGGAGTTTTTAAATTGTTTCATATTTGCTCAAGTTGAGATTCTTAAGAACTTCATTTTTAGTTTGTAATAAAAGTTTACACCACCGGGCAGTGGTGGTGGCGCACGCCTTTAATCCCAGCACTTGGGAGGCAGAGGCAGGTGGATTTCTGAGTTCCAGGACAGCCAGAGCTACACAGAGAAACCCTGTCTCGAAAAAAAACAATAAATAAATAAATAAATAAATAAATAAATAAGTTTACACCTTGATTTTTTTTTTCAAAAAAATCAACAAACTGCAACTGCCTGTTAATAAAGGTGTAAAAACAAAAGAAACCCTCAGAACTGTGGAGGCGTGAGCGAGAATGGCCTCTACAGGCCCAGATGCATGACACCTTGATCCAAAGGTTTCGGACGGGTTTGGAGTTTTCAAACCTCATGCATTCCTAGTGTGTTCTTTGTTTCATGCTCACTGCCTAAGATGGAAGTCTCCGCTTTCCGATCACGTCTTCGTTTTGCCATCAAGGACTCTGGAACTATATGTGCAAATAAATGTTTCATTCTCAAAGTTGCCTTGATCTTGGTATTTCATCATAGCCATAGAAACCCAAGACAAACAGCAAAGTCACATGATTAATAGGAACAGTGTAGGAGAAAGAAAGACAAGTCTGTTCTTTGGTTATAGCACACCGGACTCTGTCACACGAGGAAAACGCATCTTATTTGGATAAACACTTGTTCAATAAACTAATTACAAAACACCTCATAACTTCATATGACTTAACAGCAACTGTAACAACACTCACGCTGCTGGTCGTCTTGGAGCCCGGGCAGATGCAGACAGCCAATCTCTGTCGATTGTCCTCAGCGTCATCTGAGGCAACTTGGAGGGCAGGGAGTTGGAGTTGTCTGAAGGTTGGTTCCCTCTTATATCAGGGGATTGATGCTGTTGCTGAGAGCTAAGCTAAAGTCACTATAAGAATTCCTAATGTGACTCTTCTGTGTGGCTCTGCTTCCTCAAGATGTGGCTTCAGGACTCGAAAGCCAACCCTGTCATGAGAGGGGCATCTGGGCAGAAACCTGCATATCTTCCAGGACCTAACTTCAGTTAGCAGGCACTTGCTGCCTGGTCTCTATCAGTTCTTTGAAGAAGACACAGAGGTTTATCCTAATTGCAAGGTGGGAGTAGACTATGTGGACTCCAAATGTGGGATCAGAAAAGTGGTCGTAGCCATTTTTATAGAATACAGTCTGCTGCAGCACTCTTACCAGGTTTCTGGGACAGCGCTAATTGATTGTGCAGGAATCGTTTCACTCTCCTGTCTCTGGGCTGTCCTAGAAGACCTTCAATGCTAATGGATTGCCCAGCCCCACCCACGGATTACAGGAGAGATCCTCTTGAGGTGTGAGTTATTTTTTTTAAGTCTCAGTTATTCAATGAACATTCTTCTCGTTTAGCTGATCTGTTCATGTAGAAGATGGTCTGTGATGGATATACGGTAACTTGTCACATCTTGAAGCAGTCACACTCTTACTGGCATATCAACATTACCCATGTAACAACTGCAAACAATGTGTGATGGTTAGTAACAATCCTAGCAAGAGTGACACAGGCCAAGTGCTGCTGAGGGTGGACAGACAGAACAGTCAGAGTCGCTGGAGGTTGGTCAGCGACATAGCCACAGAGTATATTGGAAGGACAAGAGGCTGTTCAGGTAGAGGACTCACGGGGGTTGCAGATACGCCAACTATATCGGTGTCTGTGGGCTGTGTGACCTTTAAAGAATTATCTTTTTTTCTTTGCAAAGGCCTCAAATGACCTCATTCATTAAATGAGAAGAGTGGCCAATGACCTCTAAGCTCTTACCCAGCCTCCAAATTCCTTCTTTAGGATTTATGAAAGGGATTTGTATAGAGGTGTTTAAAGAATGCATATATTTAGTTAATTTAGTAACTTGGCTTCATGTGTACAAATTATGGCTACCCCAGGAGAGACAGAGTTCTATTAAAAGCCTGGCATTTATTTTGATCATGCTTAGAAACACTGCAAGAGACCATGAGTGCTGCACACGGACCCTCTGCTCACTCCTACCCAGACAGATGACAGAGTGATACACAGAGCTAATTCCCTGGGGCAATATTTCTTCCCAAAGCATAGATATGAGTGAATTATTGCCATTCTTAATTGCCTAATGATTTTTCCCCTTTCATGTAATCTTTTCAGGGGGGGTTGTATTTTTACCATCTTGCAAATTCATATTGGCAGAGTGATATACATTGTCGAATAAAACACAGCAGCCAATCCATCAAAAATCGGGCTGCTGTTGCCTTGAGAATTTTTTGGAAAGAGATGAAAGGGGAGGAGGAGAGTTGGGGAAGTGGAGGGTTAGGGGGGTGCAGAGTGGAGGTATTCAGTGACTTAGCACATCTTTGTTGGGCCAGCAGAGCTCGTGGCTCACCCCTGTGACTGAATGAACATTCAGACCTACTCCAGACTCTTTTCCTTCTAAGTTGAAGTTTTGGCTCTTTGGGGCACATGCCTGATTAGCCATTGCTGTCTGGGGAACTCAGAAGGCAATTAGGCCAGGGAGTGAGTAGTTTCGGGGGTTTATAATGGAATGTGGAGTCTTTTTTTTTCCCCCTAACTTAATTGTTTGCATCTGACCAGAAATCATTACCAGTTGATGGCTGCTTGGTGGCATCTGCAAAATACAACAGTGGCCCAGCAGAGTTCTTACAATGTGGCAGGAGGGGGTTCTTGAGAGAGACCTGATAGAAGGGACCCTCATCTCTTTTGATGATATGGATGCTTGTGTGACCTTGGAGGCAATATTTTGCTACTCTCCAGCTTCCCTCCCATCTTCTGTAATGTGAGGCCCAACAGCAGTGGCTGGAAAGCTTGACGGGGCAGGGCCTTCGGTTCCCTAAGGCAAATTAACTTGGCTGGGGATCTTCTCCACCTCCCTCAGGTCAAGGTTCCACCCAAGGCCAATTAAATCCAAATCTCTGAAGGTGGGACCTGAGTGTCAGTCATTTTAAAGCTTTCCAGAGGCTTCCAAAGTGCACCTAAGGTCGAGAGTCTCTTCCAAAGGAAAGAGTCTAAGCTTTGGTTTCCTGGAAACAACTATCCTGAATTTCTTCATGAGCAGGGGCAGGGGCAGGGGCAGGGGCAGGGGCAGGGGCAGGGGCAGGGGCAGGGGCAGGGGCAGGGGCAGGGGCAGGGGCAGGGGCAGGGGCAGGGGCAGGGGCAGGGGCAGGGGCAGGGGCAGGGGCAGGGGCAGGGGCAGGGGCAGGGGCAGGGGCAGGGGCAGGGGCAGGGGCAGGGGCAGGGGCAGGGGCAGGGGCAGGGGCAGGGGCAGGGGCAGGGGCAGGGGCAGGGGCGAGTGGAAGAGAAATGAATCAGGAGAATCATGACTCCCACAAGCAATTCTTTTACTGAGACCCAACACATCCAGGGCAGAAACCTAGGTGCTGCTTGGGCTGCACCTGAAAGGAAAGGAGGTAGTTGTCGGTTCCTGGTGTCAGCAAGTGCAAACAACTGCTCTCCCAGATGCTGACCCGGCAGGGAAGAGATGACAGAAAAATGTCCCTAGCTGTTCATGTAAGGAGCCCAAAGTCTAAAGTATGGGAACTATACTACTTTTATGTCACTCTGACTAAACACCCGACAGAAACCAGAGTGAAAAGGTTTCCGTTGGCTCATAGTTCCTGCCCATCCTGGTGAAGCGGGTGGTGGCTTCAGTTGGTGGCAGAGGTTCCTCAAATGGCAGAAGACTGGGAAGCTGGCTAGGACCAGGAGCACAGATAGTTTTCAAATGGTTATTGCTACTGATCTATCTCTACCACTCAGACTAGACCTCCAGAAGACTCCAAAGCTTTCAAAATAGTACCACAAAACGGGGACTACATTCAACACATGAGACTGGCAGGCATTTCAGATTCAAGCCTTAACAGTCACTGAGGCTAGAAAAGGAATTATTCTAGGCCAGTGCCGTCCAATAAAATATTTAACAGGAAAACATATGCTATTTTAAAATTTTCTAGTAACTCTATTAAAATAGTAGAAGAAGCAGGTAGCAATTTAATAGTTGTTTGGTTCAGCTAGCTATCGCCAGGCTCTAATGTCAACAGGTAATCATTATAATAGTTAACAGGCTAGTTTACATTCTTTATGCCAAGTTTTCACAGTGAGCATTTTATACGTGCCTCTCGGTTTGAATGAGCTAGACTTCAGCTGTGTGATTGCTAGTGGCTAGCACATTCTCAGTGTTGGAGGGATCTGACATAGACAGTGTTTGCTGTGATGAGTTGTGGAAGATGAGTTAACTGTGGCCAAGCTGAGAGTGAGTGGCAGGTGTATGCGGCCTGGGCTGGCTGAATAATTTTCCGGTCAAATACAAAACGAAAGTACAGAGATTCTTATTCAAATGGGATGACTCATTAAACCGAGCAGAAGTCAGAAACTCAAGAAATTAAGTTTCTCCCTTCTTGAAGCTGTGTATGTCAGGCCCTGGAACAACCCCGCCAACTTGAGTCTTTCTCCTTCCTTGGAGGCAGAAGTTCCAAGGTGATACAAAATTATTCTGTCTGAGTGCCTTTGAGGAAAACCTGTCTTCAACTCCAGTGAATAGATGTAGGCATCTTAGAGTCTCTACAGGTGTGATGGCTAACCTTGGCTGTCCATTTGAAACACCTAGGAAGAAGGACCTCTGGTTGAGGTATTGCCTCCATCAGGTTGGCCTGAGGACATATCTGTGGGTCATTTCCTTGACTTCTAACTATTGTAGAAGGACCCAATCCAGTGCAGATGGCACTATCCCTATGCAGGTGGGCCTTGCTATATAAGAAAGGTAGCAAAGAAAATCAAAGAGAGAAAACCATTGAGTAACATTTGTCCATGGTCTCTTCTTCAGCTCTTGTCTTCAGGTGACTGTCTTGAGTTCCTGTCCTGGGCTTGTGGTGAAATAAGCTCTTTCCTCTCCAAGTAGTTTTTGGTTGGTTGCTGTTTGATCACAGCAACAAAAAGGCAAAGAAGGATACGAGGTAAGTGCATCTCTTGACTTGTGTCTCTGGCATGCCCAGTGATACTCCATCTTAGCTTCATAGGAAGATCACATCCCTCATGAGAAAGACCGTTGAGAAGGACCTGCTTTCCAGATTCTGCATGTGAGATGTCAGGACCACAAGGTCAGGACCACAAGATGCTGAATGAACCAACTCTCGGGCAGTCTTGCAAAGTGATCTTGAGGATTAAAAACACAGTTAATAATAAGTTAGTAAATGTCCTTAAGCACCTTTGGATGGACATCCTACAGCATCCTCATAGGCACAATGAGAGATGGAGATAGGAGAAGGCAGACCAGGGGCCTGACAAGGTGCACAGCCCAGCTTCTCACCTCGTGATCAGTGATGACGTGGATCCACCGCTGTTTTGAGATCTGGGGTTGGGCCCCATGAACCCATGTGGAAGATCTGAGTTGCTTCCAAAGGGAGTTTTTGTTGGCTGTGAGGCTGAGTGTGCAAGGTGTCCATCTATGACTGCCACACTTTCTGAGCATTGCACTTTCGGAAGCTAAAAGATTTGGAGCCCTATGTCCTGCTTCAGTAAAATATGCATTGTGCAGCAGCCGAGGACCGGAGGAAACACCATATAAACACACACATTACACACACATATACAATACATACATATTCACTCACATGCACATACCTCACACATACACACACACCATATACACACTTCCACATACATATATACTCTCATACCCTAACACATAAACACACACACACACACAAACATACACACCACACAAACATACCCACATATATTCACATACATATACACACACATACACACATATACACAGTCCCACACACCACACACCACTCACATATCACATACACACACATACATCATACACACTTACACACACATAAACATATATACGTACATACCACACACACATGCACACATACACATTCCCACAAACCACACACATACACATATATACACTCACACACTAACACACACCATGCATGCATGCATACACACACACACATGCACATGTGCACACACATACACCAGGAGAGCATCCCTTGTGTGCAGTCCCAGACACTTCAGCCACCATTCTCTTCTGTTTCCCCCTTTGTGCCTTTCTCCAGGGTAATGGGCTAACTCCTCCCATTTCTGCACAAGGTCTGGAAAATAAACTCTAGGCTGGCTTTGTGCCTTGGCTATGGTGCAAACCATCCTATATACCCAGGACATGAACGTCAGTATAAATCAGGGCAGCCCCAGGTTATCCAGGACATGCTGGTCACTGAATTTGGCTAACTTCCTATAACAACCAAGAACCTGATATACAGATATACAGAGGCTAGCTTCCATCTTGGTCTGTTCTTTTTCCTCCTAGTTTTAAATAAAAGAATGAAGCTTGTGAAGGTTGCATCAAGCTGGATGTGGAGAAAGGGGAAGGGGTGGGAAGTCTGCAGGTAGAGTCCTTCTGGGGGATGGGATACGTCATCAGCTACAGGACCTTGGGAGGACTGAAGCTTCAGTGAAGTTTCTCATCATACTTTAAGGCTCCGAGTTCTTTGCTGTTCTTTTAAATGGGGATGGGCCCATTTAAAACCTGGTTAAATTTCAGGTTAACCCAACTACAGAGGGAAACAGATAATGAGTTTTCCTTTATGATCATTGGTTGTTAGAGCAAACTAGACCAAGGAAGGCATCATGCCATGCTCTGGGGAACACAAAAGAAATAGAATAAGCATCCTTAAAGTCTGTGGGTTAGCCATAAAGCTATGTGCTAACTACACACAAGAGTTAAAAATTAAGATAATCAGAGAGCCATGTTCTGGGCAGCAGTGTGATGCCAGACGGGACGTTCCGAGTACAGACTAGCACAGGCTGTCAATGCTCCACCAAGTTTGCTCCCTAGAAAGACCCTGCTGTGGGTCAATAATGAGGACTTTCGGGAAGGTGGGTGATGTCATGCAGCTGGTATGTTCTGGGTGATGACAAAGGGCTGTATTTGTGACCTTGGTTGTTCCTACTCAAGAAGGACATGGACCCATTGCCCACAGAGGCATATTGTGGGTGCTAAATAACATCCTTGGGGATGAATGACTCTTGCTCATAGTGGACTCATATATTGCACACACAGCCCTTTCCTCGCTGACTTAATAGTTCTTAGAAATACTTCTTTGCCACTGAGCCAGTTCACTCTTGTGAGGAGCCTCCATGGTAAGACTAGACTGGACTTTCAAAATACAAAATACCAATAGATGAGAGGACTCTCATTAGATGCTGATTTGTTACAGTTCCCCATACAGGGAAGCCTGAGAGTCCTCCATAGCTGGTAAAGTATGGAGAAAATATGGACAGGAGACTTGTGTGTGGTTTGTGTGGACAGGACAATCTAAAGAAGTACAGATGATCTAATTTGAAAAGCTTCAGTGGATTTGAATATAGAGGCTGCCCATTGACTGATAACTAGAACTGGGGTGGAATAGTGTGGTCCAGAATATAAGAGATAAACCTAAAAGTGGCAGATGAGTGTGTGTGTGTGTGTGTGTGTGTGTGTGTGCGTGCACACATCCATTAATTAGGTGATTTGCCTATGCAAAATGGATTCACAGGGAGTCCTGTATTATTCCTAAGAACTGCTCATCCTAGAAGTAACAGTGTCCAGATGTCAAAGTCTCAAAAACATAGAAAATAGTCAGACAAAGTGACACGTGTCTGCAAGACCTGCTCTCGGAAGGGTGAAGGAGAAAGATCACAAGTTCAAGGTCAGCCTGGACTGGGAAGATAAACCCTAGATCAGAAAATCAAGAGCTGAGGATGTAGCTCAAAAGTAGAATGTTTGTCTAGCATGTACCCAAGACCATGTACACAAGACCAACCATCATACACACACGCACGCACGCACGCACGCACGCACGCACGCACACATAGAGGTATTATGGTGAAATACACTTAGGGGGTACTGGATATAATGGTAAGACCCCCTGTAAGTATTTGCTCAGTTTGTAGCCCTCCACCCTAGAGCCAGTGTCCCTGGCTCTGCTCTACACTCCTCATAGGTACTTCCCATCTCTAACCTTGCACCTTGCTCTTGGTTGCAGACAAGAGCTACTACCTCAGGCCCGAGACCACCGTCCTTTTCAAGGCCTGCTCAGTTAAAGGAGAGTTTCTACTATTCCCAACCCTTCCTAAGCAGCTTTTACAAACTGTGTGCTTGTGCTGAACACCTGGAATCCAGCATTGCTAAGCAGAAGAAGCTATGCAATCCAACTCTCAGTAAACCCCTCGGGCACTGAGTCTCTAGGGTACTTCCCTGATAAACAACTTTGCACAAGTGTCAAAACTCATTTCTGTAAGAATTAAGTGTGTTCTGGGTGAGGCCTCTTGGCAGCTTCGGCCTGGCTCTTCATGCTGCTTTATGTTTTTAAAACCACCATAACATTTGTATTGATTATTTGGGAATTTTACACCACGCACGCTGATCACACTCATTTCCCATTCCTCCCAGGTTTACTCTCCTACCCTGTGCCCTCCCCACAAACAAACAAACAAACAAACCCACCTACTCCAGTTTGTGTTGCCCATATACTCACTGAAGAGCATGGTCAAACTCTCTGCAGCCAGCCCTTGGGATAACTGAGTCCTTTATCACGCTGCCAGGAGCCATCAGTCGTGAAGAGCTATACTTCCGCATCCCTGTCACATTTGTAAGGGCTCCTTCTTCAATGGCTTCCTGACTAGACTGGTTCTGTTTTGGAAGGGGGTGTGTGTGTCACAAATTCCTTCATGTTTTTCATTCTCAACTATGAGTCTGAAGTCATGGATAGCACTGATGTTGCCTCCTGCCCTTCCTCAGACTGTAGCCTCAGCTTCTGGAGTCGTCCTTGACAGTTGGTGATCCTGGTGGTTAGAGGGATACTTGGCAGACTGACTTGTCTGGCTTGTCTCAATCGGTCTGCAAGTTGCTAGGTGCAGGCATTGGGCATATTTGCTTTGTATGAGTCTGTTGAGGCCCACACTGCCCGGCTTGGGGGCCACTGTGTCCCACCCGAGCTGCTGCTCCAGTCCGCAGGTCAGGGTCTAGCAAGAGAGAGAGTGGGGATGAAGGGGAAGAGACTCGAAGAATGGAGACAAGACAGAGGTTCTGATCAAGTCTCAAGTCTCATTTATTGAAGGGAAGTCCGGGATATTTATATGCTTTGCCACGGTGCCTTGTAGGATACCATGTGTGCCTTACATGTGTGCCTGGCATAAATAGCAGGTGCACCGTGCGCCTTGCAGCTGGGGGCACTAAACAGCAAAACAAGATATGTGGGATAAACAAGATGTTTTTCAGAGTGTGCTCAGCTGTTGTAGGCTGTTGAAAACAAGTCTCTTGTCAGGGTATATGGCTCAAGATGGCTGCAAAGATGGTAGCCGCTTTCTGCTAGAAGTCAGCTCCCAACATGACTTCAAGAGAGTCAATTGCCTTTAACTGAGCCTTAGTTTTCACATAAAAAATGGGTATATTGACTCTGTATAAGAGTCAATACCTACTTCATGGCATGTTGGGAGGCTGGAATTAAAGATGGATAAACAACCATCATCAACTCTGAAAGCAAGCTATCAATGAAACCAACCGCCAGCCAGCACACCCCCAATCTCCCTTGGATAGGAGAAATACCCGATCTGTTTCTGTTGGATGGATGAAAACTGTGTAAGCCGTTTATTTTCTGTCGTACTGTGTCCTGCCTCTCTGCTGGGATGCCTGGGTGCTGCCAGCCTGCTGGCGATGAGAGGCAGGGCAAGGTCCCAAACCAGGGTCCACAGTGATTCCCAGTCTCCTCTTTAGGTCCCTGGGTGCCACCCACAAGGCACTGAGAGAGGAAGTCGAGAACCGGGGATCAGAGGTCTACCTTTCATCACTGTGTCAGCGGGCTAGGCGAACAGGGAAAAGGCAGGGCCCAGAACAACTGGGATCCGGTCAGGTTGAGAGTGAGTACCAGAGCAGCCGGAAATGGCTGGAGGAGAGAAAGCCTTACTCTTGAGTTTTAGGTGCGGCTCTTTAAAACAAAGGCCTTCCTCGCCATGATCCTTAACAAAACAGCTCTCCGAGATGATCCTTGCTTGTTCATACTGGTTTATTTGATGGTGGATGTAAATGCATACACTTTATTCAAGGTGAACCAAGAATTAAATACCTTTTCAAGGAAGGAATACCCCAAAAGGGACGCTCATTGGCTATCTAGTCACAAGGTCCCACACGCCCTACAATTCTCTCCTCTCTACTCTGGACCTCATGTTTATGTCCAATCCTAAATTTATTTGTCGAAACCCATTGACCAATGTGGTAATGTCAGGGGCGGGACCTTGAGGGTCATAAGGTCACAAGGGATTAATGATTCATAAGCGAGGCCCCCAAACACCTGCTTTCCCCTCCTCCTTCTGCCACGTGAGAACACCAAAAAGCCTCTTGCCGTGAGGCAGACGCAGAGTCCACCTTAATCTTCAGCCTCCAGGGCTGAGAAATAAGTGTCTGTACATTCGCCACCTCATTATGGCTTGGGGTTAGAGCAGCCTGGACGAGGCTTCCGAGTTTCTGAGAGTCTGTGGCACCTGGCAGAGTTGGATGTTGGAAGGAAAAATAATCACTCAACCTTCAGTTTCTAGTGTGCAAAGGTGAGGACACAGGAAAGCAAATCAAAACCTGGTGAAGGGCTTCCGGCTGCTTTTACTCCAGGCTTCCGGCTGCTTCCACCCCAGCGCTTCTCACCTGACAGCAGCCTGCTAACCGTCCAGTCCTTGGCCATGGGTGGTGCTTCCCGAGCCTGCTAAACTCCCTTAAAACTATTTGCTTCTGACCTCCACTCATCAGCCTCTTGTCAACCACCACCAGGAGGAAGGCGAAGGCCTTAATTGATCAGGCCCCGGCAGTAGCCTTGAAAACCTGATTCGGGTATTGACTGCTGAGGAGCCTGCCTGCATTGCTAGGAGCGGCTGAACATCAAAACTATTAACCTCTGGCCTTAGCAGTTGGTGAGGCAGCCCAGCAGCAGTAATTAGGAAGTCAATCGGAATCGCCTGTCTCACTTACACTGGCATGTCAATCAATAGCAGCGGTGACAGGTTCATTAGACCCAAGCCATGCAAGCCCAGACTGTAACAACCTCATAAAATACACCAACGACTCAGGGCAGAGAGAAATCCGCCTGGAGGACTAGAGTGGATGACAATATGTATTGATTAGGACTCCGGCAATTTATGAAGTCCTACTTGTTGGCCAGCCTTTCTGACTCAGTGCTAAATTTCCCCAAGTAGTCGCAAGATGAAACCAAATATTACCCTTAAAAAAAATGGTAATCTATCAGGCTAAAACTCCAATGGTTATTTAAGGCTAAAGCCATACCTTTGTCTCTGTGGCCATCAGATTTTGAAAGAAGACATCCATCTGGAGAAGGAAAAAAAATAGGATAGGTTATGTGATTAGGGAGGCCTCTGCCTTTGGAGAGACAGTGATTTAGGTATTCATTTCTTCCTGGCATTTTTAATGGCTCATCTGGCTTGTACCAGGGGGACAGCTGACACCTGGGTTTTCACAGCTAATTTAAGAGCTCAGTAGGAGTGGGGGAAGGGGTGGCATAGGATACCTTTTGGCTCCTGCCCCGACCTCATAGATGACAATGCTTGGCCATATTTGCTGGAGATCCTGCCCACCTCTAATTCCACTGAATAGCAGCTGTTATCCAGAAGTATCCTTCAGAGCTGTGTCCTTGAAAGAGCATAAGGACAGGTGACTGCTCATGGCTTAACTGGACTTCTGTACTGCCTTCCTGTTAGTCATGGGAAATGGTCAGAGGAGAAAGAAACAGTGAATGACCCCAGGGTTCAATGACCCATGCTTCTAAATGTAAGAATTCATTAGCAGCTAGAGGCTTGAAGTTGGTTTGAATTTAATAAGACTCCCCAGACTAACATCCCCGTTTGGGTTATCCTTGGAAGGGATGGCCCCGCTCCAAGGAGTGTGCACACTAAAACAGACAGATGGTGGTCAGAAGCAGGTCAGAAGGGCCAAATCCACTCCCTGCTATATGGCAAATGAGCTGTCACCGTGAGAAAGACCCCTGCCTCCTTCATTTTAGTTTCTTCATTTATAAAATGGCATAAAAGTGTCACTGTTTCTATCCAATGTGATTACTGTGAATTTTTGATAAAACAATGGAGCAGAAGCTTTTTCTTTTAATTTACAAAATATTGTGTCTGTGCAAAAGTTCAGAGGCCTAAGGAAACCATCAACGGGGCTCATCTCATTTCCCACAGGGGTAGGAAACTTCCACAAGGTTCTGTGGAAGTTGGGACTTTCTCCCCCATGTCTGATGGGCATGTTCAGATTGGTCAAGTCATTGCTAAACTTTGTAATGTGCCCCAGATAACCGCTGGTTCTCCCTCCTGTGGCTTCTGTTGTTGAAACCCAGAAACAAAGCAAAGTGTCCTCAGCTGTGTCCCAGAATACTTGATTTTCCTTGCATTTATTTACTTCATAAGGAGAGGGAATTGTATTAGTGTCACGATACACATGTGGAGGTCAGAGAACAACTTGCCAGAGCTCGTTGATTCTCTTTCCACCATGTGGTCCTGGGGATTGAACTTGGGCTTGGAAGTAATTGGCTTTGCCTGCTGAGCCATCTCCCTAGCCCAAAGTACACATCTTCAAGTGTAGGCAATTCCTCAAGCAGAATTGTCTTCTGCTCTGGAGGTTCAGAGAATTTGGCTTATTTGTCTTTAACCCCTACACTACCCTACCATGGGCCTCGCCTAATTTCCTTTCTGGGGATCCCTTTAAGAAATGATTGCCATTTTCCTGGCCATGCTCTTAAATCATCTTTAACAAGCAGAGAAATGGGATTTTATTTCGGTCCCCCCCCCAAAAAAAAAACCAAGATAATATCATAAACAAACACCCAAGACCAAATAAATAAAACAACCCCAAAGTTCAGACACCACCTTCTAGATGTTGTCCCTTACCCGTGAACTGTTTGGTAGCCAGGCCAGTCCTCCACTGTCTCTGTTCTGACCACTGTGGCCTCTGGTTCTCACCTCCACATCTGCCCTCAGTGTTCTGCATGGCATGGCTGCTTCATTGACTCCTGAGATGAGAGCAGGCTGGCATAACAGCTACCCCTAGGGATTCTCCATTCTTTCTCAACACCGGTGTCTCAAGTTCCAAGGCCAGCTCGTCTGAGGAGAAGGCAACACCAGTCCTAAGATCTGTGTTGAAACCACATTGTGCATCCTGATAGAGTTCCCCACACACAACTTTATTGTACATAAGGCTGGGATTCCTTGAACTGTGGTTCTATACTGGTTTTTGGACTTGATCTGACTAAGGACCATGTAATATTGAGTGAGGTACCATCTGTTCATGCTTGGCTATGTGACTAGGGGCCTCTGCATTAGCTGTGACATTTAGCTGCCTATGCTTATGTCTAAATCCCCACTAAACTCTTGTTTGTACTCTGGGTGACTTGCAGTTTGCAGTTCCCTGGCCAAACAGGTCATGGAGAGGTTTTGAGTCTAACCCGCTCAGTTCAGTGCTTACCATTCACTCAAGCCCACTCTCCTCTGTGTCACCCAAAGCGTGACCCTGCCTTCTTTTCCTAGGGGACCCTTCTCTGAGCCCCACACTGACATAAGCTTTTGCAGCCTGGAAACATGCAAAGAAACAAAGGAGTGTTTTCACCAGAATAGCAACAACAGGCTTGGGAGTAGCAGAGAAATCCACCTTCATACCCCAAAGAGACTCATTCTGACCTCTGTCCCCAACTCTATAGCCATATCTGGATAATCAGTTTTGACTTCTGTGAAGTGGAGCAGTACCTACACTTTTTAAACCTCAAAAAAACGTCAAGCCATAAAAACTGTACAGGTGTTAGGTCGTGCCCTGACACTCAAATGACTGGGCTGTTTGTCTCTTTGTGTCACAACGGCAACATTTTAAGCAGAATGTTTTGTGATCTCTCATCAATATTGCATAATCCAGTGTTCAAAGTTAACCTAGGAAACAGGCAAACCTGTTAGTAGGAAGTAATTTTTACATGTAAGTTGACAAAAGTGGAGGGCTAGCTTTTATTTCTTAGAGGATATTTTATAAACAATCTCTGTCTTCCTTGTTGCTTACCAAGGCACTATCTACTCTGTGGCTCAGGTCTTATTCGGAAGTTAAAATGGGCCATATTTGGGGGAGGTACCTGTCTCCCACTGGAACCCAATTCTCAGTCACTGAGGCCACGTGTCCCTGCCAGCTCATTCCAAAACAGAGTTGAATAGCTGCAAGGTGCCAAAGATACATGCCTTGGGAGACTTGTGAGAGAGGTTATGAGGCTCTCCTCTTCCTAGTACCATGATTGTCCCCTACTCTGTAATTCTCCCGTGAACACCGGCTGGGGCAGATGTGAGTCTGTGGGACCACTAGCTTGCCGCAAAGCCGGCACAAGAAACACTTAGGCTCCAAGACGGAGCAGCCAGCCAATTACCACTCTCTTTGCACCTGTGCCTGTTGCAGGCATTTTTTTTATCTTTTTTGCTGTGCTTCATTGACCAATGGATTTTTTTTCCAGCTTTGCACTTTTTTTTTATTACTATTATTTTTATCTTCATCATTACCTCCCTGCCTCCGATGGCATTTAGATATGAACAGCCTATGAACCTTCCAGCCCGACTGTGCCACAGCAAAAATATTGCCATTTACATTCTGTGCCAAAGTATTATATAAAAACGCATCAACGGGAAGGAAATTCAGGAAGCTGGGAGTAAAGATATATAGTCAGCAAAGTCTATAACTTCTGGCATATTACTGCTTAATCCTAACATAATTATTCTCATCCTTTTATTTGATTAACTTCTAATGGTTCCTCTTGGTGTTAAAGGTCCCACTCTGATCATTTGATTTTAGTGTCTGCTATAATTACCGATAATGTTCTTTGCAAGACAATTTAATGATAACCGCATAATGGCCTATATGCAGAAAGCTGCAGGGTTTCAAAGCTTTTGAGTAATATAAAATACATTAGACTAACACAAGCTATCAACATGACAAGGAATGTTTGATTTACACTCAGGACTATGTTATAGCGTCGTGGAATTTTTTTTTTCTTTTCCTTTTCCTTTTTTTTTTCTTTTTGCAGCCGTTTACAATAAATGATGGAACAGTTGGACAATCTGCAACTCGCTGATTACAAAAAAAGGAAAACAAAAATGTATCGTGAAGTTTGGGTATGCTGCAGAGGCAGCCAGAGTATCTCTAGTACAGCCGATTCCTTAGGGGAGAGCTAAGACAAGCATGGTGGTCTGAGTCCTGAGTCTCTGGGGATGCAAACAGCCTGCCCTACCAAACCAACTGGTCCTTCTAGCTTGTCTCCTTATACTGCAGATTCCAGCGGTTCATGGATTAAGTGTTAGCTGCAGGCTCCTGTCTGGGTGGTTGGCCTCAGTCAGACAACTACTTTTAGGATCAAAATGATAATATTTTGTTTTCAGTTATTCCAGCTTCCAAAGCAAGCAAAGGGGTGAGCAAACAGAAAACAATCAACAGTTTGGTCCAAACCCCGATGGCGAGTAGAACAGATCCTCTCTTCTTGCTCACCCCTGGCCAATGCCCCTGGGGCCTTAGGCGTTCTGCACTTGAGAGCCTGGCATATGTGTCTTTTCCACTGGAAATAAAGTGATCACTCACTACTCTGGCCAAATGCAATGTAATTGATGGTGTGAGTAGATGGAGAAAATTTCCTGTCAGAAAAAAAAGGTTAACTGCGGACATATTGCACCCAGGGTCTCTGATTCCAGGATAATGGCATTTGGACAAAAGTAGCCCCCCATCCTTGCTCTTTATGCCCCCTCCCATCTTTTTCACAGCTCTTTATGCCCCATTAGTATTACTGCAAGTCCCAGGACCTGCCTGCTCGGGCACTTAATCAAAAGCAATGGATTGAAAATCATGTTCCAGCTCTCCTCATATTTGATTCATTCCTTCTAGATAGGGAGAAGTAAAAACACATTACCACCACCCAAACAGCACATGCATTATGCGCTAAGCAGTTGATAAGGCTATCATTGGACTTTATCCCTTTGGGTACTTGGCTGGACAAGCGCTTTCCTATTCATCTGTTCGGTGGGCTGAGGTGGTCATATTTCATCTTTTCCCTCCCTTCTGACAGACAATTTGTTAGTTTTCCACAGATCTCTCTTTTAAAGACACATCCATGCCACTTATTTTAATTGTAGGCTTTAGGCAGCAAAGCCCAGAATGTCCTCTCTCTCTCTCTCTCTCTCTCTCTCTCCTCGAAACCCACTCCTTGGATGTAGTTCCTTCGAGAACAGAATCTAATAATAGGAGAGGCACATTTCTTGGGGGAAGAATTAATTTATACACTTAATTACTCGGGATCCACTTCAAGCTCTCTGCCTTAACACTCTCTCTTTCTTTTGGAGCGTTTTTAACTAAACACTGAGTGCTCTGACAGCCCCCAAGGAGAGCCTGCCTCATTTAGATGGAGAGGCCTGGCTCCTTCCTGCTTCTGCCCCCGTGGCCCACTCCTGTGCTCCTGTACCCTTTAGGAAGAGATGGTGCCTCAGCCGTGGATCCCAGGGCCCTGTGCCTGTCATATTGATTGGGATGGGGTGAGAGGGGCTTCGGTTCAGTGACCCGATGTCTGTCACTCCCTTGCTCTCTGCAGTTTCCCAGTGGATTTTCAGTGGATGCTCAGTCCCAGTATAACTCTAGAAAATGAAATCATTTTTTTATCTGTTCAAAATGGGGCAACGGGCAGGCCCCTGCTCCTTCAGAAGGTCTTAGTCTAAGAAAAGGCTTTTTCTATGTAAGGGAATGTGTTCCACATCTTGTCCGAAGAGTTAAAAAACGATATAGTTAACTGCAGACTGCAATGTAGAAAAGGCTTGCCTGCCCTGGATTGAGATGGGAGAGTTATTGCTTGCTTCCAACATCAACAGACTAATAGAATGAACAATGGGATACAATGGATTCTAAAAGGCCAGGGAGGATGCTCCTGACAGCCCAGAGCTTAATTCTAGAAGCTGGAAATCCTAGACACCCAAGTTGCCAGAGTGACTCTGGCCATACAGTATCTATCTCTGGGAGTTCACGAGGGTTAAAAACGTGGGACACAGTATGAGACCCACAGAGACCATCTGATTCCAAATGAGGACAAGTCAGTCTCTGGAACATCCCTCCACTGTTTCAACATTGGGGGATTTAGCTGCTGCTTATAGATCCCTCATATTAAATGCACATAGTATCTGGGAATGGTGAATGGAACAGGACATTAGCATCACTTTGAGATTAATTTAGGTTCAATCTTGTGCTGCCTCCATAGAATATTTCACTTAAATTATGGTTTCAAGTTGAAAATGTCTTCTTAGGATCATATATTCCATTATATAACAATATAAATTAGATATGTAACTGCGATAATTATTTTTAAGCCTTGTGAAAAATGTAGAAGACAAACTAAACCTACCATTTGTCAAGCCTCAGAAGAGGGGATTGTAAATATTATTTTTTATGCTTGGAAGCAATATAGAAACTGTCAGAGGAAGAGAGGGGCAGATTTGGCTACATAGAACAGCAAAATATTTACATTTTAAAAGTACTGTAGCTACTAGGACAAAGGGTTAGTATCTTCATTATTTGCAGTTAATAATGTTACTTAATAAGAACATGAAGTTTCCACAAACTACAAATGTTTATATATACATTGTACCCCAAGTGTGCATATATATACATATATATTTCCTAGAATAAGAAATACAATCAATAAACAAAAATTTACTCATTACTCAACCTCATTAGAAATCAACAAATGTAACTTAAGCTACATTTACTTCCTTAAGCATGAGCAGGTAAACCAAACCCTTCAGTGTATTCTATTTTATCATCTTGGGCTTTTTCTACTTGATTTAACTTACCAACCTGTCAACCATACTAATATTGGGTTAGGGCACATGGTATTTCAGTCGTGGAGTAGCAGGGAATTAAGCAGAATTTAAAATTAATTTTTAAAAATAGTCATCATTTTGTGCATTAAATGTGTGTACGTGTGTGTGTGTGTGTGTGTGTGTGTGTGGTATATGTGTGCAGACAACAATCTAGTTGGCTTGGGACTCACTATTTTAGATCAGGTTAGCCTTGAACTTATCTCAATACTCTTGCCTCTGCCTTCCCAGTGCTGAAATTACATGGTGTATCACCATATCCTGATAGATAACTATTCTAAAAAAAAATTGGGTGGGTGGGTACTGGAGAGATAGCAAAGTGGTTAAGAGTTCTTGGTATATAATCATGGGCACTACAGATTCTCACACCCATATAACAGGCCAGATATCCCAGAACCAATCCAGCTCCAGAAAGTCTGATGGCTTCTTCCAATTTCCATTTGTATACATGTGCATATACATACATGTGCGTAAATACATAGATAAAATAAACCTTTGAGAGTTTTTTTTTTCATTCCAATATCTCAAACTGTTTCTGTTGCATGCTCCTAGTGGTCTCATAAGTAGACACAACCTTTCAGAAAGCAATCCAATGACATAAAAATTTTTTTATATTTTTGACCCAAGAACCCCACTTCTGGGACTCTACCCTTAAAAGCTATCTCAGAAGTCAAAGCTAATCTGGGAAGACCTTTATTGCTACGTGGCTTAGGAAGACAAAAATCGAAGTCAAGCCAGCCCCACAGGAGGAGCTTGCATGGTGTCCATGCTGTGAGTACTTGCTGACTTACAAAGGTCACCATGTAGGAAAAGCTCTGTTTACTAACATAGGAAAAGCTAGTTCATAAAATTGAACATAGGATTTCCATTATATGCAAAATAAACACATGTGCAAAAAGACAGAAAGACATCAATTTTAGGTCAGTTACTAAGATCACCACACACCTAGAAAGGAGAAAAGCCAAGACCAAAGTGCAGCAAAGCCAACTGGCCATACCCTTTTCGTATACCTGTGAGCATTTGGACACTCCACATGTTAACAGTATGGTGGTAGCTCTGAAAAACCACATGGTCACTTGGGAAAACAGCTGGGAAATTCTTAGCAGACTAAACATGCTGCCATATGAGCCAGTAACCCCTCTTCTAAATATTTACCTAAGAGAAATTAAGTCACCCTCTCACCAAAGCGTGGGTGAGAACACTTATAGTATCCCTAACAATCCTAAGTACCTCACACAAAACAAGTCAAGTGTTTTATCAACTAGCAAATAAGTGACAGATATCAACACACCCATACAGTGGACTAAACACACAGCAGTAACAAAAGAGAGCTTCAGATGCACGTGACACATATTAGTTCTAGACGCAGTGTTACTAAGTGGAAGAAGCTAAACTTAAAAGACTCTATATCACATTATCATACTTAGATGACATTCTGGAAAAAGCAGTTATAGATAGAGAACTCCAGAGGCTTCACATGGAGGAAGAGACTGGCTATCAAGGAGTTATGAGGCTCACGATGGTGTGTTTGACTGGGATCTCTTGTTACATGACCTTATGCATTTCTCAACACTTGTAGGATTGTATTCCTTACAAAAATTATTTGTTTTTCTGCATGCCTCAACTAACTTTATCCTTGCCCTACCCAGAGCTATCCAGAGTTTTGACGAAGCATTAAGATCACAGATAATTGTTTCTCCATCTCTCAAATTCTCTGGCTTAAAGTTAAAAATAAAAATGTATCTCTGTGCTTATTATTGTCTCCAGAGAGGGTCAAGGGTATATGGATAGACATTTGTACTCTTATTCAAAGGTGTACTGTAGGGAACAATGTGAAAATTATTTATAAATGTTGAAGTTTGCTGAGTCAGGAGAATGCCCCTAACTGGCTCATACATTTTGGGTTTTAAAAAAAAGTGCTACTTATTTCCTGCCTTGATTTCAGCTCTTAAATAAGATAACGATGTGTTTTGTTTTTAAAATATAGTTAGCTTAAAAAATAAAAGTCTTGGAAGTATAATTTATTGCAAGTATAATTAGTGCAAGATTGGTTCAAAACAAGAAAGTTTATTGATGTAAAATACTATACTAATAGAATAAAGATCATGATGTATATGGTCATCTCAATGGGTTCAGAAAATCTGTTTTCGAAAAACTTAACATCCTTTCATGATAAAGCCCATGTACTGGCTGCTTTCGTGTGTCAACTCTACAAGCTGGAGTTATCACAGAGAAAGGAGCTTAAGTTGAGGAAATGGCTTCATGAGATCCTGCTGAAAGGCATTTTCTCAATTAGTGATCAAGGGTGGGAGGGCCCATTGTGGGTGGTGCCATCCCTGGGCTGGTAGTCTTGGGTTCTATAAGAGATCGAGCTAGCAAGCCAGGAGAAGCAAACCAGTAAGTAACATCCCTCCATGGCCTCTGCATCAGCTCCTGCTTCCTGACCTGCTTGAGTTCCAGTCCTGACTTCCTTTGGTGATGAACATCAATGTGGAAGTGTAAGCTGAATAAACCCTTTCCTCCCCAACTTGCTTCTTGGTCATGATGTTTGTGCAGGAATAGAAACCCTGACTAAGACAGTTCAACAACAGAAATAGAATCGACTGTATTAACTCCAGAAAGGGCGTCTGCTAGAAACTTACCCTTAGTTTAGTCCTGCTTACTGGTATGAGGATGAAAACCTTCCATAAGATCAGGACTAGATTAAAACGTCCACTCTTTTCCATCCTATTCAACATGGTAATGTTCTAGCCAGGATAACTAAATGAGGAAAAGAAAATAAAAACCATAAAATTGGAGAAATAATTAGAACTATATAGGACATGATCTTCCATATACACCATCCTGAAGAGTCTGAAAACAAAAGACTATTAAAAACTAAGAAATAAGTTGAGCAAAGTTGTAGGAGACAAAAATTAATAGACAAACATCAATTGTTTTTCTGAACGGGAGCAATGAATACTCCAAAATAGTATTAGAACAAGAAATCCATTTACAATATCAGCAGAAAGAACAAAATATTTAGGGAAAACTTTAACAAAAGAAGGCGAAAACATGAGGGGGCGCACAATGTCTGAGCTGTGGAAATGAGGGCCACAGTGTTAGCATAAGGACACACATGCAGCTGTGGAATGGAGCTGATGATCCAGAAATACAGCCCTTCAGCCATGGCCAATTGGTTTTCAATAAGAGCAAAACGACAATTCAGTGAAAAAGACTGCGTGCTTTCCACAAAGGATGCCTGAGCGAGTGAGATGCAAAAGATAAGGCTGGGACCCTTTCTGTAAATGCTGTGCAGAACTTAACTCAAGAGTACATGGTAGGCCTGAAGAAGGTACGGTATAAGCCTCCAAGAGCTGATTGTTTAACGACATCTCAAACTCTGAAATTTCAGCAAAAGGAGAAAGAGGGGAGTAAGACTTCGTTAAAATGAAAAGCTTTTGTGCAGCAAAAAAAAAGTGTCTGTCTGGAAAGTGAAAAGACAATGTCCGGCAGCAGAGGAGACATCTCCGGATGGTGTGTTAGAGAACAAGTTTGACTCTACAGCATAAAATTTCTAATAATTCAACAATAAGGGTGTAAATTATCTAATTTAAAGATGAATGATCCAAGGTTGATCCCTTGCCTCTACATGCATATGGACACACACACACATATAGACAGACATACAGACAGACAGACAGACTAGAGACAAACATACACAGAGAGATACAGCATAGAGAAGCACAGAGAGACAGAGACAGACACACATAGACACATACACAAAGACACACACATAGACACAGATACAACATAGAGACACACACAGAGATAAAAATAGAGACTAACAAAGACACATAGACATAAAAAAACACACACACAGAGACACACACATAGACACAAACTCAGACACACACACAGAGATAGAAATAGAGACTGAAAAACACACATAGATAGACACATACACTAGACGCACACAGACACATACACAAAGACACACACACACACATAGACCCCCCCCCCCCAGACACACAGAGAGAGACACCACAGATTGTATAACTGCCTTTATTTGAGTGCCTAGGACAGCTACTTCCACAGGCAGAAAGAACATAAGTGGGTGCACAGGGCTGAGGAATGAGTCTCAGGAGCAATGAGAACGCTCACTCTGGAGTTAGAGGTCATAGCTACGTGAGTCTGAGGCAGTAGCAAACACGGTGTATTACTCTTTAAGAGAAAAAGCTTCACAGGACTAAGGACCTCCTCTCCCACTGATGCCTGACAGGGCCATCCTCCACTGCATATACAGCTGGTGCCATGTGCTCCCAGGCTGGTGGTTTAGACCTTGGCAGCTCTGGTTGGTTGGTATTGTCTCTCTCCACATGGGCCTGCAAACCCCTTCAGCTCCTTCAGTCTTCTCTCTCACTCCTCCATTGAGAACCTTGTGATTAGTTCAATGGTTAGCTGTGAGCATCCGCTTCTGTATATGTCAGACCTACATTTTATCACCAAACTGCTCCAGTGGCTTTCTTGAGCCTTTCAGTTTCCCTTTTAATTGAGATGCTAATAGATAAAGCTTACTCTTTTTTTTTAATTGGATATTTATTTACATTTCAGATGTTATCCCCTTTCCCCATTCCCCCCCAGAAACCCCCTATCCCATCCACTCTCCTCCTGCTTCTATGAGGGTGTGTCCCCACCCACCCACCCACTCCCACCTCCCTGCCCTCAAATTCCCCTATCCATCTCATTTGCAGACACCAAAGGCAGATGTTGCTGTGGATGCCAGGAGGTGCATGCTGACAGGAGCCTGATATAGCTGTGTCCTGGTCCCATGGGGTTGTCATGAAGTGGGAATTATTCCAGCCATATCTGGTTGCCTAACCTAGCTCTGGAGTCTCAGTACCCCCAATTATGGTCATATTGCAAATATTTGGATAGATGTTTCTTTCCTAGATTATAAAGACTTCAAGTTGAGGACCTAAGGACCATTCTGGAGGTAATCAGCACACTCAGACGTGGATGGATGTGTCTAGATGTTAAGGTATGACAATAATAAGGTAGATTTCATTCATCCTCAGCACATCCTTCCTGCATCCCCCCCTTCTCAGGGGACCTGCTCCCTGACGTGTCTCCGGTGTCCTGGTGCAGGAAGCTTGAGTTTGAGTCACTGTGGCCTCCCCTATGGTTCAGAGCCTTTTCACTTTGAGTGACTCCATCCCCCATCACGGTGAAGATTACACACGAATGTGTTTGTACATCAGTATATGAAAGCTCTCTTATATTTAACTTCTCCTTTGAGTCATGGTTGAACAGTTGGCAAAACGATGAACTTTGAGAACACTTGATTAAAGTTTAAGTGTTTTCTGAGCACTTTTGAAGTTTTCTGATTTTAGATATCTCTATCTCACACTGTCTCTCTGTATCTGTCTCTCTCTGTCTCTTTTTGTCTATCTGTCTCTCTGTCTGTCTGTTTGTGTCTCGGTCTCTCTCTCTCTCTCTCTCTCTCTCTCTCTCTCTCTCTCTCTCTCTCTCTCCCCTCTTCATTTTGCAAGAATAAATTTGTAACCTCTTGCAAAGCCTTGAGACCCAGAGCATTGTGGCCCCAGGAGGCATCGTGGGCAGGAGCCCTGTTGTGTAGGGAGACTTAAAGAAGTAAAGACGGCCTCCTAGCCCCTGAACGATCTCTCACGGGGAGCTTGCCCTGCACACCCATGTTTTGAGTGGAAAGCATCCCCCCTGCCAACCCACACACCAGAGTCTCCCAGAGCTTCCTCAGTGCCACGTCTAGGGCCCAGTTGTCCAGCAGCGTGTAGAAGTGGGACACACGGGTGCTGACAAAGATGAGGAGAGATCGATGAGCATGGCCGGGGACTCATTCCCTGCTAGGAGGCTAATCAGTTGGTTTTCACAAATGCTTTATTCCCCCGTCTTATCAGCCGCAAATACCTGCCGCGATGCTTAGGATCAGTGCCACCCTGGTGCTGGTCCGATTGATTATATTACTTGGCTTGCTTTAGGAAGAGAAATGGAAAAGTCCTTTGTCTCCTCCTTTTTTATTTTTTATTTTTTTAGGCTGAAGCAAAAACTAGTAAAATAACTATTGTGGATCCTGATGGAACAGATGGCATGCCTCTGGATTCATATAAGACTTCCAAGAAATTAAAGAACCATATCTGTCCTCTTGGTCTACAGTCCACTGCCCCCTCCCCCACATTATCAAGCATATCTTGAACCCCTGGAATGCAAGAAGTGGAAGGTGAGCCCTGCTCAAAGTAAAGACTTTTGTTGGATCAACAAACAGGCTCACACAGGGTGGCATCAAAACTCAAGTCCCCAAGAGGACTAGCCAGGCATCGTGGTAAGGAGTTCTCAAGGGTAAGCGGCTGGCTGTGTGGCAGAGTGGGCCTATCTACACATGTGGGCACGTGTTAGCTTGGATTCACAGGGTCCTGATAGATCCTTTCACCAGGTCCTTCCTCTGGCCCTTATGGAAAGGCACCAAACTGTTTCTAAAGCCACCATGCTGAAAGACTTCAGGGGAACCTCTCTGTCTGTCTAAGAGGGACAGTGCGGCTCAGGGGAGGCTTTCCCCGTAGCACATATGTCTAAGTGTCAGCAAAGTCAGGGCTGGGACTCAGTCCTTCCAGTCCCTTAGGCCTCTTGCTGTGTGTTTACTCACGATTCAATGCTGTCACTGCTCCCTAAGATTATGTCAGTGTATGAGGCCTATTGTGTCAGCCAACACTCAGCTGCTGGCAGAAGACCTGAGACAGACCAGCTGGAAATGAGGACGAAGACTACACCATTCATGGCCGCTTGGCCCAGTCATTTGGGGCCATAGACAGATGGCAGAACCTCATGCCAGTGGTGGCCAGGGAGTTGGGGCAGAGCAGTGTCCAGTGTACCCTTCAAGAGAACACCCTGCCCTTCCCACCAGCTAGGCTCTGAAGGTTTTCACCAGTTTCCAGTAACTCCATCAAGTGTTCAACACTTCAACAACCTCTGAGGCTGTGCTAGAGTCAAGCCACAGCAGACATTTGTGCTAGGGGACCATGAGCCCGTTGGTCTGTGTCTTCTCACCTGATTCATTGATTGCAGCCCTCCTAGAGGGCCCAAGGAAGGGATGAGTGAGTGTGTAAGCCACACAAAAGAATGAATAAGAGGCCTGCCTGCTCAGAGGCTGATTAGGCTTGGGACATGGTACCCCCACATACAGTACCTCGGCATTTGAGACTTCAGTGGGAGCAGAAGGGTCCCTCACCTCCTGCCTCCCTTCTTCCCTGAAGCAGGTCATGGAGAATCTCTTCCTACAAAATAATGCTCATAAAACTATCACAGAGGAAGAGCATCCCAAAGGAGACTATGTCTCTGTCACTGGAGGTGACAACAGGCTATACTAAGCTCCCTAGCCTGTATAATGGTGCTTCTGCATGCCTGTCCACTCTCCATCAAAACTAAGCAGAGAAACACACATTTCCATGTTTTACTGGATCTTTATTTGAAGACTCTGCTGTCCTTTAAAACCTACATTAAATAACTAAAAAGGCTACATGGGATTATGTATATTATGCTATATATAATTAATATAATAATTATATATTGGTATATTATATATAATATGCATTATATATAATTTTAACATGTTATATAATATAAATTGAATTAAACTTTAAATTATGCACACACACATCCTAGTTTCAGTGTTATTTAATACGTATATATTAACTGGTGGTATTAATATATGTAATATATTAAACAAATGGCATATATCTTTCATCTACCATACACAAGGTCCTTTACCCTTTACTGGTACCTTTCCCCAGGGACCACTACAACACATTTCAGACTGAGATTTCTGTCTCCTCTTTCACCCCCTAAAATCCATCGACCCTACTCCTGAAATTAGGGACCTAAAAGACACCTCCATAAATAACAGCGCGTTCCATCCAAGCATGAATAACTGAGTTCAAATCCCCAGTTCTCACCTAACAAGGCAAAGATACCTGAATAACCCTGTAGCCCCGGCATTGAGGGTAGAAACAAGCGGATCCAAGAAGCTTGACGGCCGGCCAGCCTAGCCCAACTGGTGAGTTTATGGGTCAGTAAGAGACTCTTTCTGAAATAAACAGTGTAGACAGAGGTAGAGGAAGAAAGCCGGAGTCTTCATCTGGTCTCTGAATTCACCTGTGTGGGTGTGCACACCACACACATGCAACATTCCCCATGTTCCCACACACGCAACATCTCCCATGTAGCCACCCAAACACAAAATCAGACTAGATCACTCTTGTCCAGTCCTGTGGTAAGTTTTCAAAAGATGTGGCTCACTGATGTTTTCCCTCTATGTTCCCATTTCTATCAGATAGATACTTTCATCTTTGTTTCTCTGCGTTGTGTTGCTGGCCCTGCCTCTAGCCCAACAGCTAGGAGATAAAGTAGCTCTGTCTTCCTTGAAAGGGATCAATAGCAAGAAAGAGCACTTGGCTCTCCTCAAAAGGTCAGCTTGACACCTGATTTCTCAGGCTACTCCCTTGATCCCTCCTCCCCGTTAATGGGATAGCCTTCTCTTTTCTGCCAGGCAACTTTCAAAGAACAAATTTGTAATACAATATGGGGATTAAGGCAATATCTCAGAATTCATTTAGCCTGGCCCCTTGAATGAAACATGGGCCAGCATGGGCCTGGGACATGCATCTAGGTGCAAGTAGATGCTGGCAGAGGTGAGTTTAATGAGTGAAAAAAAAAATCTACAAATAGAAGGGCTGTCTGCGTGCACACACAATGTAGAGAGTTCGAAGAGGCATGTGCATTGTTTAGGTGATCCCAGGCATGAGACACACATGTGCACTTGCAGGTTTGGTAGAGGTTGGCTTGCTGGGAGCCTGAAACCAAGTGACCATGCCACCCACTTGTAGTCCCTTCATCTTCCTCACCTCGGGACTGAGCCAATGAAACAAGCCTTCTGCAGCTAACGTGGTCATCTGCTAGAACTAAATAGAGGCATCGGAGTTCTTTGGATTGGGAAGTCCTGCACATCAGAGTTGCCTCAAAAGCATCCTTGGATGTAACTGGCCCACACAAGTTCCTGGAGAAGCAGAAGCCTGGGGCTGCCCTCAACCTTTCAACACAATATCCCTTTTAAGAAGACCTAATACACAAAAACTCAAGCCCCAAGTAAAAGGAGACAAATTGTCTGCAGGGCAAGGTTGCCAAGGGTGGGCTGGGATCCTAAGGTCTGAAAAACATCTGGGCTCCCAGTCAGCACCCCACCCCCATTCAGTACCTTCCAGCTCTTGCAGAGCTTCAGGGAGGAGACAGAGGATTATCTTTTTTTTTTTTTTTTTTTTTAATGAATAGGCCGGGCTGGGGATGCCTGGCAGGCCCCATCTGTCCACTGCCCCAACTCAATTTGATTTCCATTCACTAGCCATTGTTTGCCTCCCTTTGCTGATCAGCAATCTAGAGGGGGTGGGGTGCAAGCTTAACAGTTCTCCTTGGCTTAGTGGGGCCAGGACCCCTCCTTCATAGTCCCACCCCCACCCTCACCTTTGGAAAGGAGTGTTCTGGACTGGCCCAGCCCCAGCACGGAGCCAAGTTGGCCAGGGGGCTGTGGTGATTTTATCAGGGACCTGAAGAGTTGCTATGGGACCAGGAGCCTGGACCAGAGTAGGGTTTGGGTTGGAAAACTGAAATTCACAACCAAATAAATGGCTGGTCCCAAAAAACACACATGCGAGTTGCATTGTACAGAATGAGTGGGTTACATTTAGAATGTTGTATTTAGAATATTGCATGTGCATATATATGTATATGTACATACATATATACACATATGTGCATGCAATATATATATGCATGCAATAATATATATTATGAATATATATGTACATATATGAAAAAGATTCCATGAATTTAAAAGAGAGCAAAGAAGGAGTATAAGAGAGGGTTTGGAAGAAAGAAAGGGAAAAAAGCTGTAATTAAAATCTCAAAAAAGAAAAAAAAATCTGCTAGCAATGTCAGGTGCCTAGAGGGAGGAGGGGAAGTTAGGCCAGGTTAGGCCAGGTTAGGTCAGGTTAGCCCAGAGCACTAAGGGTTTCTGAGTGTGGGAATTACAGCCCAGAGCTGGTACCTCAGCAACCCATTTCTTTTCTGTTTTCTTTTAAAAGGTAACAGAGCAGCTCTGGTTTAAAAACTCTGTTTCTAATCTTACAGCCAAAGCCCTTTAGGACTTGTCTGTGACCTTTGGCAAAGTCTTGTTTTGTCTTGGTCTTTTGTAAATTGTCATCCTGAGTAATAGGGACCTAGAGACCTTCAAAGCTGAAGAGACTTGGCTCGGCCACCGTCATCAATTTAGCATCTCCTCTGCCAGCCCATTTGAAACATGTTTACAAACATTTGCATGCATATGAACAAATGATGATGGCGTTTGTGGATGTAAGTGGTGTCTTACTGAATCCATCTTCCCAAATGTTACTCTGCATGTTTGTTTGGTGTTGAATTATGAATTCACCAAACTGCTGTTTTGACCTGTGGCACGTAAATACGACTTTCCTGCAATGACACTGTCTGGGAATGTTTGCTCTGCTGTCCCCTGCTCACATGTGTGAGAGTGAAGGGAAAGTACAAGGGCCTGGGAAATGCCTGCTTGTGTGTAGTCTTAGAGTAGTCCAAATGTACTTTGTTCACCAGAGTCAGGTTTGTTGTTATTGTTATTGCTGTTGTTGATTTTAGACCTATTTTTATTTTAAACATATGAGTGTACGTGTGTGTGTGTGTGTGTGTGTGTGTGTGTGTGTGTGTACCATGAACATGCTTGCTGCATTAGGAAACCAGAGGAGTCATCAAATAGATTCCCTAGAACTGGAGTTACAGATGGTTGTGAGCTGCCATGTTGGGTGCTGAGCGCTGAACCTAGGTCCTCGGTAAGAACAGCCTGGTTAACCACTGAGCAGCCAGGGTAACCACTGAGCAGCCAGGGTAACCACTGAGCAGCCAGGGTAACCACTGAGCAGCCAGGGTAACCACTGAGCAGCCGGGGTAACCACTGAGCAGCCGGGGTAACCACTGAGCAGCCGGGGTAACCACTGAGCAGCCAGGGTAACCACTGAGCAGCCGGGGTAACCACTGAGCAGCCGGGGTAACCACTGAGCAGTCGGGGTAACCACTGAGCAGCCAGGGTAACCACTGAGTGTCTGTCCAGCCTCCAAAGTCAGTTTTAATCAGACAGTTCAAACACTCTGATGGGTGGGGACTGAAGCATGCCCGCCAGCCCTGTTAAGGCAGCCGGCTTTAACTAGAGATACATTCTGCTTTGCTGAAGTGGTTTTAGTATCAGAAACCCTAGCCTGCCTCTGTTTATTAATAATGCTTAGAAACAGAAAAATTTTAATTCTGAACTTTGGAAAATTAGAAGAAATGAAAGGCTAACACCTAAACTGTTCAGGAATGGAGAAATTGTTGATCAGACTTTGATAATTACAGACACACCAGAGATATCAACTTTCTTTTTTGCTCTGAGCCTTGGCTGTGTGTGTGTGTGTGTGTGTGTATCTGTCTGTCTGTCTGTTTTTGTATGTATGTGTGTATGGATATGTGTGTGTGTATCTGTATGCGGTTC
This sequence comes from Arvicanthis niloticus, assembly GCF_011762505.2. NCBI lineage: Eukaryota > Metazoa > Chordata > Mammalia > Rodentia > Muridae > Arvicanthis > Arvicanthis niloticus. The sequence continues at coordinate 13,044,726 of NC_047671.1, forward strand.
AGTAACTTCTTTATCTATATCAAAATACCCAACACATACACCCATATAATATATATACATGTGTCATTCACAAATATTGTGGTTAAGAAGGCATCTACTATAAGGGTCCAAAAATTGCTGAAGGAAGATCCCAGGCTCAGAAAATATGCAAAGACAAAGAGCATTTATTCTGCAAAAACTTCCAACACGCAGGGGTCAACCATTCTTTAAAATGGCAACCCCAGACAAAGGCGCGCAGAACTTATAGGGAACTGGGGGTTCCCTCTAAAAGGCTTAGGCAATCTAAAATTGCATTGGTGGGTGCTGGGGAGGTCACAGGTGGTCAGTAGTCTGCATTCCTATGTCAGGAACGTTTAACCATAGGATGAAATAGGGCTGCCCAGCACAGCTGGCCCATCCTGAGATAAGATAGTTCTCCATTTTTGTGGTTATCTCCAGGCTGTTTTGGGGAGGGGATTTTTATGACCTTGTTCTGGATTTTATGGTCTGTTCCTGGAGCTGGTGCCTTATGGCCTTCTTTTTGAAACCAGACCCGGTCCTTAAACGGAGACAAATCAGGTTTATGTTGGCCTTTCACTAGAACAGATTGATAAAACCAACTGTGGCATAGCTCAGTTCTTTTTTCAAATAAATATTAGACTTTATTTATTAATCTGGGGTAGTATGTCAATAGTGTGTGTGTGTGTGTGTGTGTGTGTGTGTGTGTGTGTTGACAGTTTGCAGGAGCTTGTCTCTCCTCCCACTACGCAATTCTGGGAGTCAAAACCATGTTGTAAAACTTGGCACTAAGCGTCTTTGCTAATCCATCTCGCCAGCCCCTATAGCTCGGTTCTTATGTTCATAAACATGCAGGTGATAGTTACGGGCTCACCTTAAGGCTTTACTTAGTTTGAGCATTTGTGGGCATTAACCTGTGGCCCACAGATTAATTAACAGTCTGTTGGCACATCAGAGTCCCAACTGCTGAAATCTAGTCAGTAGATCATTCGTGATTACAGAAAGAACAAAGCAACAGACTGCCCTTGTTGTGTATCAGTTCTCCAGAGAGGACCTGGTCTCCGTGGTACGAAGCATGAGGTAGTGTTTTGAGAGCAGTTGCCTGAGGAACATGGGCCCCGCAGAAGATGCAGCGATTCGAAGTCTTAGTCTGAGAATGAATAACATGGTGGCTTGTGCTCACTGCAGCTGTGGTCAGTACTCACAGTATGAGCCACGGACCCTTACTCCAACTGAAAAAGACCTCCTCTAAACTGTAAGTGCAGACCTCTGCTCCAAGTGATGCGCTTGAATGTATTCTGAATTCATTCTCTTCGGTGAAAGAAAAGAAAAGAAAAGAAAAGAAAAGAAAAGAAAAGAAAAGAAAAGAAAATAGGCCCAGTGTAGTTTAGACCTGGCCTACTCCCAGTTCCCTGGGGTGAACACTTAATTTTTCAACAATAAAACAGGTATCTGGAAATATGGCTAACAGTAGAGGGGGCATGCGTGGTGGGGTTGCTCCTTAGGTTTGCGAGCTAACCGTCCTGGTAGAGGGCAGCCCTGCCCTAAACTGAGCATCCTGGCATCTGAGACAGTCCTTTCTTTCTAAGTATCACACATCCATTATCACTGTTGACCCTCTCAATGCCCGAGTGAGGTGAGTTGGAAGGCAATGGAGGCCCCATTTGGTCAAGGTTAACTGGCTTTGCTGAGGTCATTCATTCCAGTAGCAGAATGAGCCTAAAGCGTGGGCCTCTGGGCTAGGACATCTGGGACATGGCTGGCACACAGACACGGTGCTCATGCACACTCGTGCACACACGCACCCCTCATATTGTTAATGAGGCTTTTGTTCAGCTGGGGCTCCTAAGTCCTTGCGAGCAAGAACTGTTTTACAGTTCCAGAAAGCTTCTATTAAAGAAAAACAATTAATTACTCTCCAAGTTGGTTCCTTTCTTTATTCCCAGGGTGACCAGACCTCTCTGTCAGGGCTAAAGGACAGTTAAGAATAGAAGAACATTGCCCATTCAAAAACTAACTGCTATATATCAGTTATATAAACTCCAAAATCGGCCTGAACACTGGCTGTTTCTATAAATATGAACAGTTCGCTGCCATTTTGTAGATATTAACGAAAGCAGGCCACTCTGCTGAAACGTCCTCAGGGTCCTTTAGCTGTCACACCTGTTCTATATGGAGTTACTTCACATCTCCTGCATGGAAGTACATTATACTCACCTTGTGTAGGGATGTGGTACACCTGTCCTACACAGAGGATGCCTATGCAAACTCCGTAGAGCATCATCAGAGATTTGTGAGGGTCACCTGGCCTTCCCACATCTTTGCCTCAGCACTAATCACTTCTGGGGTCTCTTCCTTTGTTCTTCGCATCAACTCACCTCTCCAGCCTCCTACACATCTGTTCCACACATCCCGCAGCCAGTGGTGAACATGAAATTATAATGTAAGCCATGAGGCAGCCAGCTGGCAGAACTAGGGCCCAAAGAAACGAAACTTGAAGGCCATTGACAGACCAAGGTAGAGTAGTACTGAGCCTTAGGGCCTCAGATGGGTAAATCCGCGAAGCTTCCAGGGGTAGATTGGCAGCAGATGAGAGATTCTGATTGGAAAAGAGAAACAGAAACTTTGCTTCTGTCTAGCCCCAGAGGTTGGCCTCTGCTGCCTCTCCACTCTCTTCCCTCTCACAGAGCTGGGCAGTGTAGCAGCGGGGCCACTTCTGTTTCCCTTTTATTTCCCTTTTCTTTCAAAAGTCAGAAAGAGACTGGAGATGGGGTGTGCACAAGGGCTTCGCGCAAAGCCCCAGCTGACTGGCCCCACAGAGGATAAATGACTCCGGGTCGCCGTGCGGCAGGTGTTACACAACTTGTCTGTGTTGGCTTGAGACCTTGGTGATCCGCCTCTAATTGAAATCGCTTTCCCTGACCTCCTCTATAAGCCAGGGCTTCTGCTGAGGTGGAAGGAAATCCTGGCTGGGCCTGTGTTCCTCTGTTATATCTGCTCACCCACCCGAGACCTGCCCAGGGTGGCCTGCAGGAGGCTGGCAACGCCCTCTAGGGGGCGTTTTAGTCTGTTTAGGAGAAGGTTTGGAGGTAGGACTGTTAATTAGCATTACAACTTAAAAAGCTACCTTAACTATCCCAGACTTTGGATGATATGTGGAGGCAGCCTAGCATAGCCTGTGAAGGATGGTGTATTTAGGATGACTTGTGTCTACGCGCTGCTTCCACGCAGGTGGCAAAGCACTTCCATCCCCTTCTAGTTATACTCTCTGGTTTCCAAGAAAACAATGACAATGGAGAAAGACTCCCCTCCTCTCACCGGGAGTCATTTGCCACTTGGGACTTAGAACTCCCGAAGCTGGCTGACTGTGGAGCACAGTCCACCTCTCCCTATTGGTCACACTCAGTGTACAGACACAGAAACACAGACGTGCACATTCCAGACACATCCTTTCACTATACTGTGATACGTTGCATAGAAAGAGGCTCAGGTGGCTCTCCGTTGAGTATTGTCAAACTTACTTATGAGTAACTCCGAGAGCGCCGGCCTCGCCGTGGCTATGACTGACTCTACACAGAATCTCACATCGTTTTAGTCTAAGTTAATTTCGATTCCTTTCTTTCTATCCCAAGAAGTTGGGTTTGCTTATTAAAAGGGCTTGGGGGGATTCCTTTAAAGTTGAAAGCTACTCTTGCTACATTTCTAGGTCTTGTCATTCCCCAAAGAACAAGAAATAGGGACAGGAACAAGATGTTTAAAATGCCATACAAACTAAAACCCGGAGCTCTCAGGAGCCCAGGACAACAGCTGCAAAGAGAAACAATGCTGATGGATGATGGCTGAGAAGTGGGTTTGCCGTCCTCCTGCCCCAGTCCTCCATGTGCAAAAAATCCTGGGTTTTAAATTTGGAGGGGAGAGGGTTGGGGTGACTGGAGAGCCCCAGAGAAGGAGGCACACTGGGAACCCAGGTTGGATGATTAAAGGCCACACGTTATTTGTCAGTTGTGCCCTAGCTGATTCCTGAAGACTTTTTTTCTTTTTAAAGTTATTAAATAATTAAAATTGGCAAAGGGAAAACTTCCCCTAAATACCTCCTGATAGCCTACTGTGTGCTAGCCTGGCACTGCTATGTCATCCACTCTCTTAAAGGTTCCTCCTTCATTCTTATCCCTTGTCAAGTGTACACTGTTACACCTGTGTCATAGCAGAAGCCTCTGGAACTCATTTTGTGAACAAAGTTTGAATGGAGTTTGCTGGACTCTAATCGATGTGGCATCCTAATCCTAGAAACTGGCTGGTGGGGTCCATATTATTTTTACAGATTTCTGGCTTAATTAAGGCCATCTGTCATAGTTAATAGTTCAGTCTGATACTTGCCTGAACATAAGCCCTGCATGTTAAAGCCAATACCAGGGGAAATTCAAGCAAAGAATGGAACCAATACAAATCATTTATGTAATTCTGAGGGAAAAAAAAGCAATAATCATATAGGGTGAAAGTTAATAAGGTTAATAAGAAAATAAAGCGAAAAGAGGCAATAGCCAGAAGATATTAAGAAATCCTTCAGAGAAGATAAAATTCAAATGTCAATAGAATATGAGAAGATGTTTACTGCTTCTATCTACATCTCCACAGTCAAATCTGTAAAAAGTGTCACGTGCCAACGCCTACCACTGCCACAGCTGGGGGGGGGTGGGATGGCAGGAGCTTCCTCTACACCAGATTATGGGTGAAGTGAATCATCCTACGCTTTTGGAAATAAACTAGGAAGTAATTATTAAATTGTGAAATAGAGGTGCCCTTTAACCCAGCAATGTAACTCCTGGGAACTGGTTCTTTAAAAACAAAATTTCAGTAGGAAAATCTCTATTCCAAGCTAAGGTTTCTCACATCAGTGTTATCTGTAGCTGCATAAAATAAAAGCAAGATGAAGGCCCATTTGCAGAGAAAATGGGGAAAACCATGGTGACGTTTCTTCTGTGGATTCCTAGGGCTCCTGGTGCACAGAGCCCTGTTGCTGCTGACTTGGGGTGATTCCAGTGATGTAATTTTAAGGAAAGAAGAACAATGTATAGAGAAAGGGAGGGGTGCTGTCTACCTTTGTAGTGATAACTCTCACCAAGTGCACACAGGTAGTCATATATGTGAGTGACTGTGCGCATGAAGAGAAGTGAAGAAGGAATCAAAACAGATAGATGCCAGGAAACACAGAAGGAGAACAGGAGGGTGTGCTGGGTCCACAGGGAATCAGAGAGATTCCAAAAGATGCAAAATATAAAAGAGTGTCAATGGAATCCACCCAAGTGGCATGATTCAATGCATGTAAAATTCTCTCTGTGTGAATATCCATACACATACACACATGTATGTCTGTATGTGGTTGGACAAACTAGCTCTAAAACTCACATAAAATTTCCTGGAGTGAAAAATTGCTAAGATACTCTTGACAAGCAAATCCTAGATGTGTGTGTAGAAACTAGGGTGTCTTCCACTAGCAAATGCCAAGACTGGATTTGCACAACTACAGCGACTCAGAGGACACAGAGGAAAGGAAAATGAGTAGCCCAAGAGACTTGACCAGGGGCTTTGGGAAACAAGTGCATACGTCCACATACATGTGGGTGGATAGGTAGGTAGGTAGGGAGGTGGGTGGATAGATAGATAGGTAGGTAGGTAGGTAGGTAGGTAGGTAGGTAGGGAGGTGGGTGGGTGGGTAGACAGGTAGGTAGGTGGGTATGTAGGTAGATAGATGAATTGATGGATAAATGGATGGATGGATGGATGGATGGATGGATGGATGGATGGAGTCCTATCCTAGCTTGTTTCTTTGCTATGATAAAACACCATGACTAAAAGCAACTTGAGGAGAAGAGAGTTTATTTACCTTACATGTCCTGTTTTCAGACCATTGTGGAGAACTTGAGACAAGAAACCTGGAGACAAGAAAAGAAGCAGAAGCTGTGGATGAAGAATGATTACTGGCTTGCTCTCATAGCTTGCTCAGTTTATTTTCCTATACAACCCAAGACCACCCATGCCTAGGTATGGCCCACAGCAGTCTGGGCCCTTCCACAGCAACCATTGTGTTACAATTACTTTTCTCTTGCTGTGATAAGATACCATAACCAAGGCAACTTACAGATGAAAGAGTTTATTGGCTTACGGTTTCAGAGGTTGAGTCCATGACTATCCTAGGATAGCAGCAGGCAGAAACAGTAGCTGAGAGCTTAGCTTGATCTTGACCCACAAGGTCAAGGGACAGAGAGAGACAAAGAGACAGAGAAAGAGAGAGACAGAGAGACACACATAGAGAGAGAGAGGTGAAACTCCAAAGCTCACACCCAGAGGCACACATGCTCCAACAAAGCCATGCCTCCCAATCTTCCCTAAACAGTTCCACTAATTCAAACATATGAGTTTCTAGGGGCATTCTCATTCAAACCACCACAATCATCAATTAAAAAAAAATGCCCCCACAGACTCGTCTCCAGGCCAATCTGATGGAGTCATTTTCTCAGTTGAAGTTTCCTCTTCCCAGATGACTTTAGCTGAAATGATGCTGGCAAAAACTTAACTAGCACAGATGGATGAAAGAGAGTAGATAGATAGATAGATAGATAGATAGATAGATAGATAGATAGATAGATGCATGGATAGATAGATAGATAGATAGATAGATAGATAGATAAATGGGTGGATAGATATGATAAATTGATAGATGATAGATAGATAGATATGATAAATTGATAGATGAGATAAATAGATAGATAGATAGATAGATGATGAAGAAAGATGATAGAGATAGATTACAGATAGATATAGATGATAGATATAGATAGATTACAGGTGATAGATAGGTAATAGATGATAGATAAATGATAGATTAGATATAGATGATAGATACATGATTGAAGATAGATAGATGATAGATATAGATAATAGATGATAGATGATAGATATAGATGATAGATTAGATTAGAATAGATTAGATAAAGATAGATGATAGATATAGGAAAGTAGGAGAGAAGGGAGGGGAAAAGTAAGAGAGGTGGATTTGCAGACTCTTCAAGGTGTCTACAGAGATGCAGAGTACAGGAAGTGCTCAGCTCATCAGTCACTGACAGTGGTGTGCCCGTTAGTGCAGTCACCTTAGCAAACTGACTCTACCTATTTCAGTGCAAACAAATCCTATTGCTGAGCTTCACTGAACAGACTGTGGTCACTGGAGCAATGAAAGCCAGCACAGGACTATTCGTAGCAGCAACTCACCATGTTCTAAATCCAAAATCACAAGACGCCTCCTGGCTTTAAAATGACTAAGTAACAGTGCATTCTTACCATGGGACTGGTTTGAATGAGAATGGCCCCCAGTGAACAGATGACTTCTGTCAACATCACCATACAACTATACCTCCAGGTACTGGTGAGAAAGGTAAAAAGCTAGGCACAAAGATGCACACTGATGTAAAGGCAAAGCATCACAGTTAATTTATGCAATTAAGGACTGACACAATGGTGAGGGAGTGGGGTGGAGCCTGGCAGACAGAGGATTCTGGGGAGCTGGCCCCATTTTTTTTTGTCCTGTGGTATTTTGAATGAGAAAGCCCCTCCCCCCATGGGCTTATATGTTTGAATACTTGAGCAGCAGTTAGTGAAACTGTTAGGAAAGGATTAGGAGGTGTGGCCTTGTGGGAGGAGGTTTATCACTGCAGTATGGCTTTGAGGCTTCAAAATCTCACTCCACTTCCAGTCCTCCCTTTCTCTTTCTTTCTCTCTCTCTGTCCATCTCCCCCTCCCCTTCCTTCTCTCTCTCCCTCCCTCTCCCTTTCCCCTTCTATTCCCCCTCCCCCTCCCCACTTCTCTCTTCCTTGAACTCCTGGATCAAGATGTAAGCTCTCAACCCAGCCACTACCTTACTGCAATCCCCACTGCAACAGTCATGGACTCACCCTACTCATCTAAAATTTATTTAAACAAGTTAAACATTTTCTATTATAAGTCACCTTGGTTGTGGTGTTTTATCTCAGTACTAGAAGAGTAACTAAGATAGTAGTAGTTAGACTGGTATTCAGTTTATAATAATTTATCAGCTTGAAAATGTATGATTGGTGCACATTTATGCATCATGATTCAATAAATACACAAACAATTACAATGGCAATTACATCAGGAGATGAAATTTGAGCTAATTGTTGCATTCTCACTTTTTCAATATTTTGAGTTTTACCATCTGTATGTATTGTTTATAGGATCTGAAAATTAAAGTTATTTTAGTTGTGAAAATAGCTTAAAATGACTCAGAAGCACAGTTACGTTCATTCAACTAATTGAGCTAAATATAGGTCCTTCAACAAAAGTATTGATTATTATTTTTCATGTGTGTGTGTGCTTATGTGCATATATGTGTGTGTATGCATGTGTGTTTGTGCATGTGGAGGCCAGAGGAAAACCACAGGTATCTTCTATCATTCTCTGCTTTAGTTTTTGAGAGGGGGTTTCTCATTGGGCCAGAGCTTGACAAATTAGTTGGCCAGGAATCTCCAAGGCTCCTCCTGTCTCCATCCTCCTAGGGCAGGGCTTACAGAGTTGTAGCACCTTGGTTCCTTTGTTGGTTCATTTTACATAAGAGCTGAGTTGTAAACTCAGGTTCTCATGTTTGCACATCAAGCACCTTGCTGACTGAGCCATCCCTCCACTCCCACAGACAGGGTTTTATTTTGTTGTTTCAGAACTGAGGATTGATCTTACCTCTTCATACATGCTGAGAAATCTCTCCACCTCTGAGCTACCATCCCAGCCATGATTTTGAGAAAAGATATGGACTTGCCAATCTCAGTGTTGGGTTTTTTTTTTTTTTTTTCCCTTGCTTGGATACCGATTCTCCTTTGCTCTTGAGAGATCACACATCCACACCTCTGACCCTGACATGAGCAAACACCATAGCACCGGACTCTTTCACATGACACAGGGCCAAGTGTTATAGATAGAACCCAACCAGACAAGCAAGAAACCCTGGTTTCTAAACTTCTTGAAACTTTAGCAGTTGGATAATTTGGAAACTACTTCCCTGATTTGATCGAGTGCCCTATCCAATCAATTTTAAGATCCCTTGTCAATCTGATACTCTTTCATGTTTTAATGGTGTGAGGTAGATTTCAGATTTTGGAGTCAAGTTCTTTGGGCACCACCCTCATGTACTTGGTATCAGCTACATGAGGAGTGCCAGAGTAGGCACTTGGAGCACGCACTAGAAGGGAGCTTACCCTGTAGAGTGAGAGACAGGCAGCAAATGAATGAACGAGTGAATGGATAGATGGATGGACACCAAGATAAAGACTCTGGTGATAAATTCTTGCAAAGAGAGCAGTATGAGCTACAAAAATTATCCACTGGGTTTCACAGCAGGTTTTGGGGCCGAGAAGTCATGCTACCGGAGGAGCTAGTCTGGAGCAAGGATGAGGTCAAGGACTGTTCAAACCCCAGAAATCAAGTCCTGAGGTCAGCAGAAGTAGGACTTCCCCCTTGCTCTGGGCCTGCCTGTCCCTACACATACACTGTGTCCCCATCTTTGCCACATCAGAGGTCACATAGCCTGGTAGCCAGGTTAAATTTCCTCTGTCCTTATGAGGCCATGTCCAGCAGCACCTGGGATTCCTTCTTATGCCAAGAAGATATTCCCAGCACCCTGGTCTGGACCAAGGATGTACAATCACCTCATAACCCCTACTTACCCACTAAAGGTTTAAATAGGCTTTGTTCCCCCCAATTAAAGGAGCTCTTAATGAAATCTGCCTCCCTAAAGTCTGTTCTTGTCAAGCTCACAGCTGTCTGAGGTTTCTATTACCCCCAGCAATTTCTGCCTTGCTTTTACCTCTCAGTCCCCTGGTCTGATGGTGGGTGATCATGCCATTAAGGGAGGAGGCTCGAGTGGAAAGGACAGGGTAGAGCTGGGAACCTAAACAACAATACTTTCAGAGGACTGTGAGGAAGGAAATCATATGAGGTACCTGATGGATGAAATGGGAAGAGAGGGGATGGTGAAAACCCACCAACACAATTCAGAAGGTTTCCTGGGAAGGAAAGGCAAGGGGTCATGTGGCATCTAGACAGAAATGTTAGGTTAAGAAGGCCGTTTTGCTTTATTATTGCTTGTTTTGTTTAGAGAACCAGAGTAGGGCATGCTAATGCATTGGCAGGTTGATAGGTGGGATCTAGGGGAGGAAAACAGATGACGGACAGGAGACCACACAGACATGGAGACAAAGGCTTTAGCAGCACAGGGCATTAGAGGCAGTGCACAATGGATTACTCTTAGGATGGGCAGCTCTTCTGTGAGGCTCAAAGGAAAGAGACGAAGGTACAGGTGAGACAGGTAATCTGTGGAGGAAAGATTTAGGAGGCAGTCCCATCCTGATCCTTTTCCCTCATTGAAGTATGAAGTCTCATCTACTGAGACTTCATTTGGGGTACTTGGAGACAGCTAAAGGACTTAGTAGGTATACTTCTAGAATTGAGTTGAAGTCTGTAATCATAAAATCTCATAAATACTACAGTAAATTTTTAGAGCATCAATTTCTCCTTTGATATGTAAAATAGTAAGATTCAGGTCACCTTGGTTCCTTATGACTCTGTAAGTAACCCCTAGTTCTTTCTAGGGAAAAAAATGTATGTGTATGTGTGTGCATGTGTGTGCATGTGTATGTGCAGAAAGGGCAGATGAGGGCATCAGATCCATTTGAGCTGGAGTTGAGCTACCCCATTCAAATACTGGTAACTGAATTCTAGCCCTCTGTAAAAGCAGCAAGCACTCTTATCATCTTTCCAGCTCCTGAAAAGGCTTTGAAACTGGTGAGCTTCGTTGGTGTTAGTAAGTCTGTAACTAAGAGAGCTTTGAGGGATTATCACATCCAAATGAATGGAGCAAATGATCAGGGAAAGTGCAATGTCATGTGAATTGAATGCAATATATCCACTTGTTCTTCTGGTTATCTATTTGTCTGCCCATCCATCCATGTATCCACACACTTACCTTACCATATACCACCTACCCACTCATATACCGACATACCCACTCATCTACCCACATACCCACTCATCTACCCACCTACACACTCATCTACTCACCTACCCACTCATCTATTCACCTACCCACTCATCTACCACTTACCCACCTATCTACCCACATACCCACTCATCTATCCACCTACCCAGCCATCTACCCACCTATCCACTCATCTACCCACCTACCCACTCATCTATTCACCTACCCACTCATCTACCACCTACCCACCCATCTACCCACATACCCACTCATCTACCCACCTACCCACTCATCTACCCACATACCCACCACTTATCTACTAACCTATGCATTTGTCGTTCTACCTACTCACTCATCCTACCCGTCCATCCTTCCATCTGTTCATCCATCCATCCATTCATCTATTCTTTGAGCCTCTCTCAAGCTAGCACTGGGTGCTGGGATAACAGCATCCCGATTTGTTTATTAGTTATCTGATGATTGATTCTGTAATTTGCTCAACAGGTGTTTGCTGAACATCGTCTATTTTTGTGATTCACCCTCTACTGCGGCCTGTGGAGAACATAAGGATGCAGAGGGGATTCTGTCCATTCCCGTGATGTTTGTGCTGAGGCAGGAATGTCCTTTGCTTCTAAAGTAGAAAAGCCAACACTGCACGAGGTCCGCCAGGCCAGAGCTCTGATTCTGAGCTCTGTATACGCAAGAGCATCTCTGGCAGGAGGCAGGATTTCAGCTCCGCCTCACACCTCAGTCTCTTATCTTCGGGGGGGGGTGTGCAAACTTGAAGAAATAGCACGATATTAGAGCAAAGTCATAAACATAAAACATTAACATGTAATTCCCTTATGCTTTTGAAAAATTACTTCATAAACGCAAAGTAAAATATTTTTCCCTTTTTATTACCTGACAATTACATATTAAGAATTTCTTTTTATGTTTAAAAACATATGCAAGCCGGGGAAGGCAGACGCCGAAATGTAATTGCTTTCCTTCTATAAGAATCAGATGTCATTTGCTTCCAACTCAACTCTGAAAAGGAGATAGGAAAAAGCAAATTGTTGTATACATTAAATTTGGAAACATCTGATAGCTTTCCTCAATTAAACTATTTAAATGGAAAAAGATTGCTGTACAGCTCTATCATATCCCACTGAATAAAACCTCGGCTGAGGCAAATTGGCAGTGGCAGGTACCAAATGCATCGGCCATAATGAGATTGGACAACCTAGTGGAGGTCATTGGTAATTGTTATTATATGCAATATCGCACTGTCAGAAACAGAAACAACACCCTAGCAGCAAGCAGACCAATGTAAAGGGCCTGATGGTCTGAGCAGGGGCTGGGGGTGGGAAGCTACTGAGCTGAGGTAACTGAGGGATGTCAGGAGAGCCAGAACTCTTGGTGGGGCTGGTAAGAAGGGGGTTTGTTGCTGTGTATGCTTGGCATGTGGTAGTTCAACCGTTACTCATCTTATAGGTGCAATGTTGCCTGTTAGCTTCTGAAGCAGGGTCTCAGGCTGGCCCCCGAGCCACTGAATGGCACCCTGAGGAGGGAAGTGAGAAAGAAGGCAAGGCTTGTATTTGCTGTGGGTTTGCCCTGAGCTGTGGTCCTGATTCACTTGACTCAAAGTTGTCCGTTTGTTCCGGTTTTGTTTCCCCAACAGCTTTCTAAATGTTGAGAAGGAAAAAGGATATTTGCTTGTCTTTATGACTCAAGTGTCCCTGTGAAACTTCCAAACTTAAGAAAAAAGAGCCAGCCAGAGCTGGTTGAGAGCGTCTGGATGTGAACTCTTAGGATCAGTGGCCCAAGGGTGGCAGGACAGTCACAGTGGGTCTCAATGCTTCTAAGCAAGCCTGAATTCCAGAGACCTTTAGTAAGCACGAACACTGAACCTTGCTCACAACCATCCTGTCAGCATTTCCCAGTAGTCCACAGCTTTTGCATAGCTGTGGTCAGTGCACCAGCAGCAATGCAGGGCGCTGTCCTCTGGGAGCAGTCAGGGACTGTTACCTTGAAACGGGGTGGATACGACCATTTTCATAGGCTAAGAACCTCGAGATGCCTGAGGTGCTTGCTACCTGACAGTCCCCTGTCTTGCTAATGTTTCTAGCATGCATGCTAGGGTTACAGGTGTGTGTCTCCCAGCTTAGGATGAAAAGATATTATTTCTGTTGCTGTTGTTGTTGTTTTTTGTTTGTTTGTTTGTTTGTTTTTTTGTTTTTTTGTTTTTTTTGGTTTTTTTTTTTTTTTTTTTTTTTTTGGTTTTTCGAGACAGGGTTTCTCTGTATAGCCCCTGGCTGTCCTGGAACTCACTCTGTAGACCAGGCTGGCCTCGAACTCAGAAATCCGCCTGCCTCTGCCTCCCAAATGCTGGGATTAAAGGCGTGCGCCACCACCGCCCGGCTTATTTCTGTTGTTTTAAGATCTATTTTATCTTCTACTTTTGTGAATGAGTATTTTACCTTCACGTGTGTCTGTGTACTGTGTGCATGCCTGGTGCCCACCGAGGCCTGAAGAGGGCACTGGATCTGCAGGCACTAAAATTATGAATGGTTGGGTTGGGAGGCACTGTGGGTACAAGAATCAAAACTAGGTCCTCTGAACAAGCAGCACATACTCCTAAGACTCTGGCCCGTACTCCATTTGTTTATTCCCATGGATCACCTGTCCCCTGTACCCAGAACTGGTGATGCACAGAGGATGCAGAGCCTAGATTCTGTCCTAGTGGAACCAACAGCTCAGAAGGGAAACAGACATTAGTACAATCCCTGTCCTCCCACCAGGGGTAAAGAACCAAGGAGAGAGGCTCTGAGTGGGTAGAGCTGCTCAGGGGTGGCTCCTGGAAAAGCTGGAATTTGAAGTTGGCTTGAAGGCTGGGTATAAGCAGATGGGAGGAATTTAAGCCAAGAGAGTAAGGAGAAGAGAGGCTAGCCACAGAACCACACACTGGAAGAATAGGTAGTGTTCAGGCACACACATGGCAAAGAGAAATCCCCTGGCACTCTTGATAAACAGCCTCTTCCTCTGCCCTTAGCACCAAGTCCTGGCCATTAGGATTAAGAGGTGCACCTGACCAGTCTTTTACCTGTGAAAGAGGAAGATCTCATACAGCCCGGGCTGGCCTCGGACTCCTGATCTCCCAGGTTGGCCACTTATTTAGGGTTATTTAAGCCTTAAAAAGTCTTCTTAGTTCTTAGACCTTCTTGGTTCTACTTGATTTTCATTCACTAACAAGCCATAGGATCCTCTAGACAATAATTAGACTCATTGACCTGGAGAGGTTAAAGTGGATGCAGAAGAGAGGAAGCATAGCACAGATCCGTCCTTTCTTTACCACCTTCCAGGGAACATTGAACACTTGGCTCTGCCATAAGCATTGAGACCCACTGTGACTGTCCTGCCACCCTTGGGCCACTGATCCTAAGAGTTCACATCCTGCAGGGGATCACTGGATCACTGGATAAGTTAGATCACATTACCGCCACACCAGAGTTACCTGAAGAGCAGGTGGCCAAGGCAGAAGAACACGAGTCACTGGCAATAGCTCAAGTGAGCACCCATGGTAGAGGGTAAAGGTGAGAGTGAATGACAGAGAAGAGAAGGTTAAAAAGTGTCCAGCAAAGGGAGAGAAAGCTTCTGACAGTGGGAGAGTAGGGCTGGGTCCTTGGGGGCTGGGCTGGAAGAGAGTCTTACCATGACTCTTAGGCTCCAGAGAAGGCCCTGCTAAGAGCCCTTGGGGAAGATGCTCACCACCATCAGGACTAACCCAAGGATTCATCTTGAAGAAGGAAAAGATTCAGATGTTTAAAGGAAGACAGTATTGCTATTCATGGCCACCATCGCCTCACAAGGAGAGCAGATCCTTCTTAGGGAGAGTCCCTTGGGGTTGCTAAGCACCTGGCTGCATTTGAATGCACAAATTAGGTTTGGGACTGGGGCTTAGAGAAACAGGATGCTAGAGAAGAAATTTGGAGGGACCAGGGGGGAGGAGGAAAGAGGTGAACTCAAAGAACTGGGGGGAGGGACAGCTAGAGTAAAACTTGAAGAAGCCAGCAGAAGGCCCTTGGTGGTGAGTGGAAGGCAATGGGGAGTTGGATATAAAACAGTGCAGTGCTATTTGGGTCTCTGCCTCATGTAGTCATCTACAAACTAAGAAAGAGGCTATGTCCCATCTGGTGCTCTCCAGTACTTCCCAGGGAGTGCTTTCTGGGAGGATGAGATGTTCCACACACTGGGTGCTTCAGGAGTGTGTGAGCGTTGGGTGTGGGAATCAATGGGCTCTTCCCTACGACACAGGTGGGGCTTGGCTGATATTGGACCTCCAGCCTCAAGAGAGCCCACTATGCTGGATTATAGACATAACTGCTGATGGAGAGCCATGCTCTGAGGAGCAAGGACATTGGCAAGTTTGGGGACAAGATGGGCCTGCCTGAGAGTGGAGATGGACAAGGGTAGCCTCAGAGCTCAGAACCTGGATGGCTCAGCTAAACCAGCTACACATTCTTCAGGGCATTGGAAGAAACTTTGGTACATAAAAGTGTTAGAGTTTGTTGAAGCAGACAGAACCTCCCAATTCAAGAATTGGGGGGCTCCAAACACAAAGTGGAGCAGAGGTTATAAGTTGAATGGGGAAGTAGAACAAATTAATTATCTGACGGGGTATAGTTTTCAAAAAATTTGCCTCATTTGGTCCATCCTAATGGGAGGTTCACAACATCTAATTAATAACCAGTTGGCCATCTATGTTTGCTGGCTTTCTTTTAAATTGGTGGTTTACAGGAACTGTGGCTGAGTTAGGTTTTTGGGTTGACTCTTACTCTTATGTAAGAGTCCAAGGTATTAGGGTCACTTCCACCTAATTCCCACACCCTGATTAATTATTTTAACCCAGGACATTGACATCTTGGTTCTCATTAACACACTCTACTCCTAGTTTTTAGATAGAAGAAAACAGTAACTTCAGCAAGCATTCCTGGAGAACGTTCCATGTCCCAGGGCACCATTCAAAACCCCTAACATGTATTCATTCATTTGAGGTTCACAGTACCTCTTTGATGGTAGTTCTCTCATTGTCTCCACCTCCCATATAAGGAAACTGAGGCACAGGGAGGCTCATTCTGATCTCCCTGAGCACGTGTAGATACATTTGCTATGTTTCAGGATGCAGAGTGCTCCAGCGTGTTGGGGTGTGCTTCTAGCATAGCAGCAGTGAATGGCGGAACTCAGACATGTTACTCTTTGTCCATGCTTTATCTGTCACCTTCAAGGTAAAACATTGCGGTTTCATCTTTGTACCTGCTGTGTAGAGCAGAATGTCAAGTCAGTTTTTGTACAAGGGTGAGCCACAGATTTCTAGGCAGGGGAGTGGTGTGGAAAACGGTGTGATGTTTGGGGGAGGCTCTGCTGACTGGGTGAATTTCATGAGGCGATTCAGGACACGGGACCTGTGGTGTTTCAACTGTGCCCATAGTAGGGACAGGTTTGAGGGGCAGGGTGGGGGTGGGGAGAGCCTTGCCTCTCTGCCTCCTAGCATAGCAGTCTGAGTATTTAGTCAGGCCCTGTCTTTTCTTGTTTCCAAGTTTTGCATCACTTTTCCTGCCTGATAAAAACCTTGCTTTGGATTCAGGGGCTGACAGGGACCCTGGGATCTTAGTGACTCTAAGGTGTTGAAACTCATTGTCTTGTTGAACCTTTGACTCTTGTAACTGAGGCCTGTAGCTGTGACAAACACATCTCAACTATCAAAGGCATTTGAAATAACACACAAACACAGTTAGCTCTGCCCCCAGAGAGAAGGAGCAAGCTGGCACAGTTGACAGTTAAGAAAGCAGGCTCAGACCCAGCCAGGGCTCTCCTGCTGAACTCTTTATGTGACCTGACCAGTGGATTAGGGTTAGGTGGTTTAGACCAGTGCTATTCCATGGGGTGGCTACTGTGGAATCTTGAAGAAACAGGAATTGAAAATAGAGTTAATACTATAGAAATTGGATTTGGGATATAGTGAAACACCTTTTTTTTTAAAAAAAAACAAAAACCACAAACTATAGATTTAGCTTGAGAAAATCTCTAAATAGTAGAAAATTGCTAGATAGAAATTTTTCAGTTAGTTAATTTTTGACTAGTTGTCCTCTTCACCTTGGGAGCATTCTTGAAAGTTCTGGGAGACAGACAAGCTAGCTAAAGGGTCAAAGGGGAGTATGGACAGGGAAAAGTTTGGGAACTCTGTGGTACTGTTCTCAGAAACCATGGAAACACCTTCCCTAAGAAATGGTATTAAATTTTAATTTATAATGTTTTACTCTAATCTCTGCTCCCTACCTCTTTCCCACTTTTTAAATTTATAGCCTAGCTCATTCTCAGAAGGCAGGAAGACAGGAGAAGCCTTTGGAAAAACTGCTGAGAGAAAACCATGCAGGAGACATTAGGATAGGTCAACGCTCTCCTACTTCATTCCTGTCATGGATGGGGATTCCAAGAGGAAGGAAGGAATCATCTGTCCTCGGGGAGAAAAAGAGGCTCAGATACAATCAAAAGTAGGAAGAGAGACACCCCCCCCCCATAACTGACCAATTCAATTGCAACCTAGGAAGAATTGGGCAGTGTGTACATATCAGCCAGGGGTATAAACAACAGAGAACTCAAAATGGATGACTTAGAAGATCTCTTAAGCAGGCAATCCTCAGGCCAGGTAGCTTCTGTATGCCAGGGATGCTGGAGGCAGAGTATATACTTCAGCTGCAGACATCAATGCCTGATGGGGTCCAGGAAGGATGCAGGACATTGACACTTCCCAGATGCCTCTATGCTTCTGGGAGGGGACCTACCTCAGAAGTCCCTGAGCTTGTCTGTTTAGATCAATGGAAACACTGGTGTTCTGTGCTCACCCCCAACCTAGCTCCTAACTATGGGGAACTGGACCATTAGAACTGACATAGGCTAGTCTATGTTGAGAATAGCTTTCTGAGCAAAATGCTGGTGTGCTCAGATGGTTTGGGATCAACAAGAACACAGGAGGGAGACAGTAGCAAGCTCCTAAGTCCCCAAAGCAGGAACATAGGTGGGATTCTCCCTGGAAGGCTGGTCTGGCCTGTGCAGGATGATCTGTTGTGACTTCTTTCTTTAGGTAGGGAATCATAAGGAGTTCTAAAGAGAAGACTAGCCCGAGCAACCCCATGCCAAGCAGCAGATGGAAGGACCTGGATGCTAGACCTTGGGCAGCTTCCATTCTCAAAGCAAGGTGTACGCGATGCCAATGCTATTTGTGGTACCCGGTGCTGAACTCTGGCCTGGTTCAGACTGGGTCTGCTCATGCCATGACTAAGGAGCATGGTGCTTCAGAGGAGAGATGGCCAACTTCAGAGACAACAGCTCTGACAGAGACTTTGAATTTGGCCTCTACAGGCAATCCACCATAGCTGTAAAAGCACAGCCTATGCCCGTCCTGCGTACCTACCCTTGCAGTCTGACATTCACCTGTGCTCAGCTCACTTGTCTGTAAAATGGAGTTCGCTACATTATTAGGGCATCTAGAAAATAATGAGCCTTCACAATTGTTGGCACTGGTGTAGAAAAGGCCGTGAGGATGAGGATGAGGAGGAGTCTAAGAGTCTAACGAGGGAGCAAGAGGCAGGTGTCGTGTGCAGTTTCTGTTTGGTTTTTGCATATATATTTAAAGATTAGAACAATGACTATATCTCTGGCCTGCACTCAGACTCAGTGCTTGTTAACATCTAACCTGGTTTATTCTCCCCCCTCTCCTCTTTCTCTAATTTCTTTCTTTCTCTTACCTCTCTCTCTATCTCTCCTCTTTCCTTTTTTCTCTAATTCACTTAAAATCAAGCTTCAAACAGCTGGAGAGCCTAATGGTTAAGCTTAGTGGTTAATATCACTGAATTCTGTTCCACAGAACATCAGTCAAATTCCCATCATCCACATGACAGCTCAAAACTCCAGTTCTGGGGAATCTGGTGCCCTCCTCTGACCTTCCTTGGCTCTGCAGGCATGTGGTGCAATGGACATTTATGCAAAAATAGCCATGTATATATAGCAAACTTCAGATATATTGTAACTTTACCCCTAAATACCTCAGTCAACATCTCCTAAGAGTGGAGACATTCTTCTACTCGATCATTAGCATCCTGAGAAAATTAACAAGAGTACCCTCCCTGAAATGATCTAACTCCAGTCTCATCCGGGTTCCTCTCCTTTGATCCAACTCATGGTCTAACAGTGCTGGTTTTAAAACAGGAAAGTATGTGCCTCCCTTAGTAAGCTTGAGAAGCACAGTATGTGCTTGCATATTGCATCTATAAGTACCTGTGCATAGATTGTATAAGCAGGTATGCTTGTGTCATGTGTGTGTTATGTATGCCTGTGTACTTCTGTGTGTATGTGATGCGTATACTTGTGTGAGGCTATGTACACATGTGTATACACATATGTGTGCGCTTGTGTGTATGCACGTGTGTGAGTATATGCACTTGTGTGTGTGAATGTGTGTGTGCATGTGCACAAGTGTGTGTGTGTGTGTGTGTGTGTGTGTTCTGAAGATGGAAGTACTAAGGAACCATCTTTGACCTAAATGAACCAAGATGTGCTAGCAAGTCAATGGTCCAATTCCCCCCTTCCCTCCCAATACATTTGAAGAAATACGAGTTAAACTCCAGAAACTGTTGAGTGGAACCAATCTCGGCTGAGGAGGCTGAAGATCCTAATGGTTTTGTTCCCTTGATAGATTGATTCAGGTGTCCCTCTCCCCCATCATCTCCTTTCAGGGAGCCAGCACAAAAGTCTTTTCTTTGCTCTAAAGGGTCAGCATTATCTTCTATTTTCCTCTCCAGGCCTGCAGCTGACGCACAAAGAAAGGTGTAATTACAATGTGACGTGCTGCTGATCGAGGGGCCTGGAAATTCTGAACCACTCACTCTGTTCAGAATACATTTCAATTTGGGGCTGTGAATTTGACATTGAAATGAGTTTTTTCTTTAAGACCCTAGAGAAAACAGCCCATGCACAGGCGCATTCACAAATGGTTTTGCAAATCTAGGCTAAAGTGAACATCCAATTTGAGGAGGCCAAATCAAGCTGGAATCCTAACGCTCAGAGCAAGAGCCCGGCAAGGCAGAGTTGGCTCTGGGAGGGCACAGCCTTGAACTTGGTCTTTTTCTAACCACTACTGCCCTTCCTGGATAGCTCATGAGTTGACAGTTCCTGTTTCCAGATCCCCAGACGTCTTACTCTGTGGTTCTAGGGTTCAGGGGTCGAAGCTGCTGAGATCATCACTTGATAGGGAAGAACCCCTCAGGGGCAGAACCTCCAGCAAGTCCACTATGGTTTGGCTGGTGAAGACATTTGATTCGACCTTTGACCCTTCACCTTACAGAAATCGCTGAGCCTGGGTATGGCTCAATGGCTTGGGAAGTACACTATCTGATAATCATGCTAGTTTCCATAGTAACAGCATTCCTCATGTGAGCATAGGACAATCCTCTGTGACAAGACCAGTACTTCTGTTCCTCACTTGAGAGTTGTGGAAACTGAGGAACAAGGAGCCATTAGCCAGGTTATGAAGTTGGAATTTGCACCTGAATATGCCTACTCCAGATAATTCCCTGTCTACCCACATTTCTGCACCGCCTTAGCCACACCTGTCCTGCTCTTACCATTTCCTACATGGCTTCACCTCATTCCTAGCATGCCAGGCTATCGACTGTGAAGCCATGTATCTGTGTCCTGGGCTACAGGAAGCTTCCAAAGGGAGGCTGGATGCGAGCCTCTGTTGAGATGTGCTCTGTCTAGCATGTTTGACTTTCTTCTCTTTGGGGATGATCTGGATCAAGGCAATTCACATTGTACTCACCTGGTCTCTGTTCACTAGCCAGGATTCTAGACTCAGCCCACCCGCTGTTTATTCCAGCTAAAGATCTGAAGGATAGCATTCAGACAGCAGCCTGTGGGCTCTGAGTGCCTTTTCTCTTCTCTACACTCTTGCTGGCAGGAGGGACTATTCAGGTGCTCAAAATAATTGCACAAGACCAGATGCCCAGTGTCCTGGTCTCTCAGTGACTTCGTAGGCATGCAAACTGAACTGCAGCACTGGATCCTGGGGTTCCTGGCAGGCAGGGAGAACCATCCATGTCTCCAGCAGGCTGGACTTGGCTTCTCTGGAGCAGTGAAGATGGGCCTCAAATGAACATGGAAAAGCTACCATAAACCTAGCCCCCCAGTCCCTTGCCACCCAGCTGGGGCAGCTTAGGGAGCCAGATTAAAATGATACGCTTTCAATTTGGCCTTAAATGAATTCACCAAATCGGCATCTTTGATGTCAAGTGGAAGTGAATTCCACAAATCTCAATTTATTTTATGGGGCAGTGTTATTGATTTTTTTTTATCGTCTGCTTCTCTTTCTTCTCTCCTCCCTCCCCTGCCAACCCTCTTCCACCTGGATTGAACAGTTTGATTTAAGAGTGGCAATTCCAAAGGAGGGAAGAGACACTTCTGCCTTCTTCCTTGACACCCTCCAGCCCCAGTGCCCAGGGCACATGTGTCCCTTTAGCTGCAGATGACTCGACTGTCAGGAAGGAGCTTGTCTTGTTAGGCCCTCCCTGGGCTGACTAGAATAGTTGGTATGCCCTTTCCTTTTCCCAGACCTGTATGATGTCATCATGAGCCTACCCTCAGCCAGCATGGTGCCTATGTGTGTTACTATGGCAGCCACACATATCCCTCAATGTGCCTGTTCACTTCCCTAAGGCCACAGCATCTACCCTGGGCCTTGCAAACATGCCCACACTTGGTAGCTGTCTTAGTTTGGCTTTTACTGCTGTAAACAGACACCATGACCAAGGCAACTGTTGTAAAAACAACATTTAATTGGGGCTGGCTTACAGGTTCAGAGGTTCAGTCCATTATCATCAAGGTGGGAACATGGCAGCATCCAGGCAGGCATGGTGCAGGAGGAGCTGAGAGTTCTACAGCTTCATCTGAAGGCTGCTAGCAGAATACTGACTTCCAGGCAGCTAGGATCAGGATCTTAAAGCCCACACCCACAGTGGCACACCTCCTCCAACAAGGCCACACCTCCTAGTAGTCCCACTCCCTTGTCCTAGCATATACAAACCATCACAGTGGCCTATGACATTGGGCTTAGTAGATTAGCTGCAACCTGTCTGACCAGCTGCTTCTCCATCCATTCTCCCAGCACTCACAGATGGAGGTCTATGTATCTCCAGCTCCTCGTGATTCTTTGGAGCTCAGTACCTATTTATTGACTGAGGAGGCTCAGCTAGGATTCTGAGTGCCTGTTTTATTTTTTTATGGTATTCCTTCAGTATCCCAAGTCACAGTTTGAAGCTTTCCTAATTTTGATAAAATTAATGTATCTCAAACAGAACTGGTGCGTCCCTCCCCCACCACCTGGAACTTTCAAAGACTTTGTTCCTAAGTGATGGTTCTATCTTGGTGGCCCAGAGAAGACCCAACAACTGTCACAGTTAGTTATTTTGCTTTCGAACCAGAACCAAATCCAGGCCATCAGCCAAATCTTAGGCCAAGATATGGCCCCTAAAGATCTGGTCATCTTAATCCTCAGAAACCTGTATGTATGCTACCTAACAAGACACAAAGAAAGCACTTGGCGGCTGTGATTCAGGCTTAGAATTTGTAATGGAGAGATTATCCCGGGTTGTCTGTGTGAAGCCAGTGCTTCCTTCATGTGGACCCTTAATCCTGAAGAGCTTTCTGGGCAATGGTTACAAGCAGGAAAAGGTCTGTGATGGCTACTGTTATGTCAACTTGACACAGCTAGAGTCATCTGAAGGGAGGGAACCTCAATAGAGAAGGACTCTAGGACATCTTTCTTAATTAGCGATTGATGGGGAAGGCCCCGCCTATTGTAGGTGGTACATCCGTGGGTCCTGGATTCTATAAGAAAGCAGACTGAGCAAGCCATAAGGAGCAAGCCAGTAAGCAGCCCTCCTCCATGGCTTCTGCATCAGCTCCTGCCTCCAGGCTCCTGGCCTGTGTGAGGTCCTCCCCTGACTTCCTTTGGTGATGAACAGTAAGTGATGTGGAAGTGTAAGTCAGACTAACCCTTTCCTCCCCAACTTTCTTTGGTCATGATGTTTTATCCCAGCAATAGTAATCCTAACTAGGACAAGGGACTCCTATCCATTGCTGTCCTGTCATATACAGGATAAGGGCAAGGCCTGGAGAAAGCTGGAAGCTGAAAGGGCAAGTGTAGGAGGAGCTAAGGTGGGAGGAGTAAGGAGAGGAAGAGGAAAAAGAAGAGGAGGAGCTAGGGAGAGTGGAGATGTAGGAGGATGGAGAGCCATGCAGGTATGGAGAGCAGTCGCGGGTAACAACTTTTATTTAGGTTAGCTAATTGGGAAACAACTCTCTTTGTACGGGCATATTGTTATTGAGCATTACTAAATATATAAAGCCTTTGATTAATCTTTAAGCATTAGAGTCTCACTTTCTTACTGGGCCACATGGATGGCGGGATGGTCTGGGCAATGCTCAGCCTTGTGGAGACAGCGTGGAAGATTGGCAGAGCCGTCTCCCATGCTGGCGTCCAGCGGGTGGTAGGGCTGGTGTTTCTGGCTGGCCATTTCTAGCTGCAGTGCACACATGGTTTCTGGCCACAGAACATGGTGGCTGAGCCAGGCAGAGCCACCGCAGCTTAGATAGTCAGCCTGACCTGCGACCATTTTTTAAATAATTACAACAGGCAAGGATATGGATTTTACCAGCAAGTACCCAGAAAGCAGCCAAACCTCCTGAGGAGTGATTCTTGGTCCCATTACATAGACCATGGCAGAGCCTTTTCACCAATCTCTCTTTCATCCTCAGGATTGGCTCCCTCCCCTCCACCATTTCAATCATCAGTCCACTGGGATCTTGTGTGTGTGTGTGTGTGTGTGTGTGTGTGTGTGTGTGTGTGTGTAGTATATACATATGCTTATGGAGAAAGGTATGCTCACTATAAAGAAGCCAGAAGAATGCATCTGGTGTCTCCCCTTGTCATTTCCACACCTTGTTATATTTCAGGCTGCTTCTCAGGGTTTTACAAAGACTATTTGTAATGTGAGTGATAGAGACCAACAGTTTTTCAGATAGGAAGTGCCGGACTTTCCTGGCAAGTGTTTTTTCCAGACAACATAACCAAATAAAACACAATAAATAAAACAAATAAAACAAATAAAACACAATGTCAGGAGATGGGATCATCGAACTCCTCCCAAATTACAAAGCTGGCAGTGGTTAAAACCCAAACCACTATCCACCTCAAGAGCTTCTTCTGAGCCTCACAGACATACTCCATGGCAGGCCTAAGTGCACTGGGCCGGAAAGCCTAAGCCCCCGAGGATGTGAGCTCAGAGGCCAAGCAGCGCACAGCCCACCAACACCTTAGTTTTTGAGACAGAATCTCTCGCTGAACCTGAGGCTCACCATTTTGGTTAGGCTGCATGGCCAGTGAGCTCTAGTTAGCCAGCTGCTCCCGCTCTCTAATGCTGGAGTTACAGACCCATAGGGCAGTTCCTAGCTGCTGCTACTGCTGCTACTGACCTCCTCCTCCTCCTCCTCCTCCTCCTCCTCCTCCTCCTCCTCCTCCTCCTCCTCCTCCTCATCTTCCTCCTCTTCCTCCTCTTCCTCCTCCACTACCACCCCCACTACCTCTTCCTCCTATTCTTCCTCCTCCTCCTCTTCCTCCTCCTCCACCACCACCTCTTCCTCCTATTCTTTCTCCTCCTACTCTTCCTCCTCCTCTTCCTTCTTCACTTCCTTTTCCTCCTCCTCCTTCTCCTCTTCCTCCTCCTCCTTTTCCCCCTCCTCCTTCTTCCCCTCCTCTTCCTTCTCCTCTTCTTTTTCTTTCTCCTCTTCTTCCTCTTTCTTCTCTTCTTCCTTTCCCCCTCTTCCTCCTCCTCCCCTCCTCTTTCTTCTCCTCTTCCTTTCCCCCCCTCCTCCTCCTCCTTCTTCCCCTCCTCTTCCTTCTCCTCTTCTCCTCTCCTTCTTCTTTCTCCTCTTCTTCCTCCTCTTTCTCCTCCTCCTCCTCTCCCTCCTTAATGGAACCCAGGGATTCAAACTCTGGTCCTTTTACACACACAGCTTCCTTGCCCACTGAGCCAGTTCCCCAAGCCCAGGCTCATTTTTTCTTTTGAAATAATTTTAAATGTGTGAGAGAGCTATAGGGAGACCTTCATGTTGTCTTCTAGAACTTGTCACCAGATAGCATTAACATCTGTGTACTTGGTCACCCTCTTTCTAGCATCATCCTCTGTCCTAGGTACACCTCAGAGACTCCGTGGCCTTGAACTCCCATCATGCCTCACAGCCCACCTGGCCCTCATTCCCTCTGCTCCAGGCACACACCCTTACCCACTCCCGGGCTGTCTGCCTGGCCCACACTTCCTTTTGTCTTCATCCAAGCCTTGGCTGCACACCATTACCCGCTCTTCCTACCTCAGCCTCTCACCCCAATGAAGATGCTTTTGTGTTACTCCATTCTGCTGTCTCTCCAGCCTTCCTCAGAGGCTGAAGCCATCTCATTCACTTGGGATCTGTGTGTGTGTGTGTGTGTGTGTGTGTGTGTGTGTGTTCATTCATTTCCTCATTGGGCACTCTAGATAGGACCACCTCCTCTCTTCAGATTTCTATTGTAGTTTCTGTCATTATAGGTGCTTAACAACTCTCCACTGACTAACTTTCTGTGACACATAAGAAGGTTCTTTCTAAATACCTGATTGTTTGAAAATGGGAATCTTTTCTTAAAGGCAGGTAAGACTCTTTCATTTTTCAATTAAACCTGGGCACAACAGGAGCCAATGCCAGGTATTTTCTTTCTAAGGATGGGGTTGAGCCTTCCCTGTGTGCCACCAACCCTCACACGGCTCTGCAGTGAGGGAAGCGCCTGATGGAAGTTCAAGCTCTCAGTAACTGCTAATTTCTCCACACTGTGCTCCTTCCAGAGTCTTCTAAATGCTGGTCACTTGTTCATGTGTGGGGTGATGCACAGAGAGCACTGCCCCCATTGACGGATGATGGAACCAAAGGGAAGAGAGGTCAACTGGCTTACCCGAGTCCACACAGGTATTAAACGCAGGACGACCCTCCTGATCTCCAGCCCAGTGCCTTCTCTTGCAGACCACAGACAGCTACCTCATGCTCCTCCCCTCAGGGACCGAGAAGCCCAGACCTGACATTATGGGCACAAGGCTTTTAGCAGATGATCCAGAGCAGGAAGCCTTGTGGTTAGAAGAACTCTGGTGTGTGGGGGTCTAATTGCTTCACCTTTCCTTTCCTTTCATTCACAAAATCATCCATAGAGTCACAGGCTCTCATTCACAGTGCATTCATTGAGCCGGCCACATCCTTGGCTTTCTGCTCAGCTTGGTGAAAGAAAATGGAGCAGGAGGTGGTGACCTGCTCTCAGGAGAGGGTCCTATCCTCTCAGGCCAGAGAATCCATGAGCATAGAGACAATGATGAGGCTGGATTGGAGTGGGCCTTCCTGGCAGCTAGGGCATTCACTGCTTTGAGATTAAACTGACGTGTTCAGCACAGCCACAAATAATCAACAGACCCTTGCCAAATGCTCAAATTGGAACTGACTCCTGAATACCTCTATCCTACCTAGTCTTGCCTGTTCTTATCCTCCCTAATAAAACCTGCTCTCTGCCACCCCCTCAGCATGGACGGTGAACAGGCTGGTCTACCTTGCTACAGACCCTATCCAAGGTATAGGATCAGTGGGGTGGAGAATTTTCTGAACCAAACCTAGGCAATCAGGGTGAGTCCCACAGTATTTAATAGCTGTGTGTGAGACAGAAATCTCTTCCTTTCAGGAGACAGGGTTGTGCCTTCTGTGGCAGGGGAACAAGAGTATCCACTGGTACACAAAGGCCCTGAGGACAGACGTCAACAGGCCCAGCCAGGAAATGGAGGATCACAGTGATGACTGAACCCCTGCACTCAGCATCCATGAAGGTTTATTCTTACCCATATAACCACACACAACTCAGGCTCTTGGTGAGCAGCTGGTGACCACAAACCAGTTCTTTTTGACTTAGCCACAAAGAACACAGGGCATTCATGGAGGTCTTGATCAGGGAAGGCTGATCTTTGTGCAGGGACAGAAGTGAGGGACCCATTAGCCTAAAAATAAAGGCAGAAGTGTCTGCCAGTATTGTTCTGCCCAAAAGAGGGCGCTGACGGGGCTGTAGGGCTGGGCTCATGGTGTGTATGTATAATCTGTTGATTTTACTGTGGGACTCTCAGAGGTATTCAAGAATTCCTGTGTGGCAACTTAAGTTCATTATTTTTTTCAACACTTCCTGTTTACCTTCCTTAATGACAACTGTAATTCCTAATAAACTATTTCGGTTACTTAAATGATCTGCATTGCCCAATTCGAAATGTGACTTCAGTTGCCAGCTGAATTCCACTCTATTGTCTGTCCTCAACAACGTGGGTGAGAGACCCCAACTGGCTTGAAGGTTACATGTGGCAGTGATGAGGGTGCTACAGGAAGAGGGACAAGTGTCCCTCTCCTCAACAGGTTCTACTGTGTCCCTTTCCGGCAGGTTCTTGCTGTTTGTGTCACATTGTTGACAGACTAGAAATGGTCATGTGGTAGGATGTCCAAACACTGCAGTCTGTGGACCTTTGAGCGCGATCTGGTACTTCTCAGGGACCTCTCATTACAGCTCTCTGTGGTAGTTCAGAATCTTCTAACACTCCAACTTTATTCTCTGGGTCTACATCCCAGACTTCCACAGCCAGGGAGCCTCCACAGTTGGAGAGTCAGAATAAACGCTCATTTGGAGCAGCCATTTTCTGTTTCCCCATCCCCTCTCTCTTCTTACAAAGTTGCTTTTATGAAAATTCCCAAACATATTGCCCCCAAACACTTTCCTACCCTGTGGCTCTATACAGCCGCTCGTGAAATACAGGGGTGAAGCCCTTGAGGAGCCTAATATTTTACTGGGGAAGTAAAAACAATACAAAAGTAGCAGTGAGAGACTCGGCTAAGGTGCTATCACACCAAGGGTGTCAGTGCACCAGGGTGGAGACCAACAGCACCTGGTGGCCTCTTCATGCCTTACTGCTTTGCCAGGGAGAAAGAGAAGAGAAGAGATGAGATGAGCTAAGCAGTTTGTTTATAGGTCCCGTGTCTGAAGACTTCCCGATAATGCAGAGGGTTTCTGGGATAAAGTGAGGTGAGGAATGACAGTACCAGGGACAGAGCTGGCACAGTCAAGACTCCATATACAGAAGATGGCTGAGAGCAGTGAAGGTCAGATGCTCTTGGAGTCATTGTCTCTTGGTTCTAGGTAGCCAGAACATGTCAAGGATGTTCTTCATGAGGCTGCTCCCAGAGGGCTTGACTACAGTCCCTGGGTGATTTTGACAATGTATCATGTTACTCCTGGGAACACGTAGGGACTGGTAGCATCTCTCCCTGCAAAGGGGTCTCTCTGCATCAGTGGTTCAGTTGTCAGGTGAGAAAAAGGAAGAGGAGGAGAGAAGAGAAACAAAAAGAAAAGAGAAAAGCCAAGGACTACAAGCACCTGGACATTCTGGTTATGCTAGATCAATG
The DNA here is from genome assembly GCF_011762505.2 of Arvicanthis niloticus. Lineage (NCBI taxonomy): Eukaryota > Metazoa > Chordata > Mammalia > Rodentia > Muridae > Arvicanthis > Arvicanthis niloticus. The sequence continues at coordinate 13,073,362 of NC_047671.1, forward strand.
GCCAGAAGTGTGTATGACAATGAAATGTGTGCCCTGGCTCCATTCCTAGAACTGAAGGAGTCTGGGGACTTTTGGTCAGAACTCCAAGTAGTGGATACAAAGATCAGGCTGAGAGTACGACGGGTGGAGACTGATTCACTTGCTGGCAGGCCTCTGTGTAGAGCCTGGGCTTAGGTAGCAAAAGGAGTCATGGCCCGTCACAGCAATTCTCTAGTGTGAATGTGAGTCTCAAAGATATCACCTTGCCCAGAGTGCATGAAGCAGGTGAGCCAGAACTACAATCTTATAAAGAAGTGGCAGCTAGGCCGCTTTCACCACCAAGAGGTAAAGCTGTCTTGTATTAAACACACACACAAACAAAAACACAGAAACGGAAGTTGGGGGCAGCCCAGCTAGAGCGGCCAACTGTGTGAACATCCAGTGTTGATGCTCCCCTGAGCGTCCCTCCTGTGTGCTTTCCACACCTGTGTGTTCCCATAGGAGCACCCGGTGCTCCCAAGGTGCAGCCCGTGGAAAGGCAGCCTCAAAGCTCCCGCAGCATCTGCCAAGAATACACCCGACATAATAATTTCTTTGACCTCCACCACATGAGTTTCTGAAAAGAACAAAACAGCATCATTCCCTGGCATTTACAGTTTAAACCTTTCCTATTCAAGTTTCTAACAAAAAAAGCCACCAACCCATTCTGGCCGTGATTAAAATTCATAGGCTTGCTGCAGACAACAGATGCAGAAGCAATTTTAGGCCAGTCATATCCCAGGTCTGCAAAATTAATTTGACAGGTTTGCATTAAAGCACTGATCAATATCCACTTTAGAGCGGCAGAGGCTAACTGAGAAAAAATAAGTGACCGGGGTGTTACCAGACAAGAAAAAATGAATCTTTGAGACTTTTTTCCCTCTAAGCTTGCACCTACATCAGAAGTCCTGACCTCAATCCATTGATCGGCTGCAGTTAACATGACAAAAGGCTCGGCAGATAGACCAGCTTGGCCTACCAGGGAACAATCACCCGGATACACTAAATGTTGGAGGAGTGACTAGACTGCGGAATGAATCTTGCCTGCTGAGGACCACACCAGCCCAGCCTTCCTGAGGCCTCCCCTCCCTGCCTGAGATCCATTTGCAGAGAAGCGACTGTTCCTAAACTTCCTCCCACAGATGGCTCGGGGGATGTGGTCCTGAGGAAGGTGGGGTCTAGCCCAGTTTAGCCAAGCTAAGACAAGAAGGCAATCAGGTCCACATCTTTAATTAGACAATGCTTCAGAAAGGAGGCCTCCAGGTAATGGCTCTTGGTGTGTGTGCTTGTACGTATGCGTGTGCTTGTGTGATTATAGGATGGCTCTTCAAGGGTGAAATTTATGAGCTAACTCTACAACAGGGCAAACTCCAGATGGCTGTCCACTACCTGTGCTCAGAGAGAAAGGAGCCCAAGCCAGCTTTTTAAAAAACAATTTTATTTGTCCTCTAAAAATGCCAACACTATTGCTGATGCCAAGAAGCACTAGCTGATAGGACCCTGGTATGGCTGTTCCCTGAGAGGTTTTACCAGCACCTGACCAATACAGATGCAGATACTCACAGCCAACCATCGGATGGAGCCCGAGGACCCCAATGGAAGAGCTAGGGGAAAGACGAAAAGACCTGAAGGAGATTGCAACCCATACGAAGAACAGTATCAACTAACCAGACCACCAACCAAAGAGTATACAGAGAGGGATCCATGGATCCATCACATATGTAGCAGAGGATGGCCTTATCTGGCATCAGTGAGAGGGGAGACCCTTGGTCCTGTGGAGGCTTGATGCCCTAGCATGGGGGGATGCTAGAGCGGTGAGGCAGGAGTGGATGAGTGGGTGGAGGAGCACCCTTATAGAGGCAAAGGGGAAGAGGGAGGATGAGATTGGGGGGTTGTGGAGGGATAACCGGGAAGGGGGAGATGATTTGAAATGTAAACAAATAAAATGATTAATAAAATAAAATGATAATGAAAGACTATAATGTATATACATACATGTATATAATGTACTTTGATCATATCTACCCTCTACCCTCTACCCTCTGTCTCTTCAACTCTCCTGAACCCCCCCAACACAGTTTTGTCCCAACATCCTATCCTCTTTTGTTTTTTAATAACCCACTGAGTACAGTTAGTGGAGCCTCTGTGTGTATGGTTGTGGGACCATCCAACTGGAGCAACAACCAACCTACCAGTGGCCATAAACCCAAAGAGTAATGACTCTCTCAGCAGCCCATAGGTCCTCAGGCATGGGCGGGGCCTCCGGAGCCCCTCGGAAATCTGGGCTAGAGGTTTGACTGTGACATTGGCTGTTATTTTACTGTCTCCTTCAGGTGTAGAAGCTGTTCACTTGTACAACTGTGGCTGAGCGGGCCCTGCAACCTGACTGTTCTGGTTGAATGTATGGTTTTCTTACTTTACCCCACTCCAGAGCCAACTCACATTGTGGCAATAAAATCAACAAACCTGAACTGAGAGAGTGCCTGCTGAGGATGCTGAGTCAGCGCATTTCCCTGACACCCACTGCCCTCCCTATACAGGTTTTCCTAGGGGAATCTGAATCTCTCCTTCCCTGTTCTGTTCATCTGCCGGGAACCAGCATATTTAAGGCAGAGTTTCACGGCCCACTCCTTACACTCTTTCCTGATCCGGAAGGATGCCCACACATGATTTTCTCAGCCTTTCTTAGCTTCTGCTTTCCCAGATCTGAGATCAGTTGTATCAGAGCACTGTGTGCCAGCATAGCCCAGTACAAAATTGTTAACAGTGTGTCAACTCTACCTCCCCACCGCTGCTTCTCTTACTACACACAGACACGTGTCACTTCACTGGCACAGGGATAGTGTCCAAATGTCTGTCAGTCTCAGTTGAAATTTTCAATAGTAAGTGTAGGTGAAGTCAAATCACCTACATTTGAGTCCCACATTTGCCAGTTGCTAGCTGAGTGACCTGGGCAGTTACACTGGCTTCTGTTCTACTTATTACTGTTGTACATCAAATTATGTCAAGATCCAACAGCTTAGAAGAAATACTGTGCTACCCCTGTGAACTCCGTAGGACACAGTGGGAAGGGATTCTTTCTATTTTATATTTAGGGCCTCACAGACAAGATTTGACAGTGGGAAGAGGGTGAGGAGACCTCAAGTACCGATGCTGGTCTTATCTAAGGCATTTATTCTTGTCTGGATCTTGGATCTATATGTCTCAAAGTCTACGACTGGTGATGAGTCTTCTGTTTCTCCCCTCAGGTTGCTTCCTTGAAACACACAGCTTCAGGGCACAAAGGCAGCTCAATGTGAGACACAGTTCTCCAAGTCAAGTGGCTTCCAGTGAACGAAGCAGGTACCTGGTCTCTCATGATCTAGTGTCAGAAGCTGCACAGCGTCCTAGTATTGTTGTTGGAGCCAAGTATTGTTAGTAAGTGTGGCCAGAATGTCCAGTCTCATCCAAGAAAGAGCACAAAGCACCTAGTCAGTAAGAAGCACATCGGGTAATCTTGGCTCTGTGCTTTAAAAATCAGAGCAGCTTCTCTCCAGCTCAGCTCTTTATCTAAGCAGACATAATAATGTCCATCTTACAAGACTGTGGTGAAGCTTAAATCAGATAATGTGTTTAACGTGCTTGGAGCAATGTCTGGACCATTCAGTAAGTGTCAGCTTGTATTATTGGGAGTGACATTAGCTAAGTGAGCAGTCACCATGCCTTTTCTGCAGTCTTTGCACCGTAGGCGTGCATGCCCAGACTCATGATGGGTCCTAGGAGAAGCATCTGGAACCCATCCCTGCTATCAGGTTGGGGTGATAGACACAGACAGATGTGACAAATGACAGCAGGAGCCGTATGAGACAGTGTGTCAACTCTGTCTCCCCACCGCTGCTCCTCTTTCTACACACAGACATGTGTCACTTCACTGGCATGGGGATAGTGTCCAAATGTCTGTCAGTCTCAGTTGAAGTTTTCAATAGTAAATAGTTTTAGTGGAACCAAGACCATGCTACCTACCGTGAGCCACAGCTTCTGCAGTCTATTGACCTAAGAGTGTGGTCCAGTGGGATGGGGGTGGGGTCATAAGTGAGGCTGTGACCCCTGGGAATAAACCTCTGGCTTCATTTACTTTCCTGCTGTTTACAGATTCCATCTGTGGGCCAAGGTCAGGAAGAATTTGCTCCTTTGCTGGAACTCTGGTACAGTGAGCCCATGTCCAGCATGCTTGAGAGCAGACAGAAAGCTCTTCAGTGGCTTGTCTCCCTGGGAAGGCACCAAATATGAGTCCTCATTTTGAAAGGACTCAGATGACTGCCACAGGGGATGTACATCATTGCCAGTGTTGTTTGGTATTCTGATGTAGCCACCACATTCAATTATTGGTTGTATTTTTCTAACTGTAGTCACACATCCTCTGTAGAGGTATTAATCTCCTGGGGCTTAAAGAGATTCAGAATGAGTCTGAGGTCAGTAGAGGGGTCAGATCAGGGGGGGTGTCTACCTATTAACCTTCCATTTTGGCAACCAAACAGCCATATCCAGCACATAAAGTAGGACCAGGAACCTGCCACTATCAATAATGTCACCCATACAAGGTGACCAAGGTTCATCTGAGCTATTTCAATAACAATCTCACTACTGCTCAAGCTATAGAAGCAGACAGATAAGGCATGGGAAATGGGGACCTCTTAGGGTTCAGAGTGGAGAATAAATGTGAGAAAGGTTCAGGTCGCTGTGGGTGATGGCAAGAGTTCTGGGGAGGGGCTCCCAGCGGAGCCTCTTGCACTCACACCAGCAGCATTCATCCATTCATTCGGACACACAGGGTCCCTTCATTAAGTATCATTTATTTGACTCTTAGATCCCATTTCTAGGGATTATGCGGAGATGGAAGATAAATAGCAGAGCTGCATCTGCCAGGCTAGTCAACCAACACCACAGACCGTCAGGACTCTCGCTGCAGCGTCTAAGGTAAGCCAGGGAGTGTCCAGAGTGGAAACTGGGGGCTCCAGAAGGGTCTTTATGAAGAGATGCTTGTGAGGAAGAACAGCCAAAGGTGCTCTGAAGATCAACTATTCAATGGTTCTTCTGTTCCTAAGCATTTGTCTACAAAATAGTTGTCTTCCTCAACTAAAGTAAACCCTGCCTTTTGATTCCTTTGAGAATATGGAGGCCGGGAGAGCAAGAGCAAGAATGGGAGAGAGGGTGAGAGACAGAGAGATAGGGAGACAAATACACACACACACACACACACACACACACACACACACACACAGAGAGAGAGAGAGAGAGAGAGAGAGAGAGAGAGAGAGAGAGAGAGAGGGAGGGAGACAAACACACACACACACACACACACACGGAGAGAGACAGAGACAGAGAGAGACAGAGAGAGACATGGAGACATACACACACACAGAGAGAGAGAGAGAGAGAGAGAGAGAGAGAGAGAGAGGGAGGGAGATAGAAGAGACAGAGACATACACACAGAGACACAGAGAGATGGAGACAGAGAGACAGAGGGGAATGGCAGAGAAAGAAAGGGAGGAGATAGGGTGAGGAACAGAGGAGGAAGGGAGAGAGAAAGATAAGAAGTGATTGCCTAGACTGATGGCAAAGGGCCAAGTATAGTCCAGGTTCTAAAATATTCACATTATGAAACCATGGTGACCGAAAGCTAGACTAGGAAAGGCACCATGGTGAGTAGCTGCCCTAGACAGGAACAACTCCATCTGATGCAACTTCAAATCTACACGGAAGAACTGTGTGAGTGAATTAGCCACATACTCCTACGAAGACTTGCTTTTCTGAAGCTATGGCTTATTACACAAATGGGACTCATGGTCATAGTCAAAGGATCTTTTCCTGGCTTTTAGGATGGTCCAGGCCCAGTCCCCCTCTAGTCCTTACTTCTCATAGGAGAAACTGAGGCTCAGAAGTGTTGAGTAACTTCCTAAAGGACTTGAAATCAAGTTCTGTCAGATGCCCACCAAAGGGCCTAGCGCGCCCTTTCAAAGCAGGCACCCTAAATTCCTTCCCAGCAGTCAACTCCATCTGCACAAAGAGAGCCTTGCAGAGTAGGCCACTTATACACCAGGGGGCGCCACTGTGACATTCAGCTAGGCACCCCATGCCACCAAGGTTAAGGGGCACCAAGACCCTCAGGGAACCACATCACCAGCTCCTGGTTCTGTTACACCAGCCTCAGCAAGCACCTCTTGACTATCACTTCCAGAAGATTCCTTAGACTCCCACACCCCGCCTCCCACCCCGTATAATAAGATGAGAGGATGTAGCTGGCTCTGAGGAAAAAAATCCTTGCCAATATAAGCAGTCAACTTGGCTGCTTTAGCTAAGGTTACTTGGAGGACAATGGTTGGGAAGGAGGTCATGGTTCATGCAAGTTAGGGTGTCATGACAGTACCTGCACCCCTGACCTCCAGTGAGAGGTCTAGCACCCCACCTTACAGATGAGCTACCTGAGGGAAAAAAGGAGGCCAAATGATTCCAACCTCAGATAATAGAGGAAGCACACAGCATTAAGGATTACTAGCAAGAGCACTGGAGAGCCACCCAGAGCACACCCTCTTGTCACCTGCGTGTGTGTCCTGACTGGAGTCACAGGTGTGCACAGGGAAAAGAGTGCTGCTCCGACTTATGACACTCATTCTTTCTGTAAATAAAAAAATACATGCCGGGGTCAGTTTTTCCAGTGGCTTCTGTCCTGCTACTTAGTTTTATTTCATGACACAGAGGAGGGTAGGGGAAGTGAAATCAACTTCTGTCCAAGTGTACTCTCATTGGTTAACACCCTGAGGGGAAATGACTGAAAAGAACTTAATTAAAAAAAAAAAATCCTTTAGGCACACAGCATCTTGTAACCAGTAAGAGGCAGATAGCTGTGTGTGTCACAGACACACACACACACACACACACACACACACACAATAAATGATCAGCTGGCTTAGACTTTTAAATGGGGACCTAAGCCTCACCATCCAAAGGTAAACTGTGTCCTTCCCACTAGCCTCCAAGCAGGGCTTCATGCTTGCATAGGCTGGGATACTCTGCAGATTGGTAATTATAGCCTGACTTCTCCCTAAGAACTAACTAACTCTCTCTCTCTCTCTCTCTCTCTCTCTCTCTCTCTCTCTCTCTCTCTCTCTCCTTCTTCCTCTTCCTCCATCCCTCTGTACTGATATGAATCTCATACATATCCTATTTCATATTGTGTATATAGACCACTTTTATAATATGAAATGCCAAAAGCTATCTTTGTTGCTGGTTTAACATGTTCATTACACAAACATCATCACTCTATAGCTGGAATAAAGCAGGCTCAGAGCAGGGAGAAGGTGGTGCTCCTGTCCTGGACTGGCACCAAGACCATGCCTTCCAACATTTAAGGAGTCCCATCCTCCCCCAGGAGTGACGTCATACTTTCCATCGGATGGGGCATGTTTCTAACGGTGCCCACAATAAGCTAGGTGACTTGATCTCGCTGCCAGGGCTATGGATTTGTCTTTGTGACAAGAGAGCAAATGCTTTCCTGGGTGGGATTTAGTCTTGCCTCTGCTCCCAGCCTAAGGTTCCACACTGTCCTGGGTTGTCATGGGCCAGGAGACCCCAGGACATCTATCACCTGTCTTCAAGTGTTTTATGAGGCTGTCTGAGATCCAAAGAGCCAGCAAGGGGGTTTATGGAACTGTGGTCTCTTTCTACCTTAAGCACTGTGTCTTTCTGCTTGTCTGTTTTCTTCCAGACTGTTGACACTTCATCCCTTTGAAAGCAAGCTGACTTATCTGCTTTCTTTGGTGGGCTGGGCAAAGGATTCTTAAGCAAAAGGTCCTTTCTCTGCCTGAGGGCAAAGGCAGCCATGTTGGGTCTCTTTTCTGGGGCTCCTGGTGGTGACGGTTGCCAAATGGATGAGATGAAATTCTGAGGTCAACATGCAGGTTTACACAGTAGGGCAGCTCAGTGAGCTCGGCCCAGGATGCTTGCCAAGAGGAGCTTTGCCTGGCCCAGCTCAGCAGCCAGTCAGTTGATCTGTGCTGCAAGTTTATGTACGTCCCATTGCCAAGAGTCAGTGTCCCCCCCCAAAAGACACAGTATTCACGTTTATTCATATTAACTATATGCTGAAATAACAGCAAGTTGGATGTGTTAGGTTAAAGAAAATACAGGATTTAAATAAATGTAAACCTGTTTCATTCGATGTTTTAAAACATGTCTGCTAGAAATGTTATGCTCAAATGCATTGTTTTGATAAATTTCTGTTTTATTCCTCAATTTCATACCAGCCCTCTCATCTCTGGGGGAGGGCACACTTATCAAGCCAATAACCCTATTCATCCCTTCCCGTTTCAGAGTAGTATTTACAATGTAATATAAACATACAATGCATACGTGTGCCATGTAGCATGGTTTAAAATTGCCCAACCCCCCAGAAAGAGCTGTGCCCCCTGCTCTGACATGACCTGACCCTGATCAGGGCTCCACAGCCTCTGTCGATCTTTAATTTTTATTTTGAGGGATTACGAAAAGCTCAGAAAACGCTCACAATCACATGGTAGACACTGTGTTCACACGCCGTCACGTTATCAAGTCTGTTTACTTCTCTTAAGAAAAGTGAGACCTCCCTTATCGATGAAGCTGGAGCTGCCTTTTAGTGGTGGGCAAAGTCATCCCCAAACCCAGGAGCCTGGCTATAATTCTGCTCTACGGCAATAGTGTGATGACAAGATATAGCAGTAACATTAGTCACTCAGCAGGCTCCAGGCCTGGGTGAACGCTGCAGAAGTCCTCAAAGGGAACACACATGTAGGGAAGAATTGACAGATTATAAAAGAAGCTGTGGTCTAGCCTGAACTAATTGCTGTATAAACCCTGACCCCTATTCATGGAAAGGCTGTGGAAACTCAGTCACAGTGGAGACCAGAGAGGCTGATAGAACCAAGCAAGCTCACCGCTCCAGCAGTCTCAGAGCCTAGATGGGCACTTGCGTCTCCAACTCAGGGATGGCTAGAATCTAAGACAGGTTTACCTGTGCTCTGGAGAGTCATCTGAGCCATAGCCCTGTCTGAACTAGTCAACACAGAACAGGCAGTGGAGCTGTGGATTGGCCAACGAACTAGGCAAGCACTGCCCTACTGAGCTACAGCCCTGGCCCATCTCTTACTCAGTCAGAAGTGTCTCAAATTGTCCAGGCTGGCCTTGAACTCAGTCTAGACAGTTCTTCAACTTGCAGACTCCCCTACCTTAGCCTCCTAAATAGCTGGGACTACAGGCCAGCACCCCAGACCCAGCTGAGAAACAGGCATGGACCTGCTTCCCAGACTGAAGCCCCACTCTTTGGTATCACACACGGCTTGCCTGCTAAAGGGTCTTTTGATTGTTTCTTGAGAGAAAGGCATGCTCACTGCCCGTGATGATGAACACAGTGGATGATGAAGGAGAAGAGGCCTGGACCAGATCTAAGCCAAACTCTGTCTTTCAGAAACTCTCTACTGAGAATTAATTTTTATTCTTTTTGAAGATTCTTACTAAGTACTTAATAACCAGATTTTCTCATGCATTTCTGACCTCACTTGCAATGACAATATTCCCCCCTCCACTCCTTGACATTTGGATGAATTTCAGCTGATAAAGGGTCCACTATGATGACCCTCTCCAGTGGCCGGGATTAGTGTTGCAGGAAGGCCCTATAAGAGATATGGGAAGATAGAAGGAAACCTGTCATATTATTTTAAAAGCAAACACTTGAGAGATGCGGTCCAAATATGGGTTAACCCAGCCAAGGACTCAAGATGAGGCACCCTATTTGGTTAAGTGGCCATCAGCCAGTTCCCTGCCCTACCCACACCCCCATGGCCCTCATTGCATGTAAAGCCCTAATGCACAATGTTGCTAGCCCCATCTCTTCACCAAGTCCATAAACTCCTGAACAAGGCTGGGCCTCTCCCATAGTTCACCTGCCTAATTCAGCATTTTGTCTAGGAAGCATTTGCAATTTTTCCCCCCTGTGGAATAAATAATAATGACAACAGCTCAATGAAGATATACTCTGCTTTCTAGGAAAAAGTCTTCACACCAAGTAGAGCAGGTGGGTCTTGGTATAGATCATCCCTGCCTCCAACCCATCGATGTCCTATAACGCCAAAAGGACAATCAACAGTGGGGACGGCTAGCACAGAACATAGGCTGTGTAGGGAGGGGAAGGCAAGGCCAGGCGAGGGTGGGGGGAGGCACATGCCTCTTCTTATAAACACACAACAAGGCAGATGTGTGCCCAGGACAATCCGGAGGGAAAAGGCGCTGCGCAAAAGCTGCAGAGAGCCACATTTCACAAACAAGGGATTTCCTGGGGGAAGGAGCAGCATTTAATGGGTTCTGCGAATTTCTCCTCCTGATAACTACATCATAGACCAAGTCCGAGGAGACCCTGCTTTCCTATTGAAGCCTTATTTAAATACTGCTGCTGGTTTCGGGGCGGCAGTGGCTGCCCATTGGCTGGCTTCATTTGTTCTCCCAATCCCTTATAAAACAGGAGAAAGAACAGACAGCCCACATCTCTATGGGAGCAGGGGACGCCTCACAGGGATTTTTCTTCCCCAAATGTGCCTTCCTCAGTTCTGATTAGTGGCCTTCAACTGAGCCAAATCAGCAGAGCAAACAAAAGTACTGCTTTTTAAAAATAGCTAGAATACCATCTGAAGCACAGAGATGCTTTGTCTCCACTATCCATCAGACTCTTCAGAGGACCGCCACCCAGTGGAAGAGGCCATCACTGTGGCTGCCTCGATGATGATGGCCACATAGCATTCCTGTTAATTAGTAGGCTCTCTCCCAGAATTATTTCCAGGTATCCAGGTCTTGGGGCATGGGGGTGGGGGGGTGGGTAATTAAATGCTCGTCTTTATATGACCATCAGGTCAGACAAACAGGAAGTCATTTATTCCACCAAACCCCACCCCCGGGCCTGTCTTAGTGTCAGTGAGTACTTACTGAGCAGCTGTTATTTACCAAGTGCTGTGCTCAGCGCTGGAAATATAAATAGAACATCGGCCTGGTCGGAGGCTCCATAGAGCACACAGCCTCAGGGGGGAAATAACGCTGCAAACCAGGGAATCACCCCAATGCATGGTTATGCAATGTGATGAAGTCCTGTGGGTTGAAACCAAGAAAATTTTACGAAGAGTTAAAAGTATTTGTCTCCTGCCTTCTCTCCCTCTGAAAGAGGTCTGTTACCGGGAGAAATGACTTCAGCTCAATGAGAAGCAGAGACCAGGCCTTTCCTTGGAGTCTAGCTAACTGTCTTTGCTTCCTGAGAGGCCTTTCATGTTCATATAATACCCAGAAGAGTCAGAAACCCTTCTATTAAGGTAGTATAGGCCTTTTGGATAGTTCTGGTGTTTTCTAGGAAGCTTGTGTTCAAGTCTGGTTGGGGTTGGGGACTAGGGACAGAGAGACAGAGTCTGGGGTGTGAGCAGCATTTGGTCAGAGCTGCCTGAGTATCTGGAAGGCTGTGTGGGGCTGCCCCTGGGTGGAGCTGATGGTTTAGATCAGTTTGCACAGCTTGGGGCCAGCCCAGTCTTTGCTCAGCTTTGGTCAGTCCTCTAGATCTGGGGTCATTTTTATGAGCAACTGTCTTTTTTTTCCTCTCTTTGAAAATATTGGTGGATGAAAATGAAGTTTCGGCTGTGTGTGCCTTGGCATTGATTTTTCTATCTGTGATAACACACCCAGGCCTACCTCCTTTGATATCAAGAGGATAAAATGTCCCTAACAGGGAGCTCTCTATCCTGGGTAATGGATAAAGCCTGTTTATGAGATGTCATTTATTCCACAATAGACAGTAAATAAAAGCCGTTTCAAGCTTGGGTTAAATCAAAGCTCGTTCAGGATTTCAGCAGATTTGCAAGTCACCTCGGGGACCTTCGTCAGCTGCCTTTGCTTTCCCCTTTTGCAGTTGGCTCTGTCCTCTGGCTGGCCTCCTCCTCTCCTCTCCCCACTGCCCTGGCCCCTAGCTGACTGGGAAAGAAAACTGGTCTGGCTGAGGACCCAGCTGTGCAATGAAAACTTGCCTTCTGTTTGCAGAATAAAGACTTTGAAAGACAGCAAGAAATTGGCGGACTACAAACAAAAGACAGAGCAGAAAAACAAAACAAAGCAAAAACAAACAAACAAACAAACAACAACAACAACAACAAAACCCAAACCAGGAAACTGGGAACTGGGAAGCCTCTGTGTTGGTAGATACCTCAAGTCATATGAAGGCAGGTTCTTTCACCTCCCAGGAACCTTGCATGCGTGAGGGAAAGAGGGAAGAGAGACTTGGGTCACCTTGAGCTTCCTTGGGCCCAGACACCTTGCCTGGTGAGTCCTCCTTAAATGAGAGTATTTTAAACCTCTCCTATGCTGACCCCAAGACCTGTTCTGGCCAAGGGAGTATGAGCAAAAACAGCACATAGCAGGCAGAGAGTTGACCTTCTGTGGATATCTACTAGGCCTGTTAGCAAGCCCCCTTATTGTGAATCAGGCATGGTGTCATGTTCCTGTAATCTTTGTTGGTATCAGCCTCCGAACCCAGTAAAGTCACTTCTAGGCGACTCCCACATCGTTGCCGGGAACAGCCCCACGCTCCCAGAATCCACCTGGCTCCCTCACCTGTACCTGGGAGATACTAGTCACTGCCCATATAAAACAGGCAGTACACCGGACTCGCGCTCTCTTTAACTTCTTACCTCCCCCACTGTCTCCCCACTTTTGTCCTTTCCCCGAATAAACCTCCTCCCCCCACCCCCATTGGAACCGCGTGGTCTGGAGTAGTCTATTCTGCACTGCGGCGGCCGGATTTTCTTTCATCTTTCTTTCAATCTTGACACTGGCAAGACTATAGCCAAAGATCCTATGTGTAGATAGACACATGGCTAAAGGACAGCCTGGGCTATGTGGTGAGACATTATCTCAAAAAACAAAACAAAAACAAAAAAACAGAAATCAAGCCTTTGTTAGTAGAAAAACACAAGGTCATCCGTCAGAACTGGGTGAAGCTGCTGGATCACCGTCCTTCAGGGAATCTGGGGAGGTTTGCTGCTTAGCTGGGAAAAATACTGTTTCTGTTCCGGGCCACCTAAGTGTTGAAAATAGCAGAGAGACAGGAGCTCAAAGGAAAGATCAGACTGAGCTGGGGATTCTGGGAAAAGCTTTGGGGTGGATGGGGTACTCCCTGGTCGGTGGGTGAGTCTTGGGATCCAGGCCCACTAGGATCTCAGTCTCTGGTACTGAGGAATTAGAAGGTGGTGCCTTCCTCTGCCCCAAGGTGAGCTAAGGAGAGTGCGTGGTGTCACGGCACTTGGGGAGAACTTCCACTCAGGTGATCTGCTATGGCTGAGTTGACATGAGATCAAACCGGAAGTACCTGTGGATCAGCCTAAAACCTGTGTTGAGTAGGGAGCCTAGTCTAGGAGGCAGCTCGAGCTGCCTCATTCTTGGTCCCTTCACCTCCCCGAACTTTCAAAGCCACTCGGTGATCTGTGATCAGCGATCAGTGATCTACGTCTGCCACACCCTTTTAGTTGTCTTGCATGGGAGAAATGGCTGTTTCTCACTTTGCAGATCCAGATCCAGAAGGTCAGCTACAGGCCAGGACTTGAAAGGTCCTCCCTGAACCCAGGGCTTTGCCTTCACCAACGTCTATTCAGACCCTCCACCTGCTGTTGTCCTTCACCGCAGGACCCCTTAGGTGGAAAGAGCTGGGGAGGGGTCTGCCTAGGAACCGCCCAGGTCTGCAGCTCAGGAGCTACTCCGGTGATTCCCTGGGCAGCTACCGAGTACTGCAGCCATCAAGGATTCTGTAGGAATGATAAAGGAAAGGGGGCGGGTGGGAGGGGAATGGAGATGAGAAGAAACAAAGAGAAAAAGGGGGGCTGAGGCTGGCCCCCTCGCTGCACCAGGCACCTCGAACCCCTTGCTCCCGCCTCTCATTTCCCGAAAGTGGCGCCTGGGTGCGTTCTGTTACAGTTAGCGTCCTGTCAGAGGTTTCATTAGGACCCAGGTTTTGATTTATAACCCTCTCTGCAAAACTGTGCTCCTGGCTGAAAACTGGCATCCGAGGTCTTGGGCCACAAGAACCATTTCTACAGAAGACGTGCAAGGCCTGGTTTGGGGGTGGGGAAACCTAAAATAAAAGGAAAGCCCGAAGCAAGCTTGGACTCCGGAAGGAAATGTCCAGAGGGTAGGGTTCTCTTCGTCAGATGCATTTTTGTAAAACTTTGCAAAGCCGGTTCACGAAGCGGTCCTTTAAAAAACCTCTGTCTTGTAAGTATCGCTATGAATAATAATGAATAATAACGATGACGCTAATGATCATGGCGCTGACTCCCTTGTTGGGTGATGCTTCGATTACCACATGACTTCCAGGTGCCTGGTCTCCCTGACAGAGCAGTTCCGAGGAGGTCAGGAAGAAATTATTATTATGCCCGTTTTGCAAATGACTGAGCTGAGAGCCCAGTGCTGTGCATTGGGCACGGGCCTCACCTGTAGCCCCAGTCACAACAAAACAAAGTCAGTCTGCACACGCAGCTCAGCTCAGCTTTGCCCGCTTTTATTTTCAAGGAGTACGCATCACTGCAAACAGGTCCCATTTTAAGCCACATGAGGCTTGGAGGAAACAAATGTGAAAATAAAAGTGCTATTTAATATAGGCATCATTATTACAATTGTTATTGCAAAAAGTCTATTTGGAGCTGCCTAAAAACTTAAAAACTGATTAATATTTTTAGAGCATTAGGACGTACAATTTTTTTCAAATATGAATGGTTTGAAATAATCATAATCATTACCATCCCTTCCATTAATTTGTTGCTTTGTACATAATTTCCCATAAATTAGCATATTTGCTGCTCAGTTGCCCCCATTTTACAGATGAGGAGATGGAGGTTCAATAGCCTATAGCAAATTGAACTGCTTGAAACTTACACCCAGGAGACCAGCAAGCTTCCTACCATCACTTTGCCACTCTTGGCAAATAGTGACTGAGCAGATAGTTGGGAGGCCCAGCTGCACTAAAAGGGACACCATCAAGGAGAGGGTCAGATAGCAAGTCACTGTCTGGACAGCTGCTCCAGGGACAGTCCCCTTAAGTCTGGCACAGGGAGCTCAGCCTTGCCTGTTCCTGTTTGCCCCGCTGCCTGGAGTCTGTCCCGTGAAGTCCTGCCCTCGGAGTCAGGGCGGGTGGAGCCTCATTCCCCCCACTGAGCGAACAGTCCAGTTGTCACTATGCTGTTATTTATGAGTCTCCCTTGCCCAATGAGTGGCCTCCAAGGGGCCCAGCCTGGGCCTGCTGTCTGGCCACACTTGTCACACGTCATTAGATGTTTGGTTGCTGCTGACCCCTCTGCCATCTGGCTGGATGGCCTCAGGGTGAGGGGAGCCAGCCAGCCAGCTCCCTGTGCAGCCTGTGTCTGCCCTGCTGGAGAAATGAAAGGTTTTCAGGGCTGTTTGCTGAGCAAAGGAGGACAGAGGGAAAGAATATCTTTTAGAAGAGCCTTTGTCTTTGCTATTGCTGCCCTTTAGGGTCAGGTGACTCCAATGTGGAGCTATCCTGTGTCAGGTCTTAGCTGCATCCCTGGCTTCCTTCCATAAGCTGGTTTCACTCCTGTCCCAGATGTAGCAGCCAAAAATCATTCCAGACACCACTGAATTGTCCCCAGGGGAGAGGGACAAAAATCACTGTCTTTGGGAACTGCTGGCTATCCCTAATTATGAGATGAACCCAGAAGTGCAGAGTGTACCATGACCCGCTGGCACGTTCCCAAGCAGCAGACCAGGGTCGGGGGATTCTTGACCTCTCTGCAGACAGAGAAGCTACAGTTCAGAAAGGGATGTGATTGGCTCAAGGCTGCTCATCTGGAAAATGGCAGAGCTGAGTTTGGAAGCTGATTTTTCCAAAGTTTTGGTGCTGGGCTTTATGAAGGCTCTGTGTCCTGGTTCACCAGGTAAGAACTTGGCCAGGCCAGCTGTTTAGCCTCTCTGTTTTCTGGCTACACGCTTAGTCTGGAACCATGGCTGTTTGAATCCTGTTCTCCTACTGTCTCCACAGACTCACACCTGCATCTCAGTCCCTGTCTTCCCTGGGCCTCCCCTCTCTATATTCTGAGGCAAACCCCTCTCTCCACTAATTTACCTGACCCACAGGATCCAGGAAAGTGGAAGGAACTTGGTGCCTCTCCTTGTGGAAGCCTAAGATGATCCCTGGCAGAGAAACCCACGATGACACTATTCTCCAAGATTTCTGTCACTTACCAGGTGGATAGAGGACTTTTCGGGCACGGTATTTCCCAGCTTATACAAACTAGGAGATCCAGTCGCTATAAACGTTTGAATTAAAAATGTTCGAATTGAAAAAATAAACATGGTGGGGGAAGGACTGAAGGAGCTGAAGAGGTTTGCACGCCAATAGGAAGAACAACAATATCAACCAACCAGACCCCAGAGCTCCCAGGGACTAAACTACCAACCAAAGAGTACACATGGAGGACCCATGGCTCCAGCTGCATATGTAGCAGAGGATAGCCTTATCTGGCATCAATGGGAAGGGAGGCTCTTGGTCCTATCAAGGCTGCATGCTCCAATGTAGGGGAATGCTAGGGTGGTGAAGCAGGAGATGGGTTGGGGCTGTGGGCAAGCATCCTCATAGAAGCAGGGAGGAGGGATGGGATGGGGGTTTATGGAGGGGAAGCTAGGAAAGGGGATAACATTTGAAATGTAAATAAACAAAATACCCAATAAAAAAATTTAAAACCATCGTGGCTATTGCTATTTTAATAACTGTCTATGCATCTTTAAGCATAAGTTACTCCAGGTCCCTTTCTGGAAATGAGTGGCCACTTTCTGAACATCTTTCACACTTGTATAAAACAAGCTGGTCCCACGAGAACCCGCCTCCAGATGCGCATCGTGTGGACTCTAGAGGGAGCATTAAATGGTTTTATATATCAGTTAGTAAACCATTCCAACCACACATCAGAACTGTGGGATGATGGCACCTCTAGGCAAACTGCATGACCCACTTGCTGTCTAGTAGTTCGGGAGCTTCTGGTCTCACTCCAGGTACAAGTTGTAGACAAGGGTCTGCCTTGGGGTGTCCAGCCATGTTGCTGGACTTTACCCCTTCAACATGGGAAACGTCACTGAGCTTCTCCGTTTATGGACAACCCTTGCTTCTCTGGAATTATCAAACATTCTAGTTTCTTCTTGTCCTCCATTCAGAATACATACACTTTCATTAACATCGCCCACCCTAGAGAAATACATAAAGCATCAAGAAGCATAGGCAGAGACAGAAAGGGGCAGACATTCCTACCAGACAGTGATAGAAGACTAGAAGCTGACAGCCTTTTCTAATGTCCCTAAGCCAGATTCTTCGAAACAAGGCTTGGTTGTTTGTTGCTGTTGTGAATTCATATTTAAGTAGATATCATTCACAGCCATGTTCCGGTGTAAGGTCAGATGTACTTTGCAACACCTAGTGGAAGGGAGGGCTCAGTGGCTCCCTAGATTGTGTGACTGGGATCTGGTACTGCACAGGAGGCTGACTTGACTGGGTTCAGGCCAGAGATAGCATTTACATGGATGGTGGGGGGAATGAAAAGAACTGCATTCTGGGAAGGCACAGGAGCTAATGGGGCTGAGGCATCTCTGGATGTGTTTTTGTTTGGCTGTTAGGTTTCTAGGTGTGTGTGTGTGTGTGTGTGTGTGTGTGTGTGTGTGTGTGTGTGTGAACTCATATCACTATATAGCTCTAGCTGGATTCAAACTTGAGTTTCTCCTGACCTGGCCTCCTACATGAGGAAATAATATGCCTGTGCCTTTAATGCTACGCTCTCCCTGTTAGATTTGATTGTTGTCAGAGTAGAAGTTCAATATTTGCTGTCACAAGCCAGCAGGCAAGGCAGGAGAGGCAAAGGGAAAGACTGGAAATCAAGAACATTCCTCCGGCCTCTGCCCCACCATGACTCTGCTTTCCCAGTGACCCTTGAGTGCTGCTCTAACTCCGGGGACTTCAAATCAACCCAGGGTTTGACTAAGTGCTGTCTTGTGGTTGGCAACGCTAACGTTAAAGCATGGCACTCCACCTTCTCCTGTGAGCTGTTCACAGCTCAGCGCACATCCAATGCCATCAGCTCCTGGGATGGAGCCACACACCCTTGTGAAATGAGAAGAGAGACCGAGAGAGGACGGGGCACGGACAGGAGGAAATAATTGAGACCCAAAAAGATAACATCACTTGCCCAAGACCTCAAATCAACTCACTTGTGGAATTTGGGACCCACTCAGGCTGCAAGGCTTTTCCAGAAAGCAGCATACAAGGGGATCAGGCCCTGGCAACTGTCACATACCCACCCCAACAGCCTTCAAGCAAGATCCTCTGCTACACAGGCCCCTGCAGGCACACACAGCACCTGCCCTATGATGTAGGTAGAGGAGGGCCACACAGGGCTGAAACCCCATCAGTAGAAGCCCACCCCATAAAAACAAGCCAGGGCTGCTGATTTCCATTTTCATTGGCGTATCTGGTGCTTAGTAATCCAGAAGCTTTATTTAAGGGCTGACCTCCGACCAGGCCTGTCACTCCAATGGCAGGAGCCTGATAGCCACTGGAAATCAATAGCCAGCATGAAGGTCACTTCCTAGAAAAACTGGGGCCATCAATGTGTCAGTTTCGATGAAAGATTATAACCAACCAACAGAGAAGTTTATCTGTGGCCAGGAGCTCATTTGAGCAGAGTGCCGTGAACCATATACTGCACACACAAGCACACACATGCACACACACTCTCTCATACAAACACAAAGTCATGTGTCACTGGACAGGTATGCAAACATGTATGTGTGTGTGTGTATGAATCACGGCACAGGTGTAGAGAAGGTGTGACTGTGCTGTTGTACACTGTGTGTAGACATGTAAGTGCACTGATGCATTTCTGCAGATGTAGGTGTGCACGGGTTTTCAAGTGCAAATAATATGTTGTAGGAGGACTGCATACGTGCTATCATGTACATATGTATGTTTCCACAAGCTTATATGTACGCATATGTGCACATGTGGGTGTTAAGCACATGTGCACAAGTAAGTGCATGTACGTATATAGCTGTTTTGCAAATGCCAATGTGTTTGCTATATGAGAATGAGTGTGTATCTGTGTGTTCAGGGGTGCGTACGTGGGTGGAGCACAGATGGCAGTGTATATGTGCATTGTATATATAATTCATGTCCATGTCTGTTTGAATCTGGGTGTTACTCCATGTGCATGCTGGATTCTTGTCTCCTATTACTGCCCCTGAGTTGAGAGGCCTCATGACATCTCCCTGCTCCCTGAACCTTGTTATGGTTTGAAATTGAAATGTCCTTCACAGGCTGTCGGCTTTATCCCTATCTGGTAGAACTATTGGTGGTAGATATTCTGGTGGCTTTGAGGAAGTGGGTCACTGGGAGTGGATCATTGAGAACATGTTATTCCTAATTACTTCCTGCATCCTACCCTCTTCTTCCTGGTGTGAACCTCATTGCTCCACCTCACAGTCCACAAGGGACTGAACCTTCTGAAGCCTGAGCAAATATAAATCTTCACTCCTCGAGGCTGTCTGCATTGAGAGAGTCCATCTATGCTGACAGAAAAGCTAATACTGGCTTCAATTTCTTCGAGGGTAGCATGAAGGAATTTCAAAGATGCTAGGGTATCTCCTGTCCCTTCCTGTATTGTATACATAAAGTTCAAAGTTATATCTTTTCTCTGGGCCTCAATCTTTCAGCTGTTAAGTGGGTCTCATCTCTCAGAAAGGGTAGAGAAAAAGGCTAGTTTCTTGTCTTCATAGTTTTCACTCATCGAACTCTCTGTGGCTCCAACAGGGCAAGCTCCAGTCATTGGTTTGTTTGTTCGATGAACCTGTAGTGAGAAATTACAGTACCACAGTGCAAGGCTCAATGGACTGAGCTGAGGGCTTAGGGCAACCAAAGCAAAAGCCCTTGACTAAGGTCTCAGGCACCTGACAAATATAGAGAGTTGACATTTGAACAGAGGTATGTGCTCTAGCCAAGCTCAGTATGGTGACCTTTAAATGTAGGGCTAAGAGGTGGCCTGCATGTCCCCAAGTGCATTGTGACTGTAAAATTCTTATTAAGGGTCTGAGGAATCCTGACCTCTAGAAGGAACCCAACACTACCCTCGACATCTAAAATCAGAGATTCAGCATGAGTGGGGTTGGGGGAGACCCTAAAATCTAAGAAGGGAGGCGAGACGGCCTCCAGTTCACAGCCCAAATTTTCTGGCTGTGGGTCATAGCTGCTATCTCTGTGTTACAAATTTGGTTTTAAAGCTGGATTCCAGAAATGGATCCCATTTCTAGTCCAGCTTGCTAAGAAGCCAGCACTCCTGACTCTCTGAATGATCTTACCTTGTCTCATCATGGTTTGTAGAAGTGGACTTTGACCCTATCATAATGTGCTCTACCTACGGGTCCAAGCCTCTATCTGATTATCCCCCAATTATTCCTCCAACCAGTCACCTTCCATTAATCAAAAACCCTTCTAGTCTTGGGTCCTAGACATCTACCAGGGGGATATATATATATGGCTATTTATATATACTATTTTTATGTGCTATAAATGACTACAGCTTTCCATTCCTACTTGGGTGATTGACTACTTCCTTATAAGATGTGAATGATTGACAGCCAGTTCTCCAATTGCGCTTGCATTGTCAAACAAAGCACACGAGGACAGAACATTTGTGGGCTTCCAATCCCCTCCCTTCATTGTAAGAGGTTTAGTTTTTTTTTTCTGGGTTCAGTGGCATAGAAGCCTCTGACCTTATCAAAGTTACTTAGCCTTCTTGAGCATCAAATACCTTGATTGGGAAATAAGGGTCACTATTGAACCCCACAGTATCAGGTAAGAATTAGCTGGGCCAACAACTGGCTGATTCTAGATGCTTCATAAATGTCCTAGGCAAGAAGGCTCTGGACTTGCTCAGAAGCACTGCCCACAGAGTTAGGTCATCCCAAGATCTTAGCAGCTCCTGATGGAGCTATAAAGTCCCTGTAAATCTGCACCAACTTACTCAGCACCAGTTGCCCCAAGCAGATGGCCAGGCCTTGAAAGCAGAGGCACTGAGAAGAAGCAAGTAGGCAGATGCCTAGGGACCAGTGGCCACATGAGTTGCCTCACAGAAAACTGCTGTCCTGAGGCAGTATGTCAGTGAATGGCAGCTTCTTCACTCTGGCTGTCCAGATCTGAGTGGCTGGAACAACATCAGGTACGGTGCTCTGAAGGAGTATGGAATACTTGATGTCCCTAACCAGCGTGTGCTCTCTGGACATGGCCTCTGCTTTGTAGTTTTGCACCGTGTTCGCAGAGAGGGGACCACTGTGCTTCTTGTGGAAACCCAGGCAGAGTGGGTATTGAAAGTATAGGCCTGTAAGCCCACCACATGAGAGGCAAAGACAAGACTACCATTAGTTATGAGCTAGCCTGGACTACACAGCAAGCCC
Source organism: Arvicanthis niloticus (assembly GCF_011762505.2). Classification (NCBI taxonomy): domain Eukaryota; kingdom Metazoa; phylum Chordata; class Mammalia; order Rodentia; family Muridae; genus Arvicanthis; species Arvicanthis niloticus. The sequence goes on from NC_047671.1 coordinate 13,094,914, forward strand.
TCAACCACATGGCTTTTCTTCCTGCAGGTGCTTATCAGATCTGCATATGGTAGTCCCTTAGGTGTGAGGACCAGGGATGGGCAAACCAGAAGCCCTGCCCTCCAACACCACTTTCCATAGGGGGCACACAAAAAGCACCAGCTACTCCTTCCTGTACATAGTGGAGGGTTGTAGGCAAAGTTCCATCTCAGACTGACTGCTATTCAGAAGATATTTCCTTCTATTACAATGACACTGTGAAGAATTCATAATACAGGATCTGGATTCAGAATTGTTTCTTTAAGCTAGAGTCCAAATATAGCGTCAGAAGGAATGGGCTGTTTAAAAACCTTGATACATGCTCCTTACCTGGGTACCTCTTGAAGGATTTGATACAGCATTGCATCCTGCCTGGGGATGAACGAAGGAGACCATGCCTCCTCTCTGGGCTCTGAGCTGGAGTGAGAGAACCTTGAAGTTAACAACATAGCAGAGGCTTCAAACTTTCTTCCTGTAACTTGGTTACAAGTTTCTCCTCCTCCTCCCCCCCTTCCTCCTCCCCCTCCCCCTCCCCTTCCTCCTCCTCTTCCTCTTCCCACCTGTCCTTCCTCTTCTTTCTACCCGCCCACTAAATTTCCTAAGTCAATAGTCTGACAGAGGACACAGATGGTGCCAGTGAAGACTTAAGTACTCTGTAGTACAATGTGGCACAGACTGTGTTAGCTGCAGCGTTTGGAGGGGAACTCAGCATAACTGAGGGAAGGTTGGTCAGAGGAAGCACCTGCTTGGCTTAACTCAGGCCCAGAGCTTTTAAGAAGTTTCACTTAGAACCCTGCCCTGTAGTGGACAGTGCTGTTTAAGAGTGGCCTGGTACTGATGGAACTGTCTATGGAGGGTCACGCTCAGACAGGTCAGAGAGGGTGGGAAGAGCAGCACTGAGCACACAGTCACACACAGCACTGAGTTACAACTGTGACAGGCAACAAGAGAAGAAGAAAACGGGGTTCCATGAGCTGGATCAACAGGGTGATCTGATGCTAAGTTAACCCTAAGATCATGGGAGACTTCCTGGAGGAAACACCTTAAACTGGAATCCAAAGGAAAGGTAGACATAGGCCAGATCCAAGGAGAACAGGAACTTTCCAAGCAGGAGCCCTGCACTTTCAGAGCCTCTCTGGGAGACCAGATTTTTGGAGGAGCCTGTAGCTTCCTCTGCTACAGCATCTGGGTGGAAACATGAACAAATCCTGTCTCTCATCTTTATGCCTCTCTTATGAAGCTATGTTTCATTCACAGTGTAGAGTCCCTCACTTTCCAGACAGCAGCTGAGACTCATATAGCTGTCTGGGTCCCCCTGCACTCTGAGGCAGACTAGAATATATGGCAGCACCAGGGTTTCACTGGTGATGTCTCTCTCCTGGTATTGCTGTAGGTGGTATGATACAGTGACCGCAGCCTTTGCATCTCCTTCACTGCCTGGGCAGGTGACCACGTGACTATGTGACCACATGACCAGCCTTGTTCAGGACAGTCCAAGATCACCCACGTGGCTTGAGCATAGTCCTCCATTTTCAAATATGTCCCTGTTGGAGTGAGAAAAGCCTGTGTGTACTGGAATTCTGTGTTGCAAACACATGCTCTGGCAGAGGTATGGAGGAGGCACCACGAGGTAGACTGGTGTGCTATTTGGTAAGTCCTGGTTCCTTGTAGTTTTTCAACCTTCCGCCAAAGATCTTCTTGCCAGAAGCTCTGTTCCTTCCCCAGAGTTATTCTAGCCCCCAGAGGCCACCCTTCTTATATATTCATCATCAAACACTTCCATCCAGTACAAGGGCAGTATTCAGAGGTACCCCATACTCCTTGGCAATAGGGTGGGATAGAAAAAAAGACCAGAATCTTTGGTTTCCTAGGTAACCAATGATACTGGTTTTTCCAACCTGTGCCATTGAACCCAAGCAAGTCTGTTGCTACCAAGATTTGATGTCCCCTTTGCCCAATGAGGCTAATAAACATGTACTCTCTTCCCTGTGTCATAAGAGTGAGGTGTGTCCACAGGCCAAGAGAGAGGCAATCCAGAATTCATGGGACAAGACCACTGCCTAAACCTAGCTAGCTGGGCATAAAACCCATGGTTGGCATAAGTAGGAAAATAATATAGATGTTCTAAGCACTAGGATAGCCAGCCCCCTGGAAGGCAGTTCTCCGAGCAGGAGCTCACACCTTCCTGCCACCCTGACAGTGACTACTAGGGCCAGAATTAAGCCACAGTGCCAGCAAGGATGGAGAAAAACTATGTGTGGGCATGGGGTTGAGCCGGCTGAGACCATGGCTGCGGCAGGCATCTAGGACGCAGAATCCTGGTTGCCTCTAACAATTTTTCCTCCTTTTTTCCCCTTTTGGAAGCTGGAGATCCCGTGCCAAGCTCTCCAAGCAGCCCCGGCTTTCCATGCAATAAAGCAGCACTGAGAAAGGCTTAGAGTAATTAAGTGGCTGACGCACAGAAGAAGCCGTTACAAAGAATTGACTAAATTGCCCATTCATTAGCAGCTCGGCATGGAAGGAGAATTACAAATAGACGGCGGAGCCCGCAGTAATTCAATCTAACCTTGTACTTACAGAAAACAATGAGATAATGAACAGAAAAATTACCAGGCACATATTGTATTTTGTTAAAGGGGCGGGTGGGGGCGGGGGAGGTGGGGGAGCGCAGGGACGGCCCGGCACATGCAATGCTAATGGCCTCGCTCAAGCTGAGCAAACGCTCCTCCAACACAATCATAGTTCTCAGTCTAAGGGCCTCTGGGGAGCTGAGATGAGGCAAGATCGCGAACAAAAAAATGTAATTTATAAGGCGTCTGCGGACTGGAATTTATCATCGGATCCGCTCGCCGCCGCTCAATTGATATGTAGTTGGTTTCAAACAACACCCCCCGGGCGCCCAGAGGGAACATTTTTTAGATTTTACGCTTGGATATATCTGTTTAACTCGCCATTTACCAAAACAACGGCTGATGACAGCACAAACCAGTCACTCTGGAGAAAACAGCGCGCACACACTCTCTCACACACTGGCGCACACCCGGTACCCAGGCATCAGAGATGCTGCCATCATCACAGCGGCGCACAGGCCTCTTCAGCCCAGGAGGCTCTGGGAAGGAAGAATGGAGTGAAAAACAACCGGAGGGGCAAGCCTCACAGAAAGAACACTGCGCTTAAAGCAGGGTTTATAGCTCATGTCCCCGTTATCTCCCCGCTCTGAGCAGCTCAGAATGGCCTGGTGCCATGAGGGGTCTTCTTCCCTGGGACCTGATCCCACCTTACTCTGCAACTAAAAGATCCTGGACTTCACTAGAAGAGTTGGGAGCTTCCATACAGTGAAGGGAGGGGCTAACTAGTTCAAAGGTGAGATTCATATGTTCTCTCCCAGGGTTGTAGGTCCTGCAGCCTTGGGACTTGGCAGAAGGCTGCTTAGGTGAGAGTGAGTTGACTCCTTGTCATCTCAAGCGTTGAGAACTGCCAGGGTAGGTTTCCAAGTCATTCCATTTCAATGTTGTTTTCAAGACCTGTCTGCCACCAAGCCCATCTCCATTTTTTAAAGAAAAAAAATTCACTGGACACTTGGAAGTGGCATACAGATTTCATTCAAGATGCCCACAGCAGCAGGAGGCTCCATCCAGGCCTGCAAGCAATGGAGCTCACTAGAAGCATGCAGGCATGGGCAAGGTTATGAAGAAAACTTGGTTGGTTGTGTAGAGAAGCAGAAGGAACTTGACTGGATATCTCAGGTGGGAGGGGTAACCACAAGCTAGCTTTGCCCGATTCTGTCCTACAAATGGGCTCTGGCGGCCAACGTCAAAGGTTAAGAGGAAAGGGTCAGAGGAGCCTAATGAAAGTGTGGCCCAGAGAAGCCATGGATGGAGTAACGGCTAGGTCTATTGTGGGTGTGCCTGTACCCTTGAGAAAGTCCCTAACACAGTGCTTAGTGATAAGGAAGGAACAGATGGGACAGGTCCTGCTAAAGCAGCCAGGGACTGTGAGAACCTGTTTCTAGACCTTCCACTGAGCAAGCAAAGCCTCTGAAGAAGCATAGACCTCAGAAGATGCTCCTGATACTGATATTCACTGGCCGCAGCTCCTGTCAGGGCAGGGGCTAGTGGCTATGAATAACTGACCAGTAGGGGGCACTTTCGCCCAATAGGAAGGACAGGCAAGTGGCAGTCGAGAGAAAGCCACTCACCAACTGACTGTAGTGCTTCAGGACACCATCACTTCCAATTTTTGCCGGCCCTCCTCCCCTCATTGTTTAAGCATCCCTCACATGGCCTGCCCTTTGTACAGAGGTGTTGCTATGAGACGTCTTAGAAGTAAGCAAGCTACAAAAAATCCACGAGAACACTGACTATATCAAAAAAATCTGACCACAGGTCCTCAGAGGACCACATCTGAACCGGAAACAGCAGCATCTAGGGACTTAGATGCACTAATTCTCAGGCACATCCTAAATCGTTGAATCAAAAGCTCACACCAGATTCTGATAGGTGCAAGTGTGAGGATATGTGGCGTAGGATATACAGACTTGGTAACAGTGGAGGGCAAAGGGCAGCTCAGAAAAGCTTTTGAAATGGCTCAATCTTTTCTAGTCAATCAAAAACCTGCTCCAGCAATTAAACTTGGGACTGTTCATCAATTCCCCTCGCATTGGGCAGGTGGTGTGAACCTTTCAAAGCTCGTTCAAAGTGCCCACTTCTGTTTGCCTCTTCAATTTCACCTCATAAAGTAGGAAGAATGCACACCGTCACTCTAAGCTGCACAACAATTCAGCATCAGCCACTCAGGGACAGTCCAGTGGCAAAGCCGAGGTAGATGGAGCCCAGCTCTGCAATCCTACACTACCCTATAGTCACATGCCTTGGATCTTTAAATCCAGAAGGAACACAGACCTTGGATCTCGAAGGGACCTTCTACCTGCTGTGTCTTCATCTTGGAAACCCTTGATACTTTTGAGTGTGAAAGTTTCTCTGTCTTGCACACCTTCCCATTCATGGTCATGGTTCCTCTCACTCTCTGTGGGCTCCCTTATCCATGGAGAACAGCAAAGAGCTGGGGAAGAAAGTGACCTTTGTCCAGTACCTCAAGAACACTCCAAATCTAGCGTCATAGCAAACACTAATGATTCTAATTTTTACTCCATTTTAGAGATGAGAAAGCCAAGGACCAGGTAACTGCCAAAGACATAATATGGTTACATAGCTAATTGCAGCCATAACCAAGACCAGAAGATCCTGGAAAACACACCAAAGATGGACAACTTACAAGTTGGCTAAAACAGTCTCAAGGATCCAGAGGCTTTGGTTGTTGGCCCAGTCTCTAGGTATATGTGCACACAGATCCCATGCCATCCTACAAAGAGACCCAGGGCCATCAATTCAATGGATAAATCTGCCACAGAGCATCTCCCTGAGCATTCTGGAGGAGAAGGCCACTTTGTTGAGCATCTGCCGTGAGGCAAATCTCACTGGAGAACTCGGCACTTGAGACGTACTGCCCAGAAGACCCATGTGTCTCCCAGAAAGGGCCATATGGGAACCCTACGTCAGTCCCTCCAAGCCCTCACCTCCATTCTGATGAGTCCTTCTCGAGAATTCAGTGGCAGTGACAAGTTAGGTCATCGTCCTTTGTATTTTTGAGGATGTAATGGCCCTGCCAATATAAGTCACCAATGGCTGAATAGCTATTCAGATTTCAAGAGGGAATTCTTAGCTTGACTAAGTTAATGGATGTGAGAAAGTGTTGACTGTGGTGAGTGGATCCTCCCATGACTCAGAACCTGCTTGCCTATCTGCAGGGAGCCTCGTTTCTCATTCCTAATGCTAGCAAGGAGTTTGGCTTCAGGAATCTACAGGATGAGTAATGGGATTGTGAGAAGTCACTCAGGAAGGCACCGATGATACTCCTCTGCGGGTACTTTATTTTCTTAATCTTTTATTGGTGTTGAAGCCCCGTTGCAGCTGTCAGACTATACTGTGGGCCAGCAATTAATCTGGACCATTTATGAATGCCCATACTTAAATGGTCCAGTCTTCCCCCATCAGTTCCGCCTTGACTTAGAAAAGCATCCACACAGGAGTGTCATCAAATGCTTTTAATGCAAGAATTCATGAGTTGCCCTTGATAGGCAGGTCAAGACACCTCTTGTCAGGGGAAGATAAACATCTCCCTCTGGCTGGTAGGCACCTTCTTGCATGTCTTCTGTTTCTTCAGTCAGCCATCTTAAGCTTCAGAGACCCTAAGACCAGTGGAGAGGAGCTCAGAACTCTCTCAGAGCCCTGTGTGACCTGCATGACTTCAGCCCCTGGCTCTGTTGGAATGGCCAGGGTGGTGTCACAGGAAGGGCATCTTGGGATGAAGATAAGCAGAAGCCAGCCTGACTGCACTGTCTCCAGAGTGAAAGGATCCTGATCACAGAGCACTCACTGCCTTGTGGTCCAGACGTTCCAGGCACAGATGTCCCCACAACCGAGTGTTCTCAAGGACTGATATTGTCTAATGTTTTTAACTGAAACAGAATTATTCATTTTCCATATCCCTTTCCTCCCTCCAGCCCCTCTCAGATACCTTCCCACAAACCCCTCTCAAGAGACTGATGCTTCAATTCTGACAACTTTAAATAATCATTGATAAAAAGTCTTTTTTGTTTGTTTGTTTTTTGTTTTTTGAGACAGGGTTTCTCTGTGTAGCCTGGCTGACCTGGAACTCACTCTGTAGACCAGGCTGGCCTTGAACTCAGAAATCCGCCTGCCTCTGCCTCCCAAGTGCTGGGATCAAAGGCATGTGCCACCAGTGCCCGGCGGTAAAAGTTTTATAAAATTTTTACATGTTTTCTGGCCATGCAGACGACATTTGCCCAAAACAATTGAACTCTTTCTCTCTGCAGTTATCACCAGTGTGACCGAGCATTAATGTGGTGGATCAGGGAAAAAAGTCACAGGGGTGCCTAAGGCCGTGCACCCTGCCCTGATGGCTCAGACTTCTAACAGCTCAGCACTACTGGCTCTGAGCAGAGAAGTGCTCTTGTTTAACTCTGTGTCACACCTGTTGGTTGCTCCTGGCAGGTGTGCAAGCACAGTGGTGTGTAAAGAATTGAAAGCTGGAAGACTCTTGATGGTGAGAACTGTGGGCTGAGGTAATAGCATTTCTTACCCACCCTTTTTCTTACTCAGTAGCTAACTCGGTGCCTAGAATGGAGTGAGTGGTCAGTAACAAGTTGATAGATGAATGAATAAAACTATTTGGTACTTAGTGTTGACTTCACCATTTGTCATCTGTCTCTCTTTGGGCAAGCTTTAAGTCACAGTTTCCATATCTGTAAAATGGGAGTAAGAACATGTTAGATTGTTCTTTTCAGAGTGCCTGCAAAGACTAAGTCAATCTAAGTAATACAGTGTTGTCGAAGTGCCCATGGGTGCTAGAGAGGTATCCAGGACAAGTCACTCCCATTTTCCATGGGTTCTGACTATTATTCTGCATGTATGGTTTCTGTGAATGGCTTGTTCTTCCCCTTGTGGGTCTGGTACAAGTGACTTTGGCCTGTTAACACAGAAGGAATGAGACCAGGTAACAGATACTAGTTTCCCTGGATACAGTGTGTGTGGTGTGATCCAGCAGCTGGCACGGCCCTAGGACCTTCACTTCTCCCTGTCCTCAGTGCCCCGCTTGGTCTCCCTGGGCATGAGGAATATATTCACATAAGTGTAGGTAGTCCATCCCTACAATTCTGTCTTGAAATGACTAAACCCGGAGAGTTTTTGTATCTAACAAGGGTGGTATGGGCTCTGGTTGGGAATGAAACGTCTGCTGGAGGTGTCGTGGTCTATCCTCCTCCTCCTGGAGAATTTTCAGGAGTAGGAAATGTGTGTTCTAACCAGGGAAAATGAAATACTTACCCACACAAAAATGCAGGATAACGGTAGAACTTCCAGGAAAAATGAATGACTGATGGCCCTGGGGTCATAGGTAGTGTCAGACTCAGGAAGAAGGGGTCTCTATCTTCTAAAATCCTCTGTTTGTGGAGAGTCCGAGGCAGCACCACACAGAGTCACACCCTAAGCACCCAGCCTGACTAGCTCTCCTGGGCTCTAAGGCAAGCTCAGACACCTTCTTTCAGTGTATTATGTGGCTTCCCAGCTCGTCCCTGTGAAGCTAGGCACAAAGTTCAACGCTGATAGCTGGGGAAACTTAAAACCAGATACTGTCAAGTGCTGGTTAGCGCTTTCTCCAAGAGGATTCACATAACTGCTGCAACCTGTACCAATATCCACACCAGAACCAAAACATTACTGCTACTGCCAATAACACCATAGCTGCCACCACAATTATCACCATAATTACCACCATCACCATAGCGACTGCTATCATTATCATCATCACCATAACTACAGCTGCTACAACCAGAGTAATTATAGCCACCACCCTCACCATACAACACAACTACATACAACACCATACAACACTCAACTACAGCCACTACCATAATTACAATAACCATCCTCATCTCTACTCTCACCATCACAAACAACATCACCATCATCCTCACCATACAGTCACATTACTATTCTCTGTTCTCACCATAGCTACAACCACCACTGTAACCACCACCACCATCTTCACCATCACTATGACCACGTCCATAACACCATGATTGCCAAACTACCATCACCACCTTAACTACCACCACCACCATCCTCACCATCACTACAACCACCATCCTAAGTACCATCACCACCATAACCACCAAAACCAGCAGCCTCACCATAATCATACCCACAACCATCATAGTTACCACCATCACTATAACTACCACCACCATCACCATGACTATCACTACCATCACCGTAACTACCGCAACTCTGATAATAACTACCAACACTACCAAAGTACCACCAGCAACCATAACTATCATCTCCACCAACATCACCAAACTACACTGCTCCCACCATAACTACTAGCATCAACAGACCTATAACCATCATAATAATTACCACCACTATCACAACTTCTCCCACATCATCACCTCCACTCAAACTACCGACACTACTGCCTTCACTAGGGCCACCAAAAGCACAGTCATTATTACCAACACTAACACCACTACCATAATATCACAATAACTGGCACCATAAAAGGCTAAAAGCTACCACCATCACCGCCTCTAGCATCACCACCGTGTCTATCACTGCCACCACCTTCACAAGGACCACCACTGCTCACACCAACACACATACTGTCACTCCCTGCCACCGTCTCTACCATACTACCATCACGCTGTCCTCCACCAACAATGCAGTCTCTGCCACTTACTTATCAGCCCTGAGACCTGAGATGTTTTAGTGTCTCACACTCAAGGTCGTAAAAGCAACAATTCAAGTCGTGGGGGTCAGAGTGATGAGATTAACATCTGGTAGCCTAGGACAGCCACCATACATGTAGCTACTAAATTAAGCACTGATAGTCAGGCACTTCAGATGTGGAGGGACATTCTTACCTCAGAGTTTTATGGCACATCGCCATTTGAGAAGAGAGTAAGCTTAGCGACCTTACAGGGATCCCACCCTACAGTCTGAGTAGATGCTTCTCTCTTCTCTCAGGTCTGTTTCCTCTGCCCTCGGGAAGCAGAGCTTCTACTGTTCTTGACTCACTTGTTGGAGCAAGTACACACTACGTGACAGCTAGATCCATGCTGCCAGATACCCAGAGCCCAGGGCATGTTGAGCAGTGAGCTGCCAAGTTAAAGCCTCATCCAGTCCCTCCAACTGCTGCTCTGCCTTGGGAACGTGTTGCTTGACATTGGCCTGGAATGACCAGGCCCAGCCAACTGCTGTCATTGGTGGCATCCTGCCCCTGCCCTCCAGGATCCCTTGAATTCCTCAACATTGATCCATACATGCACTGCTGTGTCCAGTGTTTCTGGAGCTGAGGGTGTTCTCACTATCTCCATGACCACCCTCCCCTCATTCTGAGGCATGCCTGTCCTTTTGCCCACTCTCCATCCTTCGGGAGGGTACAATCCTTGGCAGACAGTCAATTGTGACCCGCCAGAGGCATCACTCCGAAGGCGTGCCAAATGCATCTCCTCTCCCTCCCGGCATGCCAGGCTCCTTTGACAAGGAAGGGTAAAGACCCTCCAGGGTGCTCAGGGACATCAATATGTTGTGTATTTAATGTGCTGGCTCTGTTACAGCGAATTAAAACGAGAGAGCCTGGTGAAAGGAACACAGCCCGCCACTCCTGTCCCTGGTTGCACGGGAGGCTGTGGAAATGGCCCTCCAGTGTGGAGGACAACTGCGCATTACCCCCCCTGCAGGAGCAGAGCAGGCATTAGACAAGCCCCGAGTCTTAATGGGACGCATCCGGCAAACATCTGAGCTTGGGCCTTCAATCACAAACGCTGCAGGATTTAAAAATGAATAAACTTCACATTGTCTTTCTCTTATTTATCCTTTATGCAAATTGTCCCTGGGAGGACCCATTACTCTCCCTGCATGGGGACAGCAGAGGCCGGCTCCGAGGCTTAGAGGACCACTTGCAAGCAGTGCCTAGAACACCAGGCCCATCCTGGTGCTTTACAAAGCGGGAGACAGAGATTGTAAATGGGAAATAAACAGATGAAGTGAGGGCTCCTGCCGAAAGCAGAGGCGTGTGTGTGTGTGTGTGTGTGTGTGTGTGTGTGTATGTGTGTGTGTTTATAGCCATAGGCCACATGCACGGGATCCACTCACAGGCTGCATTCAGAGCCATGAGGAGGCCTTGATCCTGGGACGACTGTGAGGAGAAATGATGGTGTAACATCCCCCCACTCTTCCCCATTGCTGATCAGGGACACAGGAAGATAAATGTCAATGGGTGTGTGTGGGGGGGGGGCATTCACAAGTTCCTAGCATCTCTGGCTACAGATTTGTCAGCTACGGGGCAGTAGCTGTTGCTGGCACTCCTCGAGCTCCTCTGCTGCTTCCTGGCTTCCTGGGAGCTCCGTGGTTCATGGAAGAATCCCAGAGAAGTGACTCTGCTAGCCAGAGTCATGAACCTGGATGAGGGCGTCACCCTAAAAGTCAGACCAGGACAGCAGCACAGGCTAAACACTAAAAGCCAAATCTAGCACACAGCAAAACAGAAAGAGCGGGGGGGGGGGGGGGGGAACCAAGCTGCACACCACAGCGTCTCCAAGATCCCTCATCTGCTCGTCCTCCAGCAAGAGGACAAGGAGACTAGGAAAAGACTGCCACTTGTGCCTGGCCCAGAGTGCACCCTGCAGCAGATACTTTGCCCTACCATGAGGCTGGTGAGCCAGACAGATGCCGGATGAGCTCCAGGCTAGGAGGGCCATCCCAGGAAACATGACACAAATAAGAGTGTTCATGACGTGGTTCTTTAAACATGCGAAGGGAAGCTGGTCCCCCACTGTCCTGAGACCACACACATGTCCTCTCGTTATCTCCTGAAGCCCCTGCTTTGCAGAATATCTGTGATCCTACCTGCTCTTCTCCCATGCAGACCCTGAAGTGAGCATTTTTTTTTCCTTCTTTTTACTGAGTAAAGAGCACAAATGGCAGAGACCCGATGCTTCTCCTCAGTTTCCAGCCTTTCCCCACCCATTCCTGCAACTGCTGCTACCCTCTCCTCGCTGGGCAAGGGAGTCGCCATATTTCCAGGTTCTGAAAGAGAAAGGCCTAGGGCACCTTCCTTCATCTCTCCAGCTTCCAATATTCACCTCGAAACGGCTGCCACCTTCCAAAAGGGCCAGGTCTCCCATCCATCACTGTCCTCCTCACCTAGGCTGCTCCTCCTGTCAAGCCCTGGATCTGTCACCCACCTCAGGGAGAGCTCCTGATGCAGATGTGGTTTTGACCACCTGTCCATCTCATAGCCAGCCTGACGCCCTGGTTACTCACATCTGGACTAAGCGCCAGCCTGATCCTTGAGAGTCTCTGTCGTCCACTCCTAAAGCCGACTCAGCTGGACCTAAAGCTAACCACTCATTTACTAAATGATGAAATCCCTTCTTTTCCACAGAAAACATTCATTGTGTCAAGTGACAACCTCCACCTGTCTGCAGAGAAACTCAGATGAAGGGTCACAGGCTGTCCTCAAGGACAGCTGTGTTAAGTGGCATCCACTGGAAAATCACACGTTAAGATATCATGTGAGCTGGGCATGATGGCTCACACCTGTACTCCCAGCACTCAGAGAGGTAAAAGCTCAGGACTGCCAAGAGTTCATGGTCATCCCAGATGCATGGAATGTTCCAGGATGGACTGGGAGGAGAGCTTACCTCTAAGTCCAAAGAAACAGACAAAAGGATATTCTGTAAACTTCAGTTTCTCAAGATAAGCAATAAGATGTGGCTCCCAGGTAAAGATGTCCTGAGACAGTATCTTTTATGGTAACAATGTACACTTTTAAAAATTATTTATTCATTAAAGAAGAAGAGGAGGGGGAGGAAGAAAAGGAGGAAGAGGAAGAAGAGGAAGAGGAAGGAGGAGAAGAGGAAGAGGAAGGAGGAGAAGAGGAAGAGGAGGAAGAAGAATTATCGTAGGTTGTGTTTGGCAGAAGTC